>NC_089527.1:15643119-15966990 GCF_963924715.1 Thunnus thynnus
ATATAACTGCAAACACATAAACATAGAGTAGAAGATTTACAAGGCTATTTACTTTATGTGTATGATGGATTGCCCTGTCAGCAGTGTTACTTATGACATTAAAATAACAATGGAAACCTAATGTTACATGACAGACATTACTCAGGCGAAGAAATGAAATTCCACAGAAATGGGGAAAAAAAACTGCATAATCACCACCAAATGGTAAAAATCCCTAATTACTTAAAATGGGATGCTAAATTACCCCACACAGAACAAAGACAATCTCTCTAGGGGGTAGAAATATACAAACGGATATCCTCATCATGTTTGGTGCATCGCAGATAATGATGATTCTCTATTGTGTCATGCACTGCAAATGCCACAGGGTTAGGAAGGTGGCAGCTGCACCAAAGCCAGCTTGCTGTGGAATAGCATATACTAATTGTGCTCCATTTTTTGAGAAGGGCAGGCTTAGATGGCAGCACAGTCTGAGCAATGACAAATGCGGTAGCGGGTGCAGTCAGGCTTTTATGTCTTGCAGTGAGCAAGATTGTCTCAGGCAAAAACGCCTCTTGCACTAAGAAGTGCTGTGCTACAGATGCGTCTGTGGTTTATAGTCTTCAAAGTGCAATATGTAGCACCTCACTTTCAGTACACCCAGTAGCTTACTGAGCAGCAGTTCATTTGTTTTGAGAAGAAAGAATGATATACCAATACTGTGTGTTTTTCACAGGATATGAAAACATGAATGCTGTTAGAATGGCAAGGTGGTCCTGTTTGTTTGCACTAGACTAAGCTCTGTGTGAAGTGTTAGATATTGAGTTGTAGGTATGAGTGACCATTTTGAACATCGTATCTCAATATGAAAAAAGGACCCGCCTTTAGATCCCATGTTTTAGCTACAGTCAAAAACCTTGCGGCAGGGTTTTGAAAGTCTTTTTGACATGGCATGGCCATGACAAGGCATGTACATACAATAGCTTCAGTGTCTTAAAAACTGAGCATATGGTAGGTCAATTCTCTGCAATGTTCCTAAGACTGACATAATGATTAAAATTAAAGTTGGGATCAAATGTTATACCAGTATTTCTAGCTATATGTTTAACCTTGCAAGATAAAAATCCCAGATTTGCTGTGAATATTGAAGCCTAAAATGTGAATCTGTCATCTCAGAGTTTGACTGAAAACATTTATTTGACTAGTATTTTTGTACATCAGCTAGACAGTCCTGTGATGAATGTAGTATGTAAGGTATAATTTTGTGTCATTGGCGTAAAAATGAAATGAGATCCCATGGCAGGAAAATATAGCCCTGAGGAAGTGTTTACGGGACCCAGAATTGACCTGACCTTGAGGCACTCAAAACCTTATTTTGGTCAACGGAGAGACATAATTGTTTATGGAAACACTGAACTATCTATTTTCCAGGAAGGAGGAGAAGCAGTTTAGGACGTTGCCAAAATTTCTGACCAAGCCTTGGTAAGAATGCATCGGTTGGTAAACAGTTCAAATTTGAACAAAGTATATGCCAGCATCCACATTCATCAGCAAGTCATTAACCAGGGGCTCAGGCTCAGTAATGTGGCAGTTGTGGTCTAAAGGTTAGAGAAGCAAGCTTGTTACAGGCAGGTTGTTGGTTCAATCCCTAGACCAACAGGATAAATCTGGGTAACAAAAGCAATGCTTGCCCTTCCTTCATTACCACCATCAAGGTTTCCTTGAGCACTTAATCCCAACTGCTCCAGCACAACTGCTCATCAAACTGTGTTTGTCCATGTATCTAACTGTGTGAATGCGATTAGGGCATTCCTGCAAAAGAGAGGCTTCCTCTCTGTGAAACTTTCCTTCTATATATATATATATATATATGTGTGTGTGTGATGGTGACAGAAACCAAGTGAAAACTTCTCATACACAAACATTATCAGGAACCGTCTGTGGGGATAAAGGGCAAGGTGGAGTGTAATAGCTCCAAGGGAGAGAGGGATGAAGACCAGACTTCTAGTCTCACACACACAGTTATTAAAATAATCAATGACACATCCAATAGTTAGCAAGGAAATAATAATGATAATGCATTATGTAATTGCTTCAACCTTCTAAAAAAGTATAAGAGGTACAGGAGACAGAAATACCAGAGGGCGGCAGGGGTTGATTAAATTATCAATAGTTTTATGTAAAATTCTTGCATTAGGGTGATTGGCAACAACAAGCTATTACAGTATGAGCCAAACACAGACAGTGATGAATAAAAGTAGCTTTCATTTGTCATTTAGCGCAAAGACATTTCACTTATGTATAATCAATAGTTTTAAATGCAGTGTGATGACCCACTCTCTTTGCTTCCTGTTCTGGGCCTTGTTTCCCAGTAACAATCGATCTTAGAAGTTCTAAGAAGTTCTAGAAACGCTTTCCAAAGCAGTACTTAAGAGCAAGTTTAATACTTGAAATTCAGTTTTCTGTATGAAAGCGAAGGTTCATGAGCAGTAAACAGTCTACAGTCATTATAATTCACCCAGGAAGCCAGTTTAAGAAAGTAAACTTTGATTTATTTTGCTGCTACTCTGAAGATCATATTAAAACTAAAATGAAGCAGTGGAGATTCCTATAAGTTTCATGAATATGTGTCATTCATTCTGTCATCATTTGTATTATTCGTATTGCTTTATGTAAGTGTGAGACAAACAACATACTCACCATAAATAGAAAGAAAAGAGAAGATATGGAAATGGAAAACAAATGGAAGTGGCATTTGAGTCAGAAGAGAAGATGAATATATTATGAAGAAGAGGGAGAGGAGGACAATGACAACAAACATAAACTGGAGAATCAATTGTTGAATTGATTTTTACGTGTTGGTTTAGTTTTACTTTCTAATTTAAAGATCAGCATTACTCATTTTACTTCAAACATCATTTAACATAAAAGTATAGACTTATAAATGTACAAAAACAATGAGAACGTAAATAATACATGTAGCTTTTGATTCCTCCTGCAAGTTGCAGTGCTTCTTAAGATGCTCTTAGCCTCTTACTAGTGGACAGGACTTACTGGTTATCCTACGATCATTTCAAAGCAACTTCAGTTACGGTTACGACCATCTTAGCCTTAAGATGCTTTTGGCAAGAGAGGCCCTGTTCTACCCTGTTTCCCTCTGGCAGGAGCCCAGGTGGGTCGAGTAATTGGCTGCACCTGAGAGGTGGGAGTGGCCAAGGTCACAAAAGGCCTGCTCGCTCTCTTCCTCTTTGGGCAGCCTTAACACCATCTTATCTCATAGTCTCCATAATGCTGTAGTTCCTTTCGATTTGCACCTTATACAACACTACACACAGTACATACCTCTACTCATCCAGATGTGCTTTGTACTACTGGCTCCTTCCATATCCCCACACCTTATCTTAGTTTTCCTTATTAATTAAACTTAATTTGAACCATTGTGTGTGTGTGTGTGTGTGTGTGTGGACTCCTCTCTTGTTACAATACTGAGCCTAATTTGTAACAGCAGCTATAAGAGAATCAGAGGTTTCCATATCACTCACCAAACTAGTCAAGTTGGAAAGAATAACACTGACATTTGGATTGCAACTTTCGGATCACATCACTGCAGATCCCTTCCCAGAGGATGCATGTCGCACAACACCACAGACAGCTAAGTGTGGACTGCGTAGAGGGAAAGCTGCTCATGAAGTTGCTTGACTTGCTGGATTTTACGCACAAGAGATCTTCAGGTGCCAGGATTCATGGGCTTTGGAAGGGATTCTTCTTTGACCTTGTCTTCACAGCATTTCCCCTATATCCATCTAATGTTGTGACATTCATAGAGAGCAAGTGAATTAAGTCACTTGTTTGAATTTATCATTTCTAGGAGGCTTTAAATGTAGATTTTTTTACAGGTAATGAGCAAATTGTATTGGTCTAACAAAAAATGAGTGTCGGTGATGAACATGCTATGTATTTTATAAGAATAGTACTGAGAAACGTGACTTTTTATACGTCCGGCCCATATGTAATCTTAGCAATACAATCACATACATTCACCCTCCTTCACTCAATCTGTGTGTCTGTTTATTTTTTCAAAGCCTCTCTTCTCTTCAGTGATTCCGTGTGATTTCACCACTGCCTGCTGTGGCTTGCATGCAGTCCTCCGTGGTAGTTCTGATCACCAGACTTTAATCCAAACACGTCTTTGATGTTCCCAGACAGTTCGGACCCTGCCTCGAAATGAGTAGAACAAACAGCTGAATCAGATGACGTGTGTCTCTGAGGATCTTCAAGGCTGCTGAGGAAATGTCAGTGCAGTTTAAATTACGCATGATCTGATAAATTGAGCTGCTTTCTTGACATTTCTGCCGTCTCTTATTTTGTTTTGGGGGATTTTTTTCCTACAAATATGGCATCTAATTTTTTCAGTGGTGTGTTTGGAACATCCATAACACAGATTTCTTGTGTTTGTGAAAGCAATCTAGCTCGCTTCTGTTTGAATCCAGTTGGAATTTAGATTTGATTGAATTTATTTAGGAGGAAAAATAATTAAATCAAATGAATCAGTCTTATATCTGAAAATCATGAACTCTGAATACAGAGACCCCCATCTCTGTTGAAAAGGAATGGATGAATACAATGACTTGGCAATGAATCAAGATATTTATTGAACTGCCAAGGAATAGGGATGAATAGGGAACCATTAAGCATATGTACATATATACAATTGAAATGAATGAATGGGTAAATCAAATTAACAAAAACGCAAGGAGGGGCAATTAACTCTAAGTAAAGCCAATAAAAATTAAATTTTGAATGGGTCTTGCATCAACTCTGAGCATGGTAGATGGTTTTCCTACTGTTTCCGTGGTGATGAAGGTTTGATGATGGGCAAAGTTCCCAGAAAACCCTGAGCAAGGTGAAGCAGACTCGGTTATCCTCAGGTTGCCAGAGTGAAAGCCATATGAGAATCGTTGCAGTAGGTTCCGTGAAACAGCTTTGGTTCACTGCTTCTCAGGAGGATGAATACAGTGTCAGACTACCTGAGGCCACATAGTGGACACACACAGCAGGGAAGTGTCCCTGTCTCGGTGCATTCAGTGGCAGGCTGCAGAGTTGGATGCATGGAGCTCTAAACTAATCAGAAGAGTCCTTGGAAAGTCTTTAAAAGTTTAACTACAAGATAAAAATAGGAGATTACAAAAATAATAGATAATAGATAATATTCAAGTGTCAAACAGCACACCTTGGCTTGTGGCTTAGGCATGTTTGCAGTCTTTTGCTTCTTCGTTGAGTCTCTTTCTGGAGCTCTCAGCTCTCAGTCAAACAAAAAAAAAGAAAAAAAAAAAAAAAAAACGCCTGAAATGCTGGTCAGCAAGGCAAAAAGCAGAAGAGGAGCAACAGCCGCCTCACAAAGAGTTGTAGAAGTTTTTATAGTCTAGGCGCCGTGTTTATGGTGAAAGAGGATCCTTGGCACTCTTTGAGGGAATGCCTCGATTACTAATTCATTTCTTTATGTGAGGAGAAAACTGACCTTCAAATAAAAGGGAGATAATTTTATTCCTATCGACTATCTGAAAATTATGCACTTACAAATTGAATTAACACTCATTTCTATCACCAATGCCAGTTTCATCAACACATTATGAACCAGTGAGAACACTTAGAAATGGTAATATTGATTAACCAAATGAAATACTGAATAAAATCAATAAATCTTAATTTCCTGATCTGTAATGAAGTCTATTAAGAAAACATCATACTAGCAATCAAACATAGCGAAATAACACCCTTACACTGGTTAATATCAAATAAATCAAATGCAATAATATGTGTGACTTATAATTAACACGTTTTGAAGCAGAGTTTGAATTTCCATAATATCAAACTAATTAAATTGTTCATGGGAGTTAACATCAAGTTAACACATAGACTGTATAAAAATATGGACGTACTTACCGTGACTTCACCCGTTGGTTTCTGAAGAGCGGTTTTGAAGCTCAAAGTGAGCCGCTCCGGCCATCGCCATCTTGGCAGTGCATGATGCTATGTAACTCCCAGCCAATCAAAAATGGGCAAAGAGGCAAGCCGAATGGCTGAAACAAGCCACCTAGCAGCTGACAGACCTGTCACTCAAAGCAGCCATGTCCTTCATTATGCATAACTTTACGGTTTAATAAAATTTAAACGGGTGAGTTATAAAAAAAATCACCCCTCGTACAGTTGTCATGAAAGGGGAAATTAGCTATAGAGACCTAAACCGTTTTTTGTACCAGGTTGTAAACATGTTTATTTCTGCTGTAAAGTTGGGCATTTTAACATGGGGGTCTATGGGGATTGACTCGCTTTTGGAGCCAGCTTCAAGTGGCCATTTGAGGAACTGCAGTTTTTGGCACTTCTGCATTAGCTTCATTTTACAGCCCCGGAGGTTGCCGCTTGAGTTAACATTGGTTAGACAAGTCAAGATACCTATATATATTTGCACATTTAGTAGCATTTTCTGATTAATTAAGACACTTATTGTGCATTAAAGAGAGAGGAGGGGGAGGAGAGGGACACTCACTCAGGAATGTTGGACAGCTGAAAAGAAACAGTCATTCATTTCCAAAACTGTTCATTTTCTGTGGCTGGTGGTGAGAAGGCTGGGTTTTTTAGTCCTGTCCAATACTTCCTTGACAGCACAGCGCCTACACAGACAGACTGTTAGGTCAAAAGAAATCATAATGATTTTTGAAAGAATTAAACTTTTCTGTTATATTACTGGGTTTCTACAAAAGAAACTGTAAGACAGTGTTTTCACTCTTGGGCTGATTGGAGAGATGTTTTGACTTGAGGCTGTTTTCCCTGAGAGTTCAATATATTTGTGCAAAAGTCAAATTGGGTGGAATGTGATGCTTTTGATTAGACTTTGAGGAACCTCCCACTGATTTGAAATGAAAAACCAAAGAGAAAACTTGTGATGAGACTTGTGATGAGACAGTTTTATCACCTGCAACATACAAAACAGCATCCTGTAGGTTGATCACTCTCTTTGTTTGGATGAGGCAGCCTATGTCTCCATCTATCACCTATTGTTCAGTTGTGACTCACGGCAGCTTCCTCAGGCTCCTGGCAGGAGCAGAAAATCAGAGCTGATGTAGCCAGCCACTCATTATCCTGTGATTACAAGCCCAAGGAAAGAAAAAAAAAATCACCCCTACCACAGCATCGAGACACACACATACACACGAGTACACACACTGCCATAATTACCAGTGGCGTGGAAGACATTGCATGCAGTGAAACACATCCCTGTCTGACATCAGCAATAACACTTCTCCCTACCCTTGAGCATTGTCTATTTCTGAGCTCCTCTAACAAGCTATTGTGGAGCGTGTGTGTGGTGAGTGTTGTTTACATTCTGAAATGTTGATAAGTCCATCAGTATGAAGGTGATGGCTGTCAGAGTCCTCTTCATATTTTGATATGCACGGGAAATACTAATGATTACAACGATGATGAGAATGATGATAAGTTTGTGGTTTCATCTGTAACTCCCAGTAATCCTAAATGCAATTTGAAAGTGATTACATGTTGCACAGCAGTTTTCCCAATCTGCTAAGATGTATTTGTCTTAATGTGATGGCTACGCAGCACATATACTTCAGACCGCACAGCATGGACTTAATAGCATTTGCATGGAAAATGAAAACACAGTTCTTACCTAAGAACAAACATTTCTAGTAGACTGCACAACATTCATTAATGAAAAGTGAACAGTTGTCTGCCAAATAACCTTACCAGTGTCTTGTCACCTAAGCTTAATAACTAAAGTGTGTTTGATACTGCTATCTTAGGGATTTTGTCAAAAAGAAACAAGACATCTAGTAGCCTAGATGCACCTCAGAGACAAAGTCTAGAGAATGACATTCCCAATATGAGTGAGGGTCGTTGGTCCTTGGAGCCACATCATAAGTAGGCTGTTTGGGGCCTTGAGCATGATGGAGATGATTTACCAGGTTTGACAAGTCATTTTTGAGGGGTATTTCCTTTAAAAATGGTTTCAACTCATGTTTTTGACACCGTTATGATCAAGACAGTATTTACCCTAAGGACGTCAAAGGTCTTTATGACATTCTGAAGAGTTTTGTCCTATATTTGGGGGAAAAAATACTTTTGCTGCACCAAGGATGCTGTATCTTGCCATATTTGAATATGAAAATACAACCCTATCTCCTAGAAATTACATTTATGTTCTACTAAACTGCAACAGCAAAATATGTTCTGCAAGAGATGTAATGTTGGCTGAATCATGTTTTCTGTCAACCTAAAAATGAAATATTTTTATTAATGTATTAAAGTATTCGGCAAGTTGCAAAAATGTTGATACTGAACATAGGAGTAAATATATTTATATATATATGAAGTTTGTATATAGGTCTGAAAAAATAACAGTAACAAAACATAACCCTTTTGCAAGCGAGTGGGTACTGTTGAGTTTTACATTATGATGTCTTCCCATGTTAATATTATAAAGCTGGAATCACTATTATTATATGTTTATTGCATGTGTAATTAGGGTTTGGGGAAACAAAATACAGCTTTTCCTAGAACAAACTGCCCACATAACAATGTCAACATATGAGTAATGTGAGGAAATAATACAGCTGGACACCGCTGTGCTATAGCGAGAACGCAGGTGTGACCTGAGCATACTGTGCCGACAGCTTGTGTCTGTGAGATAAAACCTCTGCCAAAGAAGAATGGCAGCATTTACAAAGGACACACATTTGAGCACCAGCGCACACATAAAAAGGGGTAATGGTCAGAGTCTGCCCTCTTGTTACTGCCGAAATTGAGGTGTTAAGGACAGCATGGGGTGACAGCTACCTGATAGCAGACATCACCCCAACTCTTGAAATATAATGGAAGAATACAAATGTGATATAGTCTTGGATCTACAGTACACAGAAGTTCTGAAAGGAAATTCTACTCTTTCTTCCTTGTTAGCTGATGGTGTTTCTGGCTTTTATTTTAGTGACTGTTTGTTGTCAACGACATCAAAAATAGACAAAGTGCTGTGAAATTAGCGTCTGAATGTTTTGCAGGAGCAATTTTAAAAAATTATAAAACATAATAGGGAAGGCAGAGATGTCAATTACTCCAGTGTCCAAATGTGATGACGAAAATGCAATGCGGCAACAAAAGAAGTGTGTTTGAAATAAGAGGCAAAAGCAATAAGTCCTCCAGATTAAATGACAGAATTTGTTCTTTGTCCATGCCCTCTAGAACGACACATATAAGCGTTTTCTAATCTGAAGCCCCTCAAGGTAAGAACACATTGTGGTTATTGTCATGACAATGATAACTATTTGGTTAAGGTTAAAGAACAACCATGATATTAGGGAAATGAAACCCACTGACTGTTGGTAGGGAACAGGAAACAAACTGCAGTCTCCTGTGTTAAAGTCTGAAATTTTCATATTTTCATATATGAAAGTTCATTCTAAAAGGCTAAGTTTGAAAGGCAGCACAAATTAATTAACTGCAATGTAGCATGATGATAATTTATTCATTGTACTTTATAGAATATTTGATTAAAACTTGCATTACTTGCATTTTCACCTGCTCAATGATGAATGAAAAAGTAGTATTTTTCCATTATATCATCTATCTATCTATCATTAAATTGTACTTTAGTTTAATGTCAATTACTGGACTCTGTGCCTTACAGGGTGTAGGCTGCTGCTGCAGTTTCTACTGGGTAGTCAGTTAAGTCAATTAGTTGAGCTTGATCTGTCAGAGGTTTCTTTATGCACATTTCGTGATCATTAAAGCTAATATCAAGAGTCAAAAAGAGTAATTTTATCTTTCAGTATCTTAGTTTTTTTTCTTATTTCCATGCATCTAAATGTTCGACTAAATCCCCTACTACAGTAACGCACAGGCTTTCAGTCTCAGCCTCAATTAGGACAGAGCTCCCTTCATTAATCATTGAAGGGAGGCAATTTGCTCGCACCTGTCCCAAGTAGGAGGCTATTAAGGTTCTCAGTGAAAGAGGAGCCACAGACCTAATGGTTGAGGAGTAAATGCTCATTTACAAAATATTGCTTTCTTTGGACTGCTTGATGGGTGAAGCCCACCTCCAAGGCAGTTTTCTTCCAGATGAGTGCATAAACATTCAGTCAGCCTTACAAACATGTTATCCTCAGGTAAAGTGTGTGCTTAGTCAAGTCACAAAGATTGTGATTGATTTTTGTTACGCTTCCTTTCCGTTGTTCCACAGTATGTATTGGAAATGCCCTCTTGAGACAGGATTGCACTTCTGTTCACCCAAATCAAGATCCGATATTAGCAAAGCCATGTTTTGGCTATTGCAATGTAGTACCTCAGTTCACCAAACCCTCCAGGTGGCAGTTCTTATAAAACAAAGCTCAGTATACCATCTGTATTTACCCAGCCACCTCACTGCAGTCTCCCCACCCGTTTCATGCAGCATGCCAAGTTTGAGGTAATGCATTCAGGATTATGGCGCTGTGATGCCAACTCTCTGAGGACTGTCCAGAGTGTTTTTCCACTGGTCAGAGCAGAGGCAGCTTTGTGCTCTCTACAGTCCCACAGTGCCACACTTTCCCTTTCCTTGACTGTCTGAGCTTTGAGCCTTTCAGTAGTGATCATAATGGCAGGAACTATAACAGTGCCCAATAGACATTCTCCAGACAACATCCTACAAGGTTCCAGTGGGTAAATCATATAATAGGGCTCCCCTCCCAAGAGATCAAGTTCAGTGTGAAGCTGCTACACTGAGATGACCAAGTGACAATCATTGGAGAATTTTGTATATGAAATATTTACACACTCTGCACCGCATTGTTTTTAGAGCACACTAGACAAACAAGAAAAAAAAAAAAAACTCCCACCTGCTTTTTATTTCCTTCCTCTCATCCCCAAGGTTGTTGTCAATTGCTTGTTGTTATGACAGACAGCTTCTCAGGCTTCTCAATGGCACTTTTTCAGACTTATTCAGAGACAACACTGTAACAGAAAATGTACTGTCCTTACTTTCCAGTTTAAAGAAATTGATGGATAACAGTTTTCAAGGGCACTTTGAAAAATATAATTATAAATATTTAACATTTTGTAAATCTTAAAACAAGTAGAAGGTGGAGATGCTCTGCTCAAAATTCAACAAAAATGGCGAGAGGTGCTGAGGCAACTGCCTGTCTCACGTAATTAATGGTATTCTGACTCTTTTGTCCCATAGATGATACAACAGTATAATCTTTGTAAGGAAGTAAATTGGGATTTTAACCTATTTTAATTTATTTTAAAATAATATATTAATGTATTCAGGTTTTCTCTATGTCACATAATATATAGACACTATCATGTTTGTAACATGAATTCTTTTGTTAGGAGTATAATTGCCTTTGTAATAAAGAATCAAGGCTTGACAATGACATGGTAATTAAAGTTTCAAAGTGGTTTTAGAAACAAGCCTAATACATCTGGAAACAAGAGGTTAATACAACCACAGATTGTATTGTACTGTCAGCCCTGAGCGACGCTTATATCACCATTTAATATCAAAATCCAGTATTGAATGGCAGCACAGGAAGATTTGTCTCCATTTTCCACCTCATTGTCTATGTTGCAAGACTGAAAACTTGTTTGGAAAAACATAAATATGCCCAATATTTATGAGGTTTTATGAGTTTATTTTTTTAAATAATAATGATATAATGTTGTAATACTTGATTGAATCATGATTGAATCATGATTTTACTGTTTTATAAGGAGAAGATAAAAATTAGTTTTTACACATGCTGATTTATATTTTTGCATATCACAGGGGCTCAATAAGACAACACAAGAAAACCTCCTCTAGGGGAAACCTACCATATTGACATGGTAATGTTGCATGTATGATTTAATTACACAAGCAATTGATACTGACTTTAGCCTCTGCAGAATACCAAACTTCTCAGTCAGCACAAAACGAGGACAATGTAAGAGCCATTATTCCATAGAATTCCAAGCTTTGCAATAATAAAATGTTCTAAAACAGGATTATTGGTAAACGGACAATGAATACGGACTCATGCTTAAAAAGACTGAAAAGCCTTTGAAAAGACTCTGTAAAGCTCCCTGTAGTGTCTCACCGATTGCAAATAATGGACTTTTTCTTTCTCAAACTTTTATCATGTTGCACAAAAGAAAATTTTACACAGTATTGCTGGCCTGTCCTCCAATACAGACAATTGGAAGAGGTGATTATTGGAGTTGTGTAGCTCTCTATGAAGTGTTGCCCCCAAAACCAAACTTTATAAAAAAAAACATTTTTAAAAAACTCCAAAGGGAATCTCATGACAAGGCCATTTTTAAAAAAAGTGAAAAATAAAAATAAATAATACATTTTGGATGACATCTAACAGTAATGTCACTAATGCATTTACTCAGTACGACCACTTTTTTTGACATCTGCATATGCTGCTGAGTACTCCATTGACATGAATATACAATGCAGACATCAGCCAAACTGAGTCTTTGTTAAGCATTAACAGTTAATGCAGAGATGGCGGTGTCCCATTTTCAGGGATGTCCCTGTCGGCAGAGTCGGACCTATCATCTCTCTGGCAGACAGGAGCCGGACAGAGCCCAGAGGACGGGAAATACTAATTCACCAGCCAATGTACTGCCAAGCTGTCATTAATCTCCATGCAGCTCCAATGCTTTGGTATTAAACATTTATTCCATTTGCATACAAATCAGAATCCCAAAGAAATCTAATGTCAAAGCCAAGGCTGGGGTAAAAATCTTTTCTTTAAATATCCTTATGGGGCTGATGTGTGGCTCATCAGCTGGGGCAATGGTTGGGAATGAGGTCAGCGTCTTCCCTTGTTATAAGAGACCCCCAAAACCCATCCACCCATCAGTCAACAGATAATGAACAAGCAAGGCATAAAAATTATCACATTGAAATACAGAATTTTGTATATCCCTTTATAAATGGGATTTATGATGTGCTGCAGATTTAGAGACATATTAATGTCACTTTCTTAATGACCATTAGCATTACTTGGCATTAGCCTGTGTGCCTGCAATGCCTTGTGTGAAGCATACTTACTTCAGTGGGTGTCATTTCTTTGGGTTCACATCCACCCATCACATTTCATTTGATTATTTAGCTTGCTGTATATAGATTGTATGTAGTGAAATCCTCCACTTGAGACATTTTCAGCACCCTGATGAACGACATGTGAACGGCAGTCAGAGCCTTTGGCAAAGTCAGGAGGTTGGCTGTGAGTTCAGAGTCCTGACAAGCTCCAAAGGTCTCTCAAGTGTGTTCACAGCACAGGTCAACCACAGTCTTCCCTGGAGGTTGACCTGTAAGCAGTGGCCTGGCCACAAGAGATAAGGGTGGCAAAGATGGAGGCCATCATAGGAAGAAAATTGCACAAACACAGCAGGGCAAACAGATGGCAAAGAAGCTGTGATATGCCTGTGTTGTGCTGAAATACAGAGGCAGTGACCCTTATGAATTGGA
Source organism: Thunnus thynnus (assembly GCF_963924715.1). Lineage (NCBI taxonomy): Eukaryota > Metazoa > Chordata > Actinopteri > Scombriformes > Scombridae > Thunnus > Thunnus thynnus. The sequence continues at coordinate 15,656,609 of NC_089527.1, forward strand.
TATGTTGCTCACCAAAGCTTTATACTGGTTGGCTGAACAGGTAAAAGGATGTGAAAATATCGTGTTTGCTATATGTTCTTTAGTTGCAGCTCTGCGGCATAGACTATAGACGAACGTAGCGTAGTGTAGTGATATGTGCTGGTAAGTAAGCTTAACACCGAGTGGTGCACATTTGAGCTACCATTAGGTACTTTAGCTAAATTGTGTTAAATTGTGCGACGAAGGTCCCATTCAGTGTGAGTCCATGAGCCAGGGAGAGCAGGTGAGTGAACTGTCAATCACAGCTGTCAATCAGTGCCCATAAAGCAGACATCAAAGCTACTGTAAGTTTTCAAATCTTATTAACGGAAGAATAATAGGGCCCCGAATTTAGAGACCATAATGACTTAATAAAAAGATTGACTTAGTATTTCTAGAGACAAGTTGAAACTTTTTGAATGGGAGTCAATTGGAGCCAGCATGTAGCAGCCGTTGGTGGCATAGCATTTTAAGGTACTTATCGTATTGGCCTCAGCCTCAAGCCGTGGTATAGTTGCCGTTTTCTCTGCAGTAGCTCAATCATAATAATAACATTATGGAAAAGGCTCCTCTACTTCCAACAAAACAATTAAATTAATTATAGACGCCAATATCAGATAGCACTAAAGAAAAATTTGATATTACTATATCTATTGAGACCACATAAATAATCAGCCACGTAAGATACCTAAGAGGAAAATAAAACACAAAAATAGGTTTGAAATCTCTCTCCAGCATTCTACTCTATTACCCAAATCCAGTGTTTGACCGTGAAAGGCACTCATGTTGGGGAAATAAGAAAAAAAAATCAATAAACAAGTGCACCAACTGTTTTTAATCCGTTTCACTCATCCTCAAGCCACATACAAACACACACACATTCACAGAAACCTTTTATTTGTCCCAGAAAATGGTTTAAAAAATTAATAAAAAATCTCTGAGACATGAGGACACAAACCTGTGCCCTTGCTGTCCAAGGACTTTAAATCTATGTACCCTAAATTTCTTCGCAATAGCTGCATTTGAGCATAATTCATCAGATAGTAATGAAAGGGAAAGAGTGTTTTCAGATTTTTTATTTTTTTTAAATCCTAAAGTAGAGCATAACTTCCTTTAAATGAGTCCTCTTGGAAGCATACTATGTCAAAATCAGCCAATAATTGTGAAGGTCTTGCTGACATGAGGAACAAAGAGAACAACTAAGCAAAGGGTGAATGCATCACCCAGAACTATACTTCTAAGAGGAAATTTAACTTTCAACTTGGCGTTCCTATCCCCCTTTGTGTTGCATTTGCTTGGTACACTTTTGTAAAGGATTTACAAGGATTTTGGAATTGAGGGAAAACAAGTCCTTTACAGTTTCTACACACCTCATGGCAAGATCATCAGCTGGCTTTGCACACTTTGATCGGTGAGGTGAAGTGGAATACACAAGCAGAGCCCTGAAAGGTACACACGTAAAATGATTTCTTAAAGTTGTATTGACATGGTTAGGACCACTGTTGCAGTACTATAAAGTCTGTGACAGAAAGGTTAGTTATTATTCTGCCTCATCGACCTCAGACTAGTTACTCTATATCACATCACATAATGTGGTGTAGTCATTTGTAAGTATCTGCTCCTATCTCAAACAGAGTATCAGCTAATTTGACTCCTTTGCTTAGTTTTGAATCTTTTCCTTTCTATTTGTCTCGCTCTCAGACCTTGCTAATCTTTTTTAAACTTAATTTTAATTTTATTTATCGTAAATTAGTTGCTTTTTTTAACCTGACCAACTGAGCCGCACAAGAATTCCAATGTGCAATTTCCTCATCAATTGGCCAAGTTAATTATTGTAGGATAGAGCATGTTTGTGTTTGGTTATATCAGTGTGTTTGACCTGTTGGCCTTAAATCCTTGCAATATAATAATGAAATATGATAAGATTCAAGGAAATTGATTTTACTCACTGTTGAAACTATTTATTATTTCATCATGTCACATGAAAGAAATGTATCATCACTTACATCACAAACAAACTGAGATGGAACATCAGTGACCAGATCTGGATAATTAATTCCCAGAGGTGTCATGGAACTTGTCATCTTACTGATAATATAGGCATATTGCTTAATAAAGCTTTAAAATAATCTGTTTTTGTAATACTCAACTTTAGCCTTTAGACCTACCCAACAAGACCAAATATTCTTAAAAGGAATGCTAAAACTTTGCTTTATATTTGTATTACCTTCTCTGCATTTTTTAAGCCACTGACTGTTTATATAAAACTGTATAATTTCCTCAACACAAGTCACATAAAGAATTTTTTTAGGCTTTAACACATGAATGGCAGCTATTTCATCCTTAGCTCCCTCTCATCAGTGTTTTAATCAGGACATGATAATGAAGGGAGGAGAAGACAGGGTGCAGCAAGACGTGGAAATAATTCAGTGAGCCTCCAAACAGCAATATTATACTCTTAACTCGTCTGAAACAAATTTCTGGCACCGAAAGGTTAGAGGCTTGGATGAATACATTTTCAGTTGACTCATTCAGTGATTTGAGTCAGTAACTAACAAAATTCATTTAATGTGACTTCAAAGTGAAAAGACTTAGTGGCAATAGCAGTGGAGGCTCTTAACAGCAAATTTCACTTCTTCAGGTCTTGATGGGTTACCGAATGTTTACTGGACAAATATGACTTAAAACAGAATCAACATGACAGGACAGGAAAAATAAACATGATGCACATTGATTCTGATCATTTTAAATTCAAAACTACCTCTCAGTAGTACAAAATTGTCTCATGAAGCTAATGGTGTTATAATTTAAGAAATTTAGAGGCTGCATTTGTTTCCCTCATTTAATGTTTCAGGGTAATATACATGCACATATAGTTTTTCATAAATCTGAAGCACTCATAAGTTCCTTGATGATGCATGTAATTTATAAAAATTATAAAACCACACAGAGCATTTTGAATAACATTAGGCTCAGTATTTTATTCATCCAAATATGTATTCCCGAAATTGTCTGGGTATAATGTATGCATGAGGTTCTTTGCCAGGACCAGAATACAAATTATTGGAATACTTGGAACACAAAGGTCTTCAGTGAAAATCACAGTGGGATGGAGCAGTTGCAGACACACAGTGATGAGACTTCTAATAAGGGCTGCATGAAGTCAGTGCCTCACTCTCGGCAAAGATGTCGCATGATAAGACAAAGTGGCTTTGACACAAAATAAACAAGGTGATTTTCTCTGACACGGTTTTCATCTTTATAATATATATCTTTAAATCAGATTCAAAGACATTTAATTCAAAAGGCGATGTACGATAGTGATGCAGGATTATTCATGAAGACTGCAGAGTGAATAGGTTGGACACCTGCCACTGCCATTTTGAAATATACAGTGTAAAAATTCAAACTCCATTATCATTTTGAACCTGTTCCTTTACAGATTTACAGATTTCCTATTTATATATAAGGGCCAGTGTGGACTTACATATCTGTGAATGCTGGTATAGGCTACATGTAACCTCTATAGAGATGAGAGATGCTACAGTGGCTCAGAGACACAGGAGGTTCTCTGCTTGTTCAGACAACAGATTTTCATTCAGCTAAGTCCTGCCTTGTGCCGTTTGGCGAAAGTTCCAGGGCCCCTGTGATGAGAGTCTTCTTTTGCCTAGACAACCACCTCATCATGACTCGTGCTCTTGAGTGAGCATGCTCCACACAGTCTGCACCTAACCGGGTTGGGGTTTTCAATTGACTGGGCGAGAAACTCCCTCCCTGCCCAGCCAGCAGGCATTGTACCTGAGACTGTAGCTCAGCTCTGCCATTCTTTGCACTGGGCTATCAGAGCCTAGAAGCATGATGATAATCCAATTATTTCACAAAGTGCATTGTGCGCCTGGTAGGCATTATGCAGCAGCTCACCCACTGGTTTCGCTGGTGCTCCAGCTCAAGGAGGCTTCAGTGACAGTTCTTAAGAATGGGCATTGGCATAAAATCATCACCTGTCTATTTCAGCCAACAGCTGGACCATCAGAAAAAACAAACATTTATGATGCAGGGATTTATGCTTAGCAAGGTCTCCTACTATTACTGCATTATAACTGCATTTCTGGCTTATCATTGTTATTTGTCTATTTGTATTTAATCTAATTTTATCTAAATGTTTCAACTTGACAGTCAACGGCCCGTTTTCAGAAGCGGTGCAAGGAAGAGGAGTGCCATATTCTTCAATCAAGGAAATGGATGTTGCATCAGGAAAAGGATGCTGAATGGGACAGGAAGGATCCAAGTGTGTTTCAGCTATTTTCTCTTGTCATGCTGGTTTTGGTTCAAGGTCTTGAGATACCCTCTCCCATAAGCCCACAGGGGAAACTTCCCTTAAGCTGCTCTGTTTGAAGGGAACCCTGTTGATAGCACTAATCTCAGTGAAATGAGTGAGTGACTTGTGCGCTCTGTCGGTCCACCCTAATTGTTTGCTCATCCATGTGGGCACCAGCATACCAACTGATGTAATCTGTACCTGATTATATCATGATGTGCGTGTTTGTGTATTTAAATTCAAATTGATTATTCACAATTACGCTCACAAAAAGGTTTTTTTTACAGTGTGTGTGCACCAGCACTTGTGTGGAAGCTCAGTGTTGCTGTAACAAAATGTGTAGCACTGAGTTTTGCAAAAAAGCATCATACAAGCAGCTAATCAACAGACTCTTACTGATGTGTTCCAAATAATTAAAAAAATCACTTTAACCTTTTAACTTCAACACTTGAAAGAACTATCACCCTATATATTATAAGTTTTATATAACACATAATGACATACTCATATAGTTTGCTTATGACATGTAATGTAGCATGTAATTACAGTAACCAGTCCTAACTTAGAACTGGTATAAATAAGTCATTGTGCACCATCTATTCATAGCTGGGCAGTCGTGCTGACAGAATCGTAGGGGTGTGATTGGCATCTATTCATTTCCTCTGAACCGATAAAAGGCTAAATCAGAGTTAATCATTGACCCTTTCAGACAGATACCAAGCACTGAATGATGCAGAGGATTAGCTGTCTCTGCCATTCCCTTGTTTACTTCCTGTAATCGTAAGCCAGAAAATGGCTGCATAAATTGCACAAAACCATTAATCATAGCATACAATTTTCTCTCCTACTGCAACCCCTTCCCATGCAAAGGCTTTCATTTCCTGTTCAATCTCTTGACAGAAATCCAATCAACACTGGATCATAATTTATTCACACTTGGAGAGAGAATCAACTTCAAGTATATGAAGACATCTCATTATTTTAACACAATACACACACAAGTGAGACAAAGCCTGCAGTGCTGTCTTACAGCTGAAATATACCAGGCATGGACAGGGCATGCCACATAGGCGGGGTGGAGCAGAGTTTTCTACCTGCTACTGCGTGCATATTGAGTTTTGTGATAATGCAGTTGGTTATGAAGGGTTTGGAAGCGTAGGCTATACTAAGTGGTACTGAATTAATTAACTAGATTGTTTTAACTACAAGATCATGGATACGCATTGATTTGATTGATTTATTTTAATGTGCAATGTAAAAAGAAAAAAACCCACAAGGTTGCACTGCTCTGTCATTTTTTACACAGTTCTATGTAGTTCTTACCTTTTAAAGGGCCACATAGCCACGTGTAGAGAAAAAAAAAATAGACCAGCCATGAAAAAATAGAGATGAGCCGCGCAACACCTGCACAGGTGCACACGACTTCCATGGTCAGTGTAGCAGTGTCAGGTGATTATAATGGATGCATATATGCATATAATTCTGTTGTGGCCAGGCTGCGTCTGTGCCTGGTGTATTTTCGCTGTTTGCAGGCAGCAGAGAGAGATTGCGTTTTCAACTTGATTGACAGGGAAAGGGGATATAGATAGGAGATATAAATATTCTTTATTTTTCTTTTTGATGAAGAAAAAAGAATAGCTTTCCTTTTTTTGTGGTCCTCCTAACAAGGACATACAAACAATTGCTTACTGACTACTGGTTGTTCAGAGACAAGTCTGTATTCGCCACAATTATTAGGCGACAGTGGTAACTCATTGAATGGTACATCACAGTATCTCCAAATACCAGAGGACCCACAGCCACATCTCAGTGTCTCAATTTAACATGTGTACTCTTAACTGTGTAACGTCATTGCTTCCACCACCACTCATAATGGTACATCGTACAACTTTTATTCCAGGCCCAGGGTTTGATTATAACTTTCAGAACAAAGGAAGAGTGTAAAGAAAATTAGCTAAAAAACATTGTAAATTGTTTAAAACAGATTGATGTTGAGTAATGTCGATTCAAATGCATGTTCATGTTTGCATTGTAGTATTACTACAAGAAATAGAGATGCTTTCTAGAAATAAAAGAGAATTGTGCTGAAATTTAAAAGAAAATGTAGGCTGCTGATCAGATCACACAATTATATTAAACAGCAAGTATTCCAGTACTTTAAGTATACTGACATATTGAAATTAACAAATAAAAGAAATCTCCTGGCACCATATGGTAAAACAAATTCTTCTAAGCAGTGGCGGCTGGTGACTCACAAAAGTGGGGAGGACAGGAGGAAAACCAATATGGAATCTTACAACAAAGCGCATCAAACTATATCATTGTTCCCCCACCCAATTAAATCAGAGGGTTGGGGCAATTTTATGTGTCAATAAAACAAAAACCCCTGAGTGGTGAGAAGGTTGCTTCTTTAAAGATATTTGGCATTGTTTCTAAACAAAGTAGTGCTCATTTTAGCCATGGAGTCGTTCAGGTGTGTCATTTTACCAACAAATTTAAATTCAAATTTATAGTATTGTTCTATTGTGACAACAGATTTATGTTCTCATCAAAAACAGACAACATATCACATGATTTACATGTGTTTCTTATGTATTTCCTTAGTATACAGAAATGTATAAAGTACCACAAAGCTTATAATGTGATACAGGTTCAGATCAGTGCTGAATACTAGAAAGACTGAACCCTAAAAACAGTCACAGATCTAAAAGTTTAGGTTCACATCATGTATCAAGTACATGACTCACACACTCTTATCTATATGCATGACATGCAAAAAATAGCTAACATAGCTGACATATTAACACTTGTTATTCTAGTTACTTTAACTAGAATAACAAGGCTGAGCTTAAAAACGAACAATCAAGAAATTGTCACAATCAAGCAGCCAGACCTCCCTTACGCTCATTCACAAATCACTCAACATCAACAGGTGACTGAACAATCACTCAATTAAAAACTGGATACATTCCAAATGAATGAGTCCAGACAGCTCACTGTAACTTCAACAAGCAAACTACCCACTGCACATATTCACACAACACAGAAAGACATTTAACCATCAGAGAAGAAATTAGCGACCAAGGAGACAGTTGGTGCATCTGACTCACATTATCTGATTGTCTTCTTCTTTCTATCACGGAGATGAAGTATCCATGTCATAACATCCATTTGTGGCTGTTGGTCATCTTGTTTGTTAGTTAACAGAACTTTGTCACTGCTGGTTAACCAGTCTGATATCATTAGCAACAATGACAAACAAGCTAACTCTCCTGGTTGTTTCATTTAAATTATGTTGTTAACTTTCACTTGTTGTTCAGAGGAGTTCACTTCAGAGCAGTGGTATGTCAAGCCGCGGCACATCACTGTAGCCCCGCTGAGGGTCCAGCCCGGACAGCTGAGGCAGCAAGGCCCAAGGCTGCACCAGCAGCACCACCATTCGCTCCCCGGTGGCATCCTGCCACTGCTGCACCCCCCCAGTCCAAATCCATTCTCCTTTTAGCTTAACAACAGTCCTTAACAGTCCTTCAGGACTGCTACTACAAGCCAACTGTGGCGTTGGCTAACACAAGCTAGAAAAGATGGGAAACATGACCACTAAACCTGAAAAAAAGGAAATTTGGACTATTGCTTTACCGTATACAGTGGTAGAGAATTGAAAATGAACTTTGGAAACTGTCAGTGGACCATATGTCCATATTGTGTTCTGGTTGTTGATTGGTTAGAGAGGACGTCCTCCCTTGGGGTGTCATTTTATGTGTTTTGACCAATAACAGATTAGTATGAAAAAGAGAGGTACATTAAATTGATAGAAGAGATCCCACCCTAGGGAGGACAGCAGGAGCCCGTCCTCCTCTGACCCCCACCACGACTTCACACCGACTGCCCTCTCTCCTCCTGCCTGCCCTGCAAGTGTCGCTGTTGAAGCATTTTAATTAGAATTTCAATCATGGACTTTTTCCGAAGAAAGAAACATTATTTTATAAATGATACTGAGATTTGGTAAGATTTATTTCAACCAATTACTCTTTTTTATATTTTGATCATCTCCCTCTTGCTTCTCAAAAATAGATGAGGAACAACCTCCTCTGCCTCTATGGACCAGCCTCCTCTACTTCTGAGGTATATTGATCAACATAGCAACAGACAAATAGCAATAAAGAAATGAATACAAGATGAATAATAAATTAATAAATGAATAATCTTAATGTTTCATGTTACTTTCACAAAGCCCACTGTCCATAGTATTTAATATGTGGCCTATTAATTATGACAAAAACGACAGCACAACAGTCAGCCGCACAAACAGCACAAACAGGATTTTATGACTCACTTCTCGTTCTGTCATCTATTTTTTACCTCGCTCACTCAGTGACTACTTTTGTGAGTGGCTTATCTAGTAAGTAGTGTGAATGCCCAGAAGATGTCAGACTATTGTCCGACCACAACTCAACAAAATATGATTGGCTAAGACAACTGTTAAAATCAAATTCATGCCCACATTGACTTTAATTACACAGGCATTCGTTACAGCTACTGAAGGTCCTGGCAAGGGGAGTCGTTGATTCCCCCAGATACTGTCAGAAGAAAAACTGTGATCCATTTCTGTTATATTAACCCACTGTTCACCATATTAGTCCAAGTTTATAATAATGATCTATAATCATTATTTCAGTGAATGGAAATAATTTAAAAAAATATTTATTAGGAGTACAAAAAATATTTCAATATTTTTCTCAGGCTTTCACTGAATACCTTGAAGGCCCAGAGGGCTCCCCTCTGGTGTGAGTGTATGAACGTTGATGGTGGAATTGGCTGCAATGCGAAGGGCACCAGCTAAAATCTTGCCTTGGGCACCAAATTGATCAGGGCCGGCTCTGGAACAGAGGACTCGGTATTTAGTAGAAACAGCCTCAAGCAAAGCAATGAACTTTGTTGGCAAAGTAGCCTGCCAGGAGCCAATTATGATAAATGGCCTTGTAGGCTGTTTAACAATGCCTGCTGCCTGATAAAAAGCATGTAGTGGTAGTTAATTGGTAATTTTTTTGGTAAATTTTTAGATTTTTTTAAATTTTAAAACCAAATGTGAAGCCACATGACAGATCAAATGTATTAATTTCCTAATATTTGTTCAAGTCCCACTTTGATCAAAAACTCCCTGCTCTGTTTTTCTGTTTTTCCACTGCTGGTGATTAATATGATCCTGTCAGTGCAAAAATGCACACTTATATATATATATACATATATATATATATATATATATATATATATATATATATGTAGTTATACCTTTGACCTTTGAAAAATCCATCTTGATCTAAAGCAGAGGATCATCAGATGATCCGTAAAATGTCCAGGAGGTATCATGGAGAAAAAATAAAACAGTTTGTGTGTGCATTTAATAAATCGTGCTCTCAAATTAATAATTCATGCTCTTGAGTTAATAATTTGTGCACACAAATTACTTAATTCATACTCTTGATTGATTTAATAATTTGTGTGAAATTAATCTAACATATTTATTTTATCAAAAAAAGTTTTTCTAAGAAACTTCAGAGGTGTAGCCATGGGCAATCCATTTTCATATATATATATATATATATATATATATATATATATATATATATATATATATATATATATATATATATATATATATATAATGTAAATATGATTATTTTTTCTCATTAGGAAAGGTACAGAGGCATTACCAAATAAAATTGTGTATTACATAAATAAAAGACTGGGCACTATTTCTTTCAGCAAACCAACTCTGCAGGCTTAATAAGGAACTATATGATCAAGATTTCAAGAGACAAGCTTTGTACTTTGTACTGTAGAACCTCATCTGTTGCAGCACTTTGAAGGCCACTGAAAGTCCTGCATTCACCTGATGCTCCTCTTATGTTGTTTATTTACTTTTATGTACTTGCAATGTGTGTTATGTGGTTAACACTTCAATAACAAAAGTTTGACTGAAAACTAAAGCAGTATAAAAACATGTAAGGTACATTCTCCTGTGGAAAACCACCTTCAAATGGTGAAATAACCTTGACAGAGAGGTGGAGGTGGATGTCGAACATATTTTGTTAAAACCGGAGGCTAGATGGATGTCTGTCCAATGGCATGGTTGATATCCTGTCAAGTGAAGCAAACGGCACTCCTATTGCATACTGACAAGTCAAGGAAATCATTGTTGAACTGAGTGTGAGCTAAGAAAGATTTTTTTTTTCTTCTTGTGTCTCTCTCTCACTGCAGTCTGGGTTGTTCATCACTGTGAGTGATCAGTGTGTAATGATTGTGTATGTGTTTGATAAATACATTCACGGTACCTCTGGAATGAACAAATCAACTGATGCATGAAATAAACAAAAGACAGACTATAATACGGCTTCTCTTTTGAAGCAATTACCAAGCAATGAAATGTAGCATTCATAATCACATAGATGCTAATACACATCACTAACCCTCCATGGCTTGAACTCCCAACAACTTGTCAGGAATCCAGGATTCAACAGATTCAATCGCCACTGTGTGAGGAGTAAGGACTCTGATCAGGTGTATCAAATGGACAGAGCTCATTTTCTGTTTAGCTTTATTTACTGTTTGGCTGACTTCCTAAACTTCCTACAGTACATCAAAACTACATTACAAAAGGTCTCTGTATCATCATTTTAAAAATATACATCATAACCTTTTTTATATTCAGAGCATAATAATAGAGGATATGTCCAGAACAATAAATGTAACGTTCTGATTTTATTTAATTGGGGATTGATACATGTGGCTCCCACAGTTTATGATATAATCCAATTTCGGTTCATTTAATAATCAACAATTTTCCAATCACATCCAGAGATTTGAAAGTTCATGCTGTCAAATTCATGCACAAAGGAGACGTGTCTCATTGGACTGCCAACAATATAAGTATATTGTGCAATGTGCAGCAGTGCCTCCACAATTGAATTGTGTCTTTCCTTTGAGCTATGACACGGAGAGAAAGGAGACTGGAAACAGTTTAAACTCACATCTCTATTGATTTATCATTTATTGTTTGAGATTTATGAATTATTGTAAATCTGATGGTGTCTCTCATAATACTGCCACAGGCTTTTTAAATCACGCTGACAGTCTTATTATTGAGCTCCGGCAGAGAAGGCAGCGTAGCATGGAGGAATGTACCATCCCTGATACAGGAGGAGAAAATATTACCCCACACTCCCTGGTGGGGAGAAGTTGTTGCACCCGAACTACGTCCCCAAACAATTGCAATTGCACTCTCCATCACTCATAGCAATGAAATAGCAATGGCCTAACAGTAATGGAATCTAGAGCGACTCGTACTGCAGATCTATCCCACTAGCTTTGTTGATATTGCATGACTTCTCTCAGACACTAATAAATATTATAACAGCACTGTCACACTTAACAGTAGGTTGTGCATGCTTAGGAATGTCCCTGATGATAATCTACATGGATTCAAGTAATGCATTAATAATGGGTGCAAACCAAAAGAGAAACACAGTAATAGGCAATGTAAGGGATTATGGCCACTTTTCTTGCTGCAAGAGGTAACAAACTGAAAGATAAAAGTGCGTCCTAAACAGCAGAACTCTATAGGAAATATATGAACCTACAATTGTTAGATCTGTTGGTATCCTTTACACTGGGATGATAAAAAATTAGTATTTGAAGTTCAGTTTTTAGTTACTTCACGCTGCCTTTCAAGATGTAGAATACAATCTAAACAAAAACTCTTTGCAGGGACTGGAGTGAATGAATGTCGTAAGAAATACGTCCAATCACTGTCCATGTTTGCACAAGAAAATAATGTGAAAAGTGATTCTCTTATAAAGCCCATCGTATTACACTTGAAGAAACCCCATGCAATGTAAGTGCTCATCTTAACTCAGAAGAACAGCCGAGGCTGCATGCCTCATGAATAAAACTGTGGTCTTTAAAATGTCCTTCTCTCAATAGTCTCTGTTCTTTCACTCTGTATTTTATGAAGTATTTTTAAAACTGCCATTACACTGAAGTAGTGGGAATATGCTTTGGTTTCTAATGCACCATATCTACCTGATATACTGTATCTCGGATTTATCTCTGGCACTACGAAAAATGAAAATGTGTGCATTTTTTGGGAGCTGCCACTCAGTTTTATCAGAACCACTCAGCTGCCCTCACAACACTCTACCATCCATGTTGTTTGATAATAAAATGTTTGGCCTTTTTCTATCCTAATATATGAGTGCAGTCTGAGATTAGACAGATTCAAATTGTCCAAGATTCATGTTTCAAATTTAGGAAACACTGCAGATAAGGCAGTATAGAGAGAATAACATTAAACAACTTGGACACATTTAAGAGCCCTTACTCCCTTATTTTCCAACATAAGTTGGTAATGCTTAACATGTCATGCTGGTGACTTTTCAATCTACACCAAAAAATGTAAAATGGTTGCTCGGGTTCAGTTGAAACTGGGACAGAAATATGATGAATTCTTACTGTTTGGAATCATTTATGTGCTACAAGATAAGCACGGCATTTCTGATTAATGCTGAGTTCAGTTCTGTGGTGTCAGTGCTTTGTTCTGTCGCTTGAACTATTAGTAAATTGTATTTCTGCAGAAGGTCACTGTTGCATAGTCCACATGACAGGCTACAAAGCTGTCAGATATACTCAGGGGGCTTGTGTGGCTTCCTTTAAATGGATAAACAGGCATGCAAATCAATCATTTGTCATGCTGATAATATCGCTGATGAGATTTCTCTTGTAGCTTTCTCATTTCATGTTACAGAAACATTCTTGGAGAATGACATACTAAACATTTGAGCTGGGTGTATTGAAGATATATTAATTTCTGATTCATGTCTTGTGATTTACTTGCTAAATGTTTGATTTTATCCTCAACTGCAAGCTCTTGGAACAGTTGCCCGGCCATCATTTCATTTTCATTTTTTAGCCACACTAGCAGCATGACTCTGATGGCAATGTTGGTCTGTCAGTCCAGTCCAGACTGAAATATGTCAATAACTATCGAATTTTTAATTTGTCCAATACTTTGGTTTGGACTCATCACCCTCAGCTGTACTGTGTTAAGTGTGCCAGTATACCTGCTTAACATAGTGAGCATGTTAGCATGCTGACATTAGCATTCAGCTCAAAGCACTGCTGTATCTAAGTACAGCCTCACAGAACTCTTAACATAGCTGTAGACTCTTAGTCATGTTGTCTTTACTGTCAGGATAAGTAACACTTTACAATAATCACAATAATTCAACATGCCATACATCTACTTTGCAAAAATCAACCCGTGCAACTATAGCTCTGGTAGCTTCATGTACTCAGTGACACAGACACAGTTATAGAACAGTTTCTAATTTAGTCCATGAAGAGTGGGCCTATATGTTTTTTCGAGAAAACTCTGAGTCACACAACTAAAACACAGTATGTCACAGCTGTTTTTTTTAAATGGTGTGTAATTGTGTTGTCTTTAGAAGTAATAAGATTTTCAACTGGCTTGAAGTGCTGCCTTCCTCCCTTCTTGTGCAGGAAATTTGTATCACTGAGGAATACCTACCCAGTTACTGAAAGACCTTTCATGTGCATTAGTAATCACTCTGTCCTTTTTTCCCTGGGTCAGCCACATTTCTGGGGGTAGAGCAACTAAATGCTGATGGGACCAAAGCAGTGGCCACAATCCCATTTGAGCAGTCACTGGTACTTTGTCTTAAATGCTTTTCAATCTGCTGAAGATCACATTAGGCAGCTCCTTCTTATCGACTAATCTAAAGAGTTCATGTCTTCATCTAATTAAGGACAGTGCTTCCTTAATAGCTTAATGCTTAGGCTGAGTTATTTCATAAGTGTGCAGCTTGGCTAAAAGTCGACTATGTGCTACTCCACTGTCAGCTTAAAATGATATTTTAATACTACCTAGTTCTGTCTTTGTTCATGGAATTATTATTGTCATAACACACACAGAATGTCACAGCAAAAGTATGGAGATAATCAGCACTATTCTATTCATTACATGCTTAAGGGGACTTTTCTATCCTGTAGGTGTACAGTGGTGATTGAAACAGCGCTTATCTGGGAGACTTAATGAAGTTGCAAGGATCACAGTTCAGGCAGATATGAGTTATAGGCAGATTCAGGTCCAAGGTGTCCACGGCCAAGGCCTGCCAACTCAGTCTGTTTCCATGCTACTCTGTATGTCATGAGGGCAAGCCTCCTATTTAGACAAGGGAATGAAAGATGGGGCTGAGATGTATTATGCATGTGAATGCAGGGGAGGCAGGCATCTGCACTAACAAGCCAAGTCACTTTCACAGGGCAACACACCACCCTGTCTTTTCCCTTCACAAATATAGACTGCACTTATAGAGTTGGTCCACATGGAAAACTGCATCTAGTAGTTATAGCAATAATTTGCCAACTTTTCATTAAATGGCATTTGCAATAATCTGTCATCAAAAAACATGATAAGGGATTCAACTTTTAGCAGTTCAGAACAGCTCTCCCAGTCGTTGCTCAAGCATGTCATGACGTGTGGAATTCCAGACAAAAAGAATTAACAGAATGTTTCAGTTATCAGCCGCATGTGTTATTGTGTTTTAGAGCAACACAATATTTTTTATTCACATAGTATGCATATTCATACATGACATTACAAATTTTATTTACAAGGTTACTTTTAAAGATATTTTTTTTGTGTTTTTTGCACAGTACACAGAGTAGAAACAGGAAATATGGGTAGAGGTGTGTGTGTGTGTTGGGTGGGGTTGACATTCAGTAATGGCCTATGTCCTTGTGTTTGAATTGAGAATGTTGTGGTTATGTGGTAGCCTGTGTATCTTCGAGCACTAGTTCACCATGAGGTCACATATATTTATATTTTAATTTGCTTTTGTCGTCTCCAGGCTGAATCTGATCTCCTTTTATTTTTGTCAGTAGAACTTAAATATCAGCACTTCAAGTTGCTGAATTAAAAGTTGTTTTTTTTTTGTGGATTCTTAACTATTTCTTTTGTCAGCATTTCCCACAAAGGAATGATTAAACTAAACAGAAAACCTCGGTAGCTTACTCTATACTCAAAAGATGATGACAGAAGCACCATATTTTTTTCAGTTTGAACCGTTTCACTCACACTGCAGTCTAACAAATGAAGCTGCAAAAAATACTGGCATGTGTTCAGAAACGTACACCTGAAGCAAATTCATAGGTCTATACTGTGAACGTAAGACTCTGAGGGCAGTGCACACATTGACGGACAGTAGAAAGCATTATGTAAAAGCAGAATCAGAGTCAATTTTTATTGTGATCATCCCAGCTGACGAATACAATCTATTATTATATTGCTGTCCTTGCAGTGGTTGATTTCACGGATGAGAGCAGTGCCAAAGCAATTTTACATATTAATACAAAACATCTACATTTAGCTCACTTGTCTGCACTTGCTCTTGGTTGGCTTCCATCAATAAACAATTTCTGAAATCCTTCCAGTTTGGCAATTTTGCACCATGTGAAGTGGAAAGTCTCTACTCAGCAGGTTTCTCTCCAATGAAGGAGGTAGGCTTCTGCTGTCAGCCTCTTAGTGTCCACTATTCTGACTGTTCTGCCAATGAAGAATTTCTGTAATAAATAGCCCTTCAACCAAACTGCATTTAGTTGCAGAGTGGCCTGTGTCCCAGAGAAGTTTGCTGAGAATAAAGCAGCAATAAACTGACCAGTCTGTCATCAAGGAATTGTCCAAAAGAGGAGCCAATCTTCTCTTTCTGTCTGTTCTGGGCTCACTCTGTCGTGTGACTTGCAAATTAGTTTCTCTCATTTTGTTGGTCAACTGATAAGTCTGATCTTATGTTTGATCTCTGTGTCAGAAAAAAAAAAAAACAAAGGAAAACTATGCCACCTGCATGGACAGTGTAACAGCATATTTTATCACCAATCTAACAAGTCCCTCTGTGTAGGAAGAAAGCATACAATCTTTCCTCAGTGATCTGATCATTCAATTAATGTAGCGAAGCTGCGAGCTAGCCCAGGCAGCGAAACTCAAGTTCACAGCTGCATTCACATGGCATACTCCTCTGACATGGCATACTTTTCTCACTACAACATAGTATGTCCAATGCACCCTTTGAATCATAGCAGTATATTTCAACTGTCAGTGCCCTGATCACTCTTTTGCTGCATGTCTGTTGCTACACCACTCACTTGAAAGCTATGTTGTTGCTTGCAGCAACTGCTGCCATTGACAGAGGTTTGAGGAGGAAATAACCACGTTTGCATCGCGATTTCCTCTGCTGCTGCTGTCACTGGCATTACCCGTTGCTCCAGGACTCTGTTCAGCGGCTGTTCATCACTTTAGCTGTGGGAAGCCAACACACACTTTGGGGCGGAGGTCAGAGCTTTCATGACTGTGCTGTGGTAGTTCAGGGACAGCTCTTAAAGGGACACTTCAACCCAAAATCAAAAATACATATTTTTCCTCTTTTTTTCCAGTAGTGCTCTTTATCCATCTAGATTGTTTTGGTGTGAGTTGCTGAGTTTTGGAGATATTGGCCGTAGAGATGTCTGCCTTCTCTCGATTACAATGGAACGGGATGGCACTCGGCTTGTGGTGTTGGTTCCTCGCTGTCATTGATTGGGATAAATTTAGTTGAATTTGCAGGTTGTAGCTGCAGGTTGTGAACATAGAATACCAGTCAAGAGTTTGGACACACCTTCCCATTCACTTGAATTAGAAAGTGTGTCCAAACTTTTGACTGGTATTAGGCTGGCACTTAGAGAGTTGAGTTTCTGCCTACGGAAATTCAAAAGCAGATTTGAAAATTAAATAAAATGTTATCAAAAACTCATAAAATATACTCAACATTAATTGCAAAGCTACAAATTAATTATTTATGTTAAAAAGTGATGCATTAATATTATTCCTTTGGGGAAAGAAAATTGTCTCTGCCCCTAAAAAGTGTCGAGCCTTGGAGGTTGCCATTCCTGCTGTCATTCAGTTGCAGTCCTGCAGATCCACCTGTGAGCACATCTTTGCTGACGTTTAGTTTCTTGCCATGCTGCTCTTTGCTATCCTCCTAGCTTCATGCTATTTTTGCATTGCTATTAATTATGAATTAAATTCTTGTGAGCTGAGCTCATTTCCTGGTTCATTCAGGAAATGCTTTCATGCTAGTGGTTCAATGGTGATGTGAGTACTATTTTTTTTCAATGAGCATCATGGACTTAATTGGTTTTGCAGTGTAATCCCCCCTGAGTGTTGTTTCATTTCTGGGTGGGTATTCTTCATATCAATCAGATCTAAATGGCTGAGCTCATGTTTTGCTGTCTGCACTCCAGTCCAAACTTATATCCATGTATTGTTGGTCATCTGCTATCACACTAAAATTATAACTAATAAGAAGATATTGTCTGCTCCAAGCCATTAATTTGGGATTTTAATTATTTTCTGTGTAGCTGAGTATTGTAGCCTTATTCTGCACATGGTTGTACATTGCTGGTTTTAGATTCATCCATTTCACAAGATAGAATATTCCCCTGATGATCTGAGGTGCCTCGCAGGCGGATGGCCTCACAGCGGCTTGTGCCTAAGCCCACATCAGTTTCACTAGATAGCATATTACCCTTGCGGATTGAGGTGCCGAATTCCAGCCTTCACTGTAGATTCCCCATAATGGCTGGAGTTGGGCTTTGAATCTAATGTGGATTTGGGGGGAAGTTAGTATGATTGTTCCCCACTCCCTGCTGTGCTGAACGTGGTGCTTCCCTGTGTGGAGTAATGAGGTCAGATCCTAGGGGCCAAACATTAAGGCTGGACATTTACATACAATCCTTTCTATGTGTGCTGGCCGACTGAAATACTGTAATGTCTGTAATGAAAACTGTCTCAGTTTTCGTTGATAGAGAGGGTCTTAGACTCTTAGAGCTTTAACTTCTTGTTATTTACAACTCTGGACTGCTAAGAGACCTTACAGTGTCCTGTGAAGTAAAATGCCGTATGAATAAAAAACCTAAGGGGGTTAGGGGGGGCTATTATCAGCTATATACATTTTTCAAGAAGTAGTATATGAGTGGGTGTTGTTAGGATATGGAATATAGACTTTAAACCAGAGTCGCATAATTTAGAGAGATTGTGGAATATACAGTAATTTTAAACTTCAGCTTGCCCATTTTAAACTTTTATCCCATAAAAATGCTGTGAGGTCATTTCTACTCCCACTTGCACATTATACAGTAAGACTTGCAAAGGCACATAAATGCATGTGAGATGGGAGTTCCCACATAGTTTTTTTTCCACTTAAATAGACTGTTTTTATGTTGATACTCCTCTTACAATATATCTAGAGAAAGAAATTATTAATTTAATTTCATTATTACTATATAGGAGCACCGAGCGCTTCATTTTATTATGGTGATAAAGTTGTGAATAATTAAGCAGCCAGTCTGGCTTTTATAATATGCAGACTCATTTTAACCAACTTCACAACATTAGGCTGGTCCTATTCACAGACAGGCCTCTTATTAGAACCCTGTTCTGCATCAAATTATTCAGAACAAACACGAGAGCTGTGGAATACCAAAATAGGAATTAAGAATTAATTTGTAGGATAATTGTGATGCAAATTAAGGCAGATGTCTACCTCAGAACGAAATTCATTTGCTATTCTTGTGATCTTGGGGCACTCTCCCAGTTGCAGTTTATGACCAAGGGCGTTTCTTGCTATACGCGGACTACACATGTTGCGCCAATGTTTTTTTTTTTCTCTTTGAATATAAATTGACACTTTTGGTAACTAAGCGTTGAAAGCCTTCTGTTTTAATCTTCACAGTGATGATTGTGTGTAATTTGTTATTTGTTCATAGTTCATTTGCACCTTTATCTTTATGCCTGTTTCATTAAGCTCTACAAATACTTTAGTTGTCTGATTTGCAAAATGATTTCCTACTTATATCTTGCTTTTGGTAGTGTCACTTCATAATACTTCATTTTAAGTTTATTCTTGTTTGTAAATTTATGAGTTATTCAAAACATTGTGTTTTAAAACAAAAGTCATTTTATTGGTTCATTATTTATAATTTGCATGTTCGTTTTGATTTTGATGTTAACAATGCAGCAAAGGTCCTTTTAATTAAAATAAGTTTTTTTTAAGTGTAAAGAGAAGTATTTGGTTCCATTTATATGCATATGGAACATGATGCAGATTTGGTGTGTTGAGTGCTTGAAATGATGGGGTGGCGGGTGCTAGAAACGGTCTTGTTTACATCTAATGGGAACATAACATGCTGTCAGACAGCACTAGTGATGATTATTAGGGGTGTTTGACAGCATTTTGTGGAGTGGATCAGTTCCACACTGGGAAATGTAGCTTTTACTGAGAAACGGTCAGAATTCAGAAAACCGAAAAGAAAAAAAGATTAAATATATTTTGGGGTCGACCTCTTGATTAATATTCCTGATTTGAGAGAGAGTTTTTCTCTCCTGGTATCAGTATTCATGTCATGCGTAAAAGATACACCACAGGAGACAGCATTGCACATTGTACAGCCAAGTGAAAAATAGAACTCCATGTCCATTCGCTGTTATATTAATGGATGCACACACATTTATTGAGCAAAAAAGCATCAATCAGTGATATCTGTGTTTCTGTATTTTGTGTTAAGGTTACCGGAACACACATTTTGCAAACTGTATATGGATAATTAGGAATCATTGCTGTTGAATGAACAAAATCAGGAATTTAGGATTGACGTTAAGATAATACAAGTTAACATATCTGTCTTGTGTCTATGGCATCCAAAAGGCTGAGAATACACCTGACTACCCAAACATGTAAGCACAGACTATCCAAACTAGAAGTATAGAGAGAATTCTACATATTCAACTGCGGAGCAGAAGGTCAAGCAGGTGAAGGAATAAACTGCTCTACAAAGGCACAGACCAGTAATAATGATGTAAAAAAAATAGGCATGGACCATACATGATACCTAAAAATGTTGATGCTTCTTTGTCTTTGGACAATGCCCAGGCAAAGCAAGGGTAAAACATAGTATCTATAAACAAAATGTTTCTGTTTCCTAGTCCTTTTGGGCTAATTTGTCTAAGATTTTTTTTTTCTTTTTGTTTATTTTATTATTTATAATTCTTACTCTAGGTCATATTGATTACATTTATCTATAGTTTTGCAGTGTACACAAGCAACCTGAAGTTCGCCCCTATTCATTTTCTATGGGACATGAGTGAATTGCTTGCAGCTTGGCACAAAGTAGCACTAATTGTTGAGTTGTTCATTTACACAATGCTTGCTAAGAAACACTAAAAACTAAAACTTGTAAAAACTTGTTGACAATGAACCTCATGCAAGAACCACTCGTATGAACAGATTTGTTCTTAAGGGGCACGGATTTCAGAGAATTCGTGGCGTTCATCAATTTTCTTTTACTCAGAATTTTCTCTTCCATTCAAACAGAATTTACCTGCCACTTGTTTGATTTAGAATTAAAATGTCTTAATCTGAATGAATTAGGAGTTTAAATATGATACCAAAATCAACTAAAATAAAATATATTGCTAAAACAACATTAATGAAAAATTAATATTCTGTTCATCATGTTAAAATCATCATGGCTGCCAGTTTACTGAGAGGTTTCTTTTAGATTTTATGATTTTTAATGGCATATTTTGGTGCAGCTACTTCTACATTTCAGTTGCTAGGAAACTTCTCTCACTCCAACAGCTGCCACATTGTCTCTCTGCAGGTCTCTGTCCAGTATCATCATCTGTTGCAGCTGACAGTGTCACCTACTCTTCACCTACTGAAGGCTATAATATTTTCTTGTCTAATATGCCAGTCTGTCACATGACTACCTCTCATATTAGTCTTGCTTTAGAAAGATGTGTTTTACCATTTAACTTTATGTCAAAGCATTCACTCTTTATTTCTGTCACAGTACAGAGTTGATGACACATTGTATTAGCATTTTCTAATTGTTGCGGGTCCCCTACTACTGACAATCCTAAACTTATTATGTTTTTGTCTGCTGATTTCTGAAAATTTGTTTTTACTCGTTGGTAACACTTTTGTGAATGAAACTTGCCCACAAACAGAGTGGAACAGGTGGCCTTATATTTTGGGGGCATTGATTATTTTAATGATCAGGTCTCACAGACACACACCTCCTCACGAACAGGTGATTCATCAGGCTGAAACAAGTGATTTACAACAAGTTCAGGCAGTTAACAGAGATTATTGACTTGGAACACTTGTATGAGCAAACCTTTCACACAAAGAATACAGTCGTTAAGTACACTGATTTCAGACTAAATTTATCACTTAATTTCCCAGGCTCAAAACAAGAGGGTTACCACAAGCACAGACAGGTCCGTAAATAGACAGAGACGTGAGCTGCGAACAAATCATAAGGCAATTTATTTTTAATCAGTGCACAATAAATTAAAATCAAGAATAACAGGTAATTTTACTAGTATTAAAATACCTTATGTTTAAAATACAAATTCATTTAAAGATTCCCTCCAAACATGTACGTATATATAGACATGAATAATAATTTGTGTCTATCTGTTTTGTTTTTGTTTTTTAAACTTCAGTTAACTAATTAAAATTTATTTAAGTTACATCTCCTCCGTTTCCCTCATTGATATATATATATATATTTTGTCTAAAGTTTAAGTACAAGATGGCTCCTTTATTTCACTGAAAAGTCCATTTTCAGTGTATGTAGACTGGTGTCCACATGACACTTGTGCACGTTGTATACTGAACCACGATTGGCTTCCAGACTAGTTGTGATGTCACAAATCATGCTTGTAGATAGATGTTTTAAATGTAGATTTTCAGTGAGTGCAGGGAAACTTTCTGCTTTTAGCAGATGTTTCTGGTGAGCTGACAAACAGACACACACTGGGGTGAATTAACACAAACTGTTCCAGCAGTCAAGTTCATGTAAATGATGTGAGGTGAAAAATTTGTTTTGATTTTGCTTTCTGCCAAAACACACTTAGAGAGATGACAGTTACTGCTACTCTTTCAAGATGTATCATTAAAAAATTATATTTTTTAATTACACGAAACAACTAAGGCAAAAACAGTAGGTAAATGTTGTGTGTGGCCATCTCATCAGCTAGGTAACTACTGAGTAACTACTCAGCACAATGCATCACTTTACTTCAAGGGGCACAAAAAGCATAAGTAATGTTTAAGTAATCAGTAAATAAATGAGTCATTACTGTTGCATGCCACTTAGCATCTGGTTCAGAATTAATCAGGAATGACTCATGAACTTATTCAGGAGCTATGTTCTTATTAATGTTTTGTCAGTTATCTGGTTGATACTGAGTCATTCCTAAGTAACTACTCACAATTTTGTGTACCATATTATATAGTGTAAATTATTTATTGTCAGTTAATGATTAGTATAATCATGTGTCATCATGATACACTATAATGTGCCTCATCAAATCTTTAGAAAAGTATTCGATGTAAGGGACATAAATGCAAGAAGCCAAGCAATAACAGAACAAATACAGATTACTATCTTGCTATATGAGAAAAAAAAACAGCCATTGCCTGATAGCAACCTCTC
Organism: Thunnus thynnus; assembly: GCF_963924715.1. Taxonomy (NCBI): domain Eukaryota; kingdom Metazoa; phylum Chordata; class Actinopteri; order Scombriformes; family Scombridae; genus Thunnus; species Thunnus thynnus. The sequence continues at coordinate 15,679,557 of NC_089527.1, forward strand.
ACTGTTTGCTGAAGCTTCAAGGTTCCTTTTATTGGCCATAGCACTGTTATTATCGTATGTAAGTTTGTAGCAGCTGAAAAGTGGAGCGTAATAATTTGCAAGCTTTGTTTCATAAATACCCTGACATTACAGGTGAGTAATGTAAAATGACTACAGTGGATTAGTGCTACAAGCAAGAGCAGTGGGTATCAATTATCTTACAATCTGGAAAGAATACTGACATAGTGGGACAGAGGTCAGAGGAGCAGAGAGCTGCGCTTCAGTCTTCTGTGGGGTTAACCATGTAAAGAAATGACACTCTGTGCCACTGTTACAGCAGCAGGTTGTCCCATGTATATCCTATGATAACATGCAGCAATAATGATCAGTTCAGTATTAACTCTACTTGTATAATAACAGATAAATTAGATGTCTCTTGACCTTATTATGAAGATAGAGTATGCTGCGCCTGGGGAACACCTATTTGTCACATTTTGCTCTCTAGTTCTTGTCGTCACTCAACTCACTGAACAATTAGTCAACAAGTCAGGAAGGAGTGGGAGTGTATGTTTGGAAAGTACTTTTATAAATGGATAAGGGCATGAATATTAAAAGCATCCCAGATGTTGGGCTTGCTGCTAGTTACATTCATTTAACTGTTAAATGGGTTTGCATTTCATTTGCAGGCCCATTTTTAATGCAGTGTCTCTTGCGGTGGAACACCTGGTCTTATTAGTATAGTGCACAAATCCACATTCTGCCATCTGCAGTAGTGATGTCAGCACCTCGGTGGGTAACTATTCCCACCTCTACATCTCCCAGAATCAGTGTTGTTAGATGGAAAAAAGAGAGCCGATGAAGAAGGGGGTGAGCAGAGTGAGTAATAGAGGAGATGAAAATCCCTGCGGTGAGACGGGTTTGATTCTGCCAGAAATCAGCACTCCCTTGAGAAACAGTCTCAGAGCAGCAGAGACGGGGAGGATGGAGAGGAGCCATGTGCAGAAACTCTTTTGTATACTACTGGCTAATTATCAGCCCAACAAGAAACAACCAGCTGTTCACATCCACCACACACTATTAGACTAATATCACACATTAGCATGAGGAATGTTCGCCTGCCATCTTGGGAAAAAGTAGTATTCATAACAGATGATGGGTAAAGTTGGCATTACATATCTTGAATAGATGCTTAGTTTAGAAATAATTTCTCTTGTATTAACAAAGTGGTATCCTGAATATACATATTTGTGATCCATGCATGGTAAATAGTGTTTCCAGACTCCTGGTTTTCCAAGTTTTCAGATGCATTGTCTGGTTCAGAACATTTAGATGTCTAGCCAGAATCATCTTGTAAATTATATTTCATGACTCATGAGCCTCGATAATACTTGTCGTGGGTGGATTTTGGTGCTTTCACAAGCTAAAATGATTTTAACAGCCTTATAACTGGAGTGAGAGTAATCGCTATGACTTGTAAAGGACAGTTTCATCACCTGTTGGTGGTGAGATAGTAATATTGTAGTAAAAATAGTATTAGACCTACAGTACCTCAAGTGTTAAGTGGGGAATATACATATTTTACCAGTTCCCAAACCATTTAGGAAAATATTTTTAATTAAGCAACAGTGCAACTCCACGTCATCCATATCTGCTCTAGTTCATTCCCAGAATTTTCCAAATAATATGCTGGGGGAAGCTACAAGATGTTTTGACCTGAACACCAGCTAATGTTTCACTATGAAAATGTAATAACCAGTGAAAGTTATCATCTTTGGTGGAGGTCTGCATAAGCCTGTCTTTTTAATGCAACATTCATCGATTTAAATCAGTCCCAGTTTTTCAAATCAATGCAGCTGGCTTTTCAACCCTGAGCTGATGTATCGCAATTGATTGACTCTATATTTACATTATTTTTACCCCCAGAAACGAAATACATTCATGCCTTTATAACGGAGAGCTGGTAATTGGTAATCAACCAAGTTGATGAGGTAAATTCATTGACATTCAAACCAAACATGAAGTCAAAATACATAGGACAAGTTAGTGCAGACTGAACATTTAATGTATTCAGTTTTTGCATTCAATATATTCTGTTAATGAGTTTTGTATTTTTATCTGTTTTGACTGCTGCCCTGTTGCCACAGCAGCAGCTCAGGGTTCTGCTCCTCGCCTTTTGGTCAGCTTTAATGAGGATAATACTGTACATTAATGTCAGTATGAAGAAATCCTTTTCATCTGTTCAGTTTTCAACCAACATCCACAGTATTTTCTCTTCAAGTATAAGGTTATTGTACAACATACAGTACCTGTAGGGACCACATGTCAACAAACGTGAGTGCAGATGATTACAGAGTTGGTTGTGTTTGGGGTGTAAAACACACTGTTGCCTGCTAACTGCCCTTTCAATGACCTGGTTCTATCTAAGACTACACCTATTTGGTTGTATCATTCTGTTGTGAAACATGGACATAGAATAGTGTTTCTATTGAAATAGAATGTTTTTTATAATCATATATCCTTGCACACAGTTATCTGTAACCAAGGTTTAACAGATAATTCTTCCACTGACCACTTGAGATTTGAAAATGTTCTCCTAGTGATGGCATGACTCATGTATGCTTTTGATCTAGATCAACGATTTAAAACTCAACTACACGAGATATTTTTTTCATTTTTTCAAAATACAAACTGAGTCTAGGATTAGTAATGTGAGATTACCACTAAATGATTCACTGTTGATTGTCTGCAGATTTATCCGTATCAAATTCCAGTTATTCCATTATCATGGCCACGATGTGCACCACATTCAGTGAATCTCAAAACTCAAAACTTTAGAGTGAAATAAAAAGTGTTTGTGAGTGTTTCATTCAGAGGTCCTCACCAAAGTTACCATTTGAGGGTACTAACATGAATGATCGATAAGATAATAATATAAAATAAAAAGATAATAAAATATAAATACAATAAAACTGAATAAAATAATTATAAATTTAATCATATAGCCATAAGATTTAGGTGGATAGTTATTCCAAATTGTTTCTTCATTACAGGCAGTGTTTTTGTGACAACAAGTGAGAATGCTGTCAAAGTCAGCAAAGGTCACAATTTAGTAGCCCACATCCCCAGGGGTTAGTGTAATTCTAGATGATTACCTTTGAATACGCTACGGTCATGACTGACACCCCTTGATAGCCTTTGTAACCAATATAATTGGCTGCCAAATGCTGCAAAGCATTCCCTAGTGTCTTATGAGTATTATGAAATCCGAGGAAGTTCATGCTGTAACACACCATGTCACTGTGAAGCCAACTCAAAGCAGTAAATACTGGTAATCCATCCCCTCCCTGTGCAGCAGTAGTGTACAGACTGTACAGTAAGTGGATATGGGTCTCACATATGAAAATGACTATAAATGATGTCATGAATGATGATGATGCTACCATATGCCCACGTTGCTTGCATGTAATGTAAGGATCATGACGTGTACAAAGTGACATAATAGGGCTGATTGTGATATATATGTTGTGATAATAAACATACTGTTTTGTTGCTATGCCTTGGTCTGGTATGACAAGTAGCTTATGGTGGCTAATGTTTGCTAATGTTAGCAATTTTTTTGATAAATATTGCTGTGAAACTGACATTACTGAGTCAGTAATCAGTTATCATTATCCTGTTGTAGTGCTTGAGTCCAGGACTCAGACTCGAGTCCGATTAGAGTCCTGATTTTCAGGACTCTAGTCCTGGACGACTTGCGTACTTATGACTCGGAGTCGGACTTGGACTCGAGCATTTACGCATTCGGACTCGGAAGTTGAAGACGAGGACTCGAACTTGTTAATTGATAAAGAAGTAATATATATCCGATTTTTTGCCGGTCAAATTTTCACATAGCCACACTATGGTTCACGTCACGCACACAGCAGCAGCTCCGGCACAGACATTGTAGCCACACACACACAACCTGCACGTCGCGCGCACAGAAAGCCACACAAACACACACAAACACACACACACACACACACACACACACACACACACACACACACCATGCAGTCGCACACACATCGTCGTTGGTATGGAAGTTCTTTAGCGTGAGTTAAGAAGACACAAAGTTAGCAATTAGTAATACCTTTAAATCCAAAAAAATAATAAAAATAATCTTATTTAATTCTTCTAAAGAAAATCAGAATCGCCATATACAAGAAAATTGCAATCGGTGCATCATTAATATTAATATGAATTCACAGGTGTGTCATTTTTGTTTAATGTAACGTTAGACCTTTGTAATTTGTATGTCAGCTCTTTGACCGTGCGAGTGGAGCACTGGAGCCCATCTTGGAACTTGACTCAGACTCAACCTTAATGACTCAGACTTGGATTCAGGTCATGGGGACTCAACTTGGACTCGATTCAGACTTTTCTTTGGTGACTCGGACTTGGACTCAAACTCGAACACTAGGGATTCGAGACTCAACTCGGACTCGAGATTTAGTGACTCGACTACAACACTGTCCTGTAGGCTAAGTGCCACTTCTGTCTGTTCAAGTTAAATCGTCTTGCTTTAAAGTTTGACATCTTGTGAAATACACTGTTTTCTTGCCGTGATTTACATGAGAAGGTCAATGCCACTGTCATATGTGTGCGTTAAGCATGAAGGCAATTAGCTTAGCATAGCATGCAAGCACATCGGATCAGCTAGCCTGGACATACAGCACCTGTCAAAAGTTTGACACGTTTGACACATTTTCTTATTCAAGTGAATAGGACGGTGTGACTTTTGACTTGGAACTGTATAACACATTTAAGTGAGCTTATGAGGTGCTGGTAGGCATATTTTTAAAGTTTGGACAGAGCCCAGCTAACTATTTCCCCTTGCTTCCAGTCGTTTAAGATTAAGATTTCTTTATTGTCATCTCTCAGTACTCACATACACTGAAATGAAAGTGATCCTCTGTATTTGACCCAACCTATACACACACTAGGAGTAGTGTGTGTATAGGATGGATCAAATACAACTCCAGTTCTTTTTGCCAGTGCCTTGGTCAGGGGCACTGGCAGGAGTATTAATTAGGGATGTGCAGAGAGCCCAGTATTTGTATTTGTATCCATATTTGTTGAGGCAGCAAAATTATTTGTATGTGTATTTGTATTCAAATAAAAATGGAAAGAGGCTTAAAAATCCTGTTTTTGTTACGTGTGAATGTGAGTGTTCATGAATAAACTACCTTACGAAGGAGGTCCCCACACCAGGTCTCGAACTGGAGTCTCCCAGATCATAAACAACTGTGCTGACTACTGAGCTAAAACTTTACTCATCACCTCATTGCAGACAGACCTCTACCTATTTATACACCCATAACACAGAGACAGCTTGTAATGTGTAACATGTGGGGAAGAACTTCAAAGGCGATTCTTGCTCTGCATTTTTCAGTTATTGCCTATTTTTTACAACTCAACTTTGTGGAAAGGAGAGGGGGAACAACAGGTTATGAAGAGTCCCTTGGGAGGACTTTGCTTGTGTCAGTAGCTCAGCTTTATCTCTGGGGAACACCCCCAACTCTGGGAGTGATGTCCAAATTAGGAAATGTGTATCATGTAGCAGGTGGATGTGACTCCCCTCACTGAGATCTGAGGATAGACATAACAGCAGAGCAGAGGAGTGAAACTGAGATAGCGATGTAACCAACCTGTGTGCTGGTATTTGAAATGGTTTTTTTTCTTCCCAAAAACAAATCATTTTTAAAATATTTGTGTGAAACAAATATTCGTACAAAAAAAAAAAAATAAATAAACTTTGATGGTGAGAGGAAACCCAAGCAAACATGCACACTCTACACAGAAAGGACCTGGAACAGCCAGGGTTTGAACCCAGGACCTTTTTGCTGCGAGCCACCGTGCTTTTATGCTAAGTTAAGATTAAAAAAAAGGATGCTACACTATACGCATGCTTAACAGACAAACACAAGAGTGGTATATTCTCATGTAACTCTCTCCAAGACAGCAACGGGTTGACATAGTATCAGTTTTCAATTAATTTCATTGTATATTCAAGAAACTTGCTCCAATTAATTTTGCAGCATGTGTTGAAGTTTAAATACTGTATACTTTTAATAGGCAGCCAAAAATATATCATAATCATAGTACCTATTATGTACACTGTTGTTGTCGTCGGTATTCATGTAAATTCCACACAATAAAATCCAGTAGATTTGCATTTGATTCATATGCCAAATTGTCCCTCCAGGCCTTCCCTCCACTTCAACTCTATTTGCATGTCTAAAGCAGCAGAGTCATTAAGAGGCAACCAACCACAGCGATGCAGTCTCAGTGCTCAGTGCCTCCCTGGAGCTGCTGAAGCATCGTCAGCCATTGGAGAAAGTGAATCAGGGAGTCTCTACAGGTCCCCTATGGGAGGAGAAGAGAGCTCTTATTCTAACTCAGTGGAAAATGCCAGCACCCACAGGGGCACCGTTACACACATCTGGGATAATAAGTATCACAGGGAGACCCATGATCCACTAGCAAACTGAAACCAGAGCATAGATTCCTTCCCTGTTCACCGTTGCCATCAAGCTGACTTATCCCAAAGAGCCAATGAATCTCTCTCCCCCTTGCTTTATAAGGGACTATTTGAATGTCTGAATCAGTGTGCCATGTAATATAGGATGTGGTTTACAGGGCCACAGGGAAAAGTGGATGAGGTGAAACAGTGTGGGGCTATGAGATGCACTCTCTGGAAGGCAGGCTTGATTTGAAACACTTAGGCATACAATACACATGGCACAGACTACAAAAAGCTTCCAGTCTGAATTCATTACGTTGTTTCATACTGTCTTTAACCACCTATCATGCAGTTTCCCCTTTTGTTTCCCCCTATGTAGCTTTAAGGTTGTTAAAATAATCTTACATCCATACTGTCTGAAAATACCATGCTGCATCCTGTATTTATGTGATATTGAGTAAAATATTCAAACCCATGTTTTTATGGATGCACCATTCCATCAAACGGAAATATTCTAGATGTCTTGTGCATCATTTTATACATATTTCCCCCAAAACATATTTGGTATCTTTAGAAACTTCTATCTAGCATCATGAAATCAAATACTCTTTTCATTCTCTGAATGCTATGATGCAGCATCAGTACTAATAACACATATACAATGTGTAGAACAATGTAGGACCTTTCTATAAAATCAAGATGATTTAAGTGCTAATAAATTCATCATATTAAGATAATTAATTACTTTTCTGACTCCAAGCAGAATCTGCAAGACTTTTTTTTTTTTTTTAAATGGCATGTGGATCAGCCAGAGAGACATAAATTCACATTGTTGCGCAGTCGAATCAGCAAGGGATTGCAGGAGCTCAAGCCAAGGATTAAATTTGTCACAGTAAAACTGTACTACTGGTGTTAATTTAAAGGCAAGAACAGAATACTTAGCAAGTGAGAGGCATACTGCGTTGTTAAACATGAAATTCCCTATTAGAAACATTAGCACAAAGCGTTCCCTTTATTAACCCTTATTTCCATGGAAGAAGGAAAAAAATTATGCTTTACTCACACAAAAGTCTCGATTAATAAGACCCCATCCCTTTCCTCTATCTGTTTCCTCTCTTTCTCTTCTCTCTCACTTACTTCAGCTCTCTCTGCTTTCTCTCTCTCTGGCATTCAGTTTAATAAGTTACCGTGAATAGCGGTGACCGAATATAATGCCTAAGATTTGCTAGCAGGCTATAAATGTAGCCCTAATGGCTAAACCATTATAACATTTGGTACAGACTGCCATAGTGAATGTGTTGCTGCAGGAAAACAGAGGTGGTGGGAGGCAGGCTGGGGAAGGGGGGATGAAGAGCTTCCTTTCCATTAGCTGATTGAATTGGAACCCAGTCATGTGGGCTGGGAATTGTTTGCTTCACATCACACAGAACTGAGATGTAAACACTTCTGTTAGTGGGCTCAGGAAAATGTCATTTGAGAGCATCGTGCCACCAATAAGACTACTTCACCACCCAGTAAGACACAGGTAGTCTGTTAATAGAAGTGGTTGCTGTAGTACATTTCTCAGTACCGGTGTTGTTTTGTATTATCCACCCCATGTTTTTGGTGAGCCAGAGTGAAGGCCTAATGGACCATGGCATGCTGGAGTAGCTTGCCGGCTGTCGTAGACAACACAGTTCACATTAGGATCCAACATTTACCCAAGTGCAATGTCAGATTTAATAAATGATATATATATACTTATTCTGTCTCCATCACAGAGAGTGGTGTGAGAAGAGGGAGAAAGATGAGAGGCTTTATGAACCATAAGTGTTCCTTTTCTTTATAACCAGGTCAACGGCCAAGATGTTTCTGTACAGAGAGTGGGGGAAGGGATGTGGGTAGGGGGTTTGTGGTGCACACTTAGGCACACAGTGTAGTGCAGGCTGGAAAATGCATGTTTTTTTTTTTTTAGATCTAGGATGAAATGCATGTCTTAGAGTCTGAGAAATACATGTACTAAGAAAAAGACATGCATTTAGGAACCACAAGGGATTGTTTGGTGTTAATTAAAGGTTTCTTAATCTGAAACAAAACACATCTATGTCTGAATGGGGAATAATGTCAATTTTGTTAGAGTGAGGTGGGAAATACAGCCACCACGTGCAACTTGATGAAGTCAAATGCAGATTCTAAATGATGAGACAACAGCAGTGAACGTTAGAGGCAATTAAGGAAAATGCAAACACCATATGAGAAAGTAATGAAAAAGTGCGTTCCTCATTTCTGCATTCAATGGAGGAGAAAAGTTAACAGTGCAACCTCAGTTTGCCCTCATGTGTTTGCCTACTAAATGTTTCAGTTGACATGGTAATTATGCACTTTGTGTGTGTTACCAGGAGTTTGACAAACCTCTGCTTGCAAAAGGTTTTGTTGTGTTTGCAGCTTTGCCAGCATCTGCATTTCAAACACCTGCCACCTTCTAGAGATAACTAACCCCTGCATGATCCCTGTCAACGGCATTGGTTGCACTGTCTCACAACTTGAGTGACTTAACACTGTGCTCAGATGGATTATTATTTAGTTTAATGACAGAGATCATACACCTATTTTGAATCTGCTTTGTGAGCCTTTTGATTCTCTGGAATTAGGAAAATAACAAGCGGCATGTAGCTGGCAGGAACTGGCTAACGCATTGCTCTTTAGATAAAGTGTTATTTATGGAGGTTGAATGTCACCAAGCCTGAGCTTGATGCTGAATGTACTTGACAAATGTTACCAGAGAGCAGGCTAGCTGTTTGCAGCCCAGAATCATATTCAGAGGAGATGAGACCCAGGATATGCCCATGCATTAATGAGCATATACTCTTGATATATTTAGGACATCCTAATGTTGAGCTGCAGTGTTTTCTTGCACAGTCCACATCTTGGCTGCCTCAAACCTTAAAGGTTTTCCCTTTTATCCATTTCTCTTTATGTCCATCTCCTCCCATGCAATTAGTGAAGATTTAATAAGGGAAATTAGCATGGGATGATGGCCTTTACCTCATCAGAGGATGAAATGTCCCTCTAATTTATTACATTATAAATGTCCCTCTAATTTGATACATTATATCTACTACTGAAGACTAAAGACTAAGACCCAGCTCTTTTGCAAACACCTCTGCACTTGATGGACCAAAGGAGGGGGGAAAAAAAGAAAAAAATCTCCTTCTATGCAGTCTATGCACTCTATGCTTTGCCTCTGTGTACCGCCTGTTGACATCTACATCCTATTGGACTCAAACTTAGCTTTATGGCACATACTTGTGTTGTTCTCTCCTGACTAGATCCCTATTTATGTGGTATCAGCTCTCAGATGTAAATAAAAGTGTTTGCTAAATGAAATAGTAAATTGTAAATTGTACTATGAACACCTAAGCAAACGTGTAGATGCCACATGGGTCTGTTGTCGAGTCATAGTTAATGCCTGAAACCATACCTGCATTGCAAAGATGTATATCTTATATCATATATGCCATAAATCATTTTAAGCTAGTTTTCAGTCACCTTGTCACAACATGTGAATACATCTTTTTAATTAGACTGTTTGACCTTTCATGATGGGTCAAGTGTGCAGCAGATGTAATTAATAATAATTCATAGAGGTGAGTTTTGGACTGAGTTACCCTGGGCAGTGACAGGTGTTTCAAGTGAATGAGCTCCTATTTTGTATTAAAAAGCAGGTTTACATCATTACTCAAATAAAGGCCATGAACACATTGTTATATTTGGATGAGACAGGCCATAAGGTTGCCTTTGAAAAAATATGTATGATCCCTCGTGGGAATAACTAATTAAGGAATGATCTTTGGGGTATCACCCTTCATCTGTGCTAAGACTGACAGGCAGTGGCCCCTACGGGCTAACATCTGTAAAACAAAGCTGATGCTGCTCTGCAAACGCATACTGTATTTTTCTGTTGTCGTAGGGGCTGAGAAGTCAGACTCGCTTTTGCGTTGCACCGTGGAATACAAATGGGTTTCTGTAAACTGTGCCGCAAATGAGTGACTCAGGGAAACATGCTGCGGGTCATGTGTGAAGACACTCTGGCGCGGACAGGCACACATGCGCACGTAGACAGACACACATGCACACAAGCACACGCGTGTCCAGACAAAAAAAAGGCACTCACACATTTGACAGCTTTAGCCTACCCCCTCAATTTACCAGCTGCTCCTCTAGGAACCTCCCTGACAACTGACCACTTATTTCGTCGTTTGACTTGGTTTTAGCCTTTAACTCTTACGGTGCCACCTCTGGAGATGCAGTCGGAGTTGTGTTCGGATGGTGGGATGTGAGTGTTGTTGTGTCTGTGGGTGACGGAGGGGGGCGTAGGCCGCTCTGCTCTCCTCAGTGCAGGACGCAGGAGACAGTCGCTCTCCAAGGTGCTGAAAGTCGGAGCGCTCCCTCCTCAGTCTCGCCTACTGACGATGAAGGCGAGCTCTGCCGAAAACAACGTAGGCTATGAAAAAAAAGAACTGGCTTCAATCCCACCTGGTTTAATTTTCTATACTGTTTAACTTCTACCCTTCTGGATTTTCATTTCTGTTTTTCACGTAATCGCTGGATGTATACACACATGTATGTGCAACAAGACTGACCGCTGCTTTCTAATATTCACCTGCAGAAATACTGAATTGACTCCGGATTCTCAGGGACCGCTACAGAGGATTTTCTGGTTGCTTTTCTTTTTTTTTCTCGATCTCTCTCTCCGTACCGCATGCCTTTGGACGTGAACAGTGAAATTGTCTCTAAAAGGTGAGTCCGATGAGGATAATCATGAAGCAGAGCTACTTTTACGTGGATATCATTTTCTTTGCACTGGGAAGGGAGGATCATACCTCCAAAAGGCTGGTGTTTAATTTGTTTTAAATCCATCATCACGGCCGAGAGGGAGGATTATAGTATCTCGTGGAGCCTGGTGAAGTTTCCAATAGGCTATAGTCGACTATCTGTAATCTGCTCGAGCCCTCTATGTGTTGGGCTCTCTGGCTTCGGACTAAGTGGATAACAAGCAATTTCAACGCGGTGAGTTTGCCCTATCGCTTAATATACATCACTGTTGCCACTGGTATTTCAGTTGATCTGTCAAGACACGCAGCAAATGATTCCAAGCCAATGGCAACATTTATTTTCACCTATATTGCTCTGGATTCTGCTGCGTGTTTCCCCCTCCAAGGGGGTGATGCATTTTGGGTTAAATCACTGCGCATTTAACAATGATTCGGGAATTGTGTATGCTACATGGCTGATTTAGTAAGAACGGGTTATTGTAAGTCCAGTGTCGGAGCAGTAATTTGTTTAATTACTAGCTTCAATGGCATTTGAAACTGACTAATAGCTACCTGTTGTCTCTGGTCGCTCCCATGGAGTTTTAAATTGTACAAAGATAGCTAATAGGTTGGGTTTTATTGAATGAGTAGAAGACTGTGCGGACCCCACTCCACCCACTTCAGATAATGGATATTTTAACCTTTTCCTCTGTTGTTGAACGTTCATCTATTGCTGCTGTTTTGCATGGAGAGAATAATGTGTATTTGAACACCCCCGTACCACCACCACCTCACAGGCGCGCACATATAGACTACATGCTTCTGTTATCAGCAGCTTTATTTTCTTTCAGAAATAGTGGCATACGTTTAGTAGGGTGGAAGAAAGAATTCCATATGTATCTGGAGTTATAATAATGTGAAAAGAAACTTGATAAAATGATGCCCATGAGGGCAATTGGTTGCAGCAGTTGGATACAGCAAAGAAAATATGCCTGAGAATGAAACGTATTGGAAAGGTGATGTTTACTAGTTTCTAAGGTTGTGTAAAACAGCAGCAGTAGAGTCATCATCCATCATATCATCTCGTATTTTTTCCACTGCAGCCCATTTCCTCAAGTGGTCATGATGATGGTGATGATAATGAAGCACAGGACGGATCCGGAGAGGATACCGGGAGCCTAGGGATGAAATCCACACAATCTTGTTGAATGTGGATGTCGATGCCGCGGCGAAGGATGGGCCCTCTCCTCTCGGCCGCCTTCGTCTTTCTGCTGGCCCTGGGCGCCGTGTCTCCGGCTTCGGTGGGTAACCCCGAGGATTACGCCGCGGATGAGGCGGAGCGGACCGCCGGTGAAAACATCGTGTTTGATGACTATCGGGGGAAAGGATGCGTGGATGACAGTGGCTTCGTCTACAAACTCGGGGAGCGCTTCTACCCGGGACACTCGAACTGTCCGTGCGTGTGCACGGAGGACGGGCCTGTGTGCGACCAGCCTGAGTGCCCCAAATTGCACCCCAAGTGCACTAAAGTGGAGCACAATGGATGCTGCCCGGAGTGCAAGGAGGTTAAAAACTTTTGCGAGTACCGGGGGAAAACGTACAAAATTCTGGAGGAATTCAAGGTAAGATCTGATAAGTATCCAACATAGATCTTTTTTTAAAATCAATCTTCATTTCTCACATTTTTATGTTCAATCAGCTGCTTCAGTTTACAAAAACCCAAGTCATGGCAAAATTCTACCATTTAAAAAAGTAACATCAACATTTCCAATATGCATCATATCTCCTGTCTCAGGAGTAGCATTTATGATGTTTTGAGATACTGTTTCCAGTCACATTGCTGACATTTAAGCTTTGTCTTCCTGTATGATTATGAAGTCATGTGTATACACTAAGATCACATTTGAACTTATTTGAGGGCTAAGACAGTGCCCAACTGATGCTCCTGAGATTCAGTCAGTCTCAATCAATGAATCATTTTGGTCAATGTCTGGATGCCACTTAAGCAACCATCTTACATAGGAGTCTGTCTGGGCTGTTCATTTGTCAAAAAAAATCATATAGAATCAGATGAACACCCCTTACTAGACTTGCATGTTCATGACAAATAATATAGGTGAATCCATTCAAAAATAATGTAAATTTTAACATCATGAAGGTGTCATTTTGTTTGTCTCATGGGAACAAAGGCCAGATTTAAGGAATATTAAGTAGATTTAACACCTACTGTTCACATTGCTTTTGGTCTTGCAACTTGTTGACAGCAATCTTCTTGATGATATTTATTGTACAAAATTGCAAAAAAGCAGCACAGACCTGTAGCGCAGAGGGTTGTTAGGGTTCAGGTTAGTGAGGCTAGCGTGAGTATATACATGATAGTAAACGTATAAAGATAAAAATATCATGAAAAGGTGTTTATTGGCCAAGGGCATGAAGATGGCTGCTTCCTGGAATGATGTCATCCCCCTCTCTCTGCTCCCATCAGCTGAACACTCAACCAGCATCACTAAACAGACAGATGCTAGACAGTATTTTAATACTTTGATTTGTGGACAGTGAGTAATTGCTGGAAGATCCAGTTTCCTAGTGTCTCCTGCAAAGGGAGCACTGTTTCTACCCATAAGACCGGTGTCTTGGTGGTTGTTACAGAGCATGACATTATTGTCTGATTAGAAATGACACTAGGAGCATGACAACTACAGTCTGTGTTTAAACTGTTGCTGCCCGTGAGGAAACTTCCTCATTCAAATTCCTCACAAGTGGATTGGGGCTGTAAGTGATTAAAATATGGTATGACAACATTGTGACACATTGTGGCCTATATGTATATACACTAACAGTCAAAAGTTTGGACACACCTTCCCATTCAATTGAATGAGTATACTGTATGATCTGGAGAGATTAGTAGGCAGGAAAACAACATCATATGAGCCCAGCATTCGCCAGGAGAGACAAGTCCACAAACCTGGTTATATGATGACATGACTAATTACATATTGATTTTTCGAAACTCTGTTGTAGATACAAAACAGAGTATTGTTCTAAAACAAAACAGCTGCAACTCTCACCACAGATTTATTCAGAAACAGATTTCGGTGGACAGTTCAGAGGAAGCAGACAGTTTTTCCAGTTTAAAAGATTGAAAATAAGCAATGACAGCTCTGTGAGTAATAGGTTCATCCAATCAGGTGCGGGAAGGATTTATGTTTATATGTCAGTGAAGAAGAGCACTTCCAATCATCTATTTTGTGCAGCCAACTTGAAAGTGTACCTGTCCCTCAGTGAATGGCTGTTAAGTGTTGCCAGCTCACAATGAGGGAAGCTTCAGTTACACAAAAAAAATTGATTGGTGCAACCTTAAAGTTAGAGAAAGATCATGATGATTGTTAAATAATAGAAATCTAAAGGTTGGCTTACAGTATTAGAGGAAAACAAATCTGAGCTGCCTGTGTTGAAAACAAACACATATATCAAACTCTTAAATCATTTATGCTGAATAGTTACATATGAACATAATCTGCAGCAAAATCCAAGCAGATAGCAGTATATAAAGTCCTACTATTTACTTTTTTATTGCAGATTTCCCTGCAGTTCTGACTGGTATTTGGGTCTGACCATTCCCCAATTACTCCCACAAACCCAAGGTCCCCCAGAAGTAAATTGTGCTTCACAAAAAAAAACATCACAACCTGGCTTGATGTTAGTCATCAGTGTGAGGAATGACTGCATGTCTCTTTGTCTACGTCTCTTTACCTGCTATGAAAGGCTCTAGCAAATTGTCTTGTAATTTATAAAAGGTTTGGATTCATCATGACTTCAAAGCAAAACAAAGACACCTCTGCTGGGAGATGTTGGAATATGTCACACCTCTGAATATTAGCATGTCATGTCACATGAAACAAATTGAAGCAGGCAGGTGGCTACACAGTGAGTAAGCATCACTATTAACCATTCTGCTACAGTTTATCTCTGCATTTTTTTTTTTTTGAAAAATCTGACAAAACCCAAATGACCAGAAGGATAATAAATAAAATTAAAAAAAATTAAAAAAACAAGTGGCCTGGCATTGTCCATTCTAAGCTGCTGTTTATCTTCACTGGCATGTATCTAGTACATGCAGCTAGATAAGCGGAGAGTTACAGAAATGGTTTTCCATTGTTTACAAGGATTTTTAATCCCCCTAGTAGGGTCCACACTATTATGCTAGTGCAGAGAAAATAACTTAATTAACTAATCAGGCAATTGCTATAAGAATCAAGCAACAATAATTGAGATATGCAATTAATCGTTTAAGTCATTAATCAAGCAAAACTGTAATATATTGCTGGTCAAATGTGAGGATTTGCTTCTTTCGTGTTTTATATTACGTTAAAATGAATGCCTCTGGGATTTGAACTGGTTTTTATTCTTTTATATTAAATGATTAGTCAGATTAGTTAATCAAAAAATAATAATCTACTAATTGGTAATGGAACTAATTGTGTGTTGCAGATCTAGATTTTGCACTGACTTTAAGAGCTTGACAGTGATGTTGTTAATAAGGTCTGTGTGGTATTTAAAACCTGTTAAACCATGTCTTTAATTGACACTGATTGGTGTGTTTGCACATCAGACAACATCAAGCCAAGTCCTGCATTGGGATGCAAGCCCACAGATTTTGTTGGGCCACTGTGAGTGCATAAGCAGTTGCAGTTTGATGTGGGATGAAGTTCATCAGTAGTGCAGTTCACCTTGACTGGAGGACCCGGAGAGGGAAGGACAAAAAAATATTCAATTGTCTTTATTGATTATCTCAATGAAAATGACATGATAGAAATACACACACACACACACACACACAACTAAGACCACAGAAGGTGCTTTAATGCCTCCTCAGTCCACATCCAGTGTGAAGGTTGGGTCTCTTCGGTGAGGACATCAAAGCCTCAGAACCCTGCAGTGTTCAAGGAAATCAAAGGCTGTCAGTATCTGGTATACAGACCCCTGTTTAGAGATGCCGACAGGTTAACCTTTGGCGTGGGCCTAATTGGCATTTCCTTTGCAGAGATCGTGCTGCATTGTGCAGATGCAAACATTTATATTCAGTAGCAGATGATGGCGAAGAAATGCAGAGACACAGCATCTCCACAAGACAACAAGATATATGCGACAGTTTAGAGCTTCTGGGATGTCTAAGTTTGAATGAAGAATTATTGTAGGTGCACAATTTAGCAACACTTGATTATTTTCCTGTTCGTTATGCTGAATATCCCATCATGCCTAGGTTAGTTATTAGGTCCAGAGTAAGTAGTGTATGCAGTCATCGTCATGCAAGTGGTAATTGGCATTCATTCAACAGAAAGCAGCTGACTGCTGTGCAATGTCAGCCTGTCATTCATTGAATTGAATGCTGGTATAACTCATGCGTCAGCAACCTGACAAAACAGTCTAAAGTACATTTCCCAGTGCCAACTTGTCCACTAAAGTATTTACTTTTAGCAAAATAGTATTTAATATGATGTTGATTATGTAGGTGCAGATTTACTACAAGTGGGTGTATTTTCTACTCTTTTGTTTTACTGCCCTGTGAGAGTCGTGCCACTCAACCTCAGTAGGTGTTTCACCTACAGGGTTCCCCATCAGATGAGGAAGGGACCAGTCCGCCCAGCATGGCTGCCGGCGTGCCTTTGGCCTCAGCGCAGCTGCAATCAAGAACCAGGAGATATAGGGTGAGTTCAGATCCCAGATCGTCAGGCTAGGGCTGGGATGTGAACTCAAATGTGAACAATCCCGTCCATGCTTCCTGCGATCCCCCTAGGGAAGGGATGCAGAGTTGAAATAGGGGGGAGAGCTCCAACATTTTCAGTAATGAAGATACACACAGTAGGTTTAACCATCAGACTGCCTTGAATAGTTTCTCATTTAATTTGCAAGGAATATACCCGCTGAAATGTGAAGCCTTAACACTTCATTTCCACTCACCTATTCAGTGCAGTGCAGTTAAGGCCTATTACTGAGGAGGTCTTCAATGTTGAGGCAATTTCATTTTTTAGAGATACCAAACTGCACCTATAATAGATACAAATAATAGAAAATGCATACAGAGCTGCCTACACATCGCACATAACAGTAATTAGTGACTCTGCTTTGCAGCACTGATACCTATGAGACAAAAAGCAGTTGAAAATGATTGCTCAAATTGATTTTCCTATCCAATATGCCAGAGGCAACAAGGGTTCTAATTAGAAGATATTATTAAGTGCAAACAATTAGGCCACAAAGAATTTTCAAAGAAGTTTTTCTGATTTGAACTTGTACTTAAAGCACCCTTGTACAAATATCAAGAGTGTTTTTAGCATCCACCTCCCCTCATCCTCAAGTCTTGCCTCCTCTCTCTCTCTCTGTATTCCCTGACCACCGGTAAAATATTGTTTTGACTTGGACAACAGCATCATGCAGTCTGACTGTCAACCCATTCCCGTCACTCCTATTAACCGCATGGGTGAGTTTCCTGTGACCCTGTTGTCCAGCCTCGAAGTATTTTACATTACCATTTGCCCCGCTGAAGGTTATTTGACTATTCATTGCTTCCCTGCCCCGTCTCCATTTGTCTCAGAGTGGGAATGAAAAGCATGACAGCCGATTCACTCTGATACCCAGCCAATAAGATGGGGACAACAGGAGACTTTTCTTCACCAAAACATCTGGCAGCACGTCTAAATCCGCTGCTGGTGCTCTATTTTCTTTTGTTAGTCTGGGCTATGGCATGACTGATCCTCTTCACGGTAGACCTCACACAAAAGGACGCGCTGAAAGCACCAGGCACTGCTGAATACATTGAAGGAACCTTTGCTATGTTTCATAGGTACATGGAGTAGTTTTCTATTTCAAATTACATTTTCAATATACTTGTACCTATGAAGCATCTTCAGGCTTCCACCAGAGCTGCTTTAGAGGCCAATCTTTCAGATTAACTTGCAGAGAAATGCCACTTCAGCTTTGAAATGATTTATTTTTAAAGGCCAATTGTCATAGTGAATAAACATTACCATCTCTTATAGCTACAAACAGGAAAAATTGACCCAGTCATTCAGTTTGTACTTTATTACCACTGCTTTCTGCCGATCAGGAAACACCTCTAGATAGGAAAACTCCCAACCTTGCATACAATATGTCAAGAAGCCAGCTGCTCATTTCTTAGACAATAATAAAAAAATGAATGTGAGCCAGAGACAACAACAATAAAGTCTTACTTTGTTGTTTCTGGCTCACATTCATATTCAAAGATATTGATTGCATCGTCTCAAACCCAGTGAATAATATATGTTAATTCTTACGTTGAGTGTAATTTCAATTTCTTCTTACACTTCACTAGCAGCCACTGTTTTAAAATATACACTCGCTAGGGGAAACAAATTATAGGTTTATCAGATTTAGTCATGCATCACTAATGTGTACTTTAAGGACTATATGATGTCTAATATTCTCCTTCTCTATCTTCTAAAGATAGTAATATGCCTTATGGGAGAAAGGGGATACTGTAGCTGTGCCATTTGCAGATTCCAGTGCAGTGAAAGTGTGTTGCCATTTAGAGCAATTTCCTCTCTATATATGTGGCAGCTCATCACATATTAATCAAAATTGGTGTGAGCTGGATCCTTACCATCCACTTAAGTAACTGTCCCACTCCTGAAGCAAGTTTGTGTTTGTGTTGTGCTTTCTCCCATAATTACAGTAGCTACTTCGAGCTGACATGTAATCGACCACCCACTGCTAAGCAAAGGCTCTGTAAAGGAAAGTAATGTTATGTTCTTAGCCTGTTACTTCTATTACCAGCAGAAGCGGTAATACATTGCATTCACAAAATATTGATGCATGCTTTTGTGTTGATCTTGTTCTTATCTGTTTTTGTATTTTTTGTTTGGAAGGTCACCTGACCTAAACTTTGTGGAAAGATCTGTTTCTGTGCCAACTGAGCTGTTTGAGCAGTTAAGAATAAGATTGGTTTCTGGCTGCAAGGACTCTGCTGCATTTTGGTTTTAGTTTTTCTATGTTATCAGCAGTAGTGAAAGATAAGAGCATCAATACAGTTCATACTCCCCATTTATTTTAACTAACTAACTACTGCATAATGTGAGTTAAGGACATGGCAGACAGTGATGAGGAGCCTCAACAAAGGTGTATCCTACTTTCTATTACGGTACTCCAGCTGGCATATTTGGGTTTTTCAAAAAACAGGATAAGCACCTGTTTCTGACAACAAAGCATGATGTTTACATCAAACATTAACTGGGATTTTTCCCAAAACCTGATCATAACTGAGATACTATGTGCATGTAAACACACTGAGTGTGTTTGGACCTCCATTTGAACACTGTAATATATACAAAGTATGCAGCTCATTATTGTTAACAAGTGTTGCTTCAATTCCCTTATGAGAAATATTTGTTATCTTAACTAAACCTGGGAACTTAGGTTTTTTTCTCCTGCTGACAGTGTCAATGTGAAGTAAGGTGTAATTGCTCTTATATGTTGCCCAAGGTTAAAATACCTAATTCTCACTCAAACCACAAAGCTCGTGGAGAGCAACGCTTAGTGAGCATTATATATTTAATTACTGGCCCCGAGACCAAGCAGATATTCCTATTGGATACACATGCAGAATTGTAAACCTCATTGGTAGCCATTACATCATGAATACAGATTGTATGTGTCAGACACAGCCCCATTGCTCCACTGCTGACCCTGAATCCCACTTTACCAGCCCCCCTCACGGATTAAGCTTGTCAGGTTGACAAAATATAGCCCATCTTCCATATGTATGACACAACATCTTGCTGGTTAATTGGTACATTTCTGTGGGAGCGCTCAAACTGACAGAGAGAGATGACTGGTGTTTAACTCTGCAAAAGAGACATATTTTTGTTGCGGTCTGTTTATGTGAGAGCAAGTGTACTTCTTGTGTGGGTAAGATATGTGAGAACTTTCTGACAGGAATTTCTAATCTGAGGAGAGTCGAGTTTTAGATGTTCAGGTCATCTATAGGCAGTTATTAGCTAAAGTGCAGCTACAAGACAAAAGGAAAGGCCTCAAGATGTGTTTTACCGCAGAGATGGCAGATCAAATAACGTGCAACATAGTGAAAGAGCAGAAGAAATCATCATTACCATCGCTAAGGGTGTTAATCTTTAAAAACATAGATACAGAGCAGAGGCTTTTTATAGTAGGACACAAACAAGTTACAGTCGTTGCCATGCATATATTGCAGTCACTGGCTCAGCCCTTCATCATTTCCTTGTAAGGAAGCTGATCTTTAACAAAGTTTACTGATATCTGTCTGTTGTACTTTATAAAAATCATAATGGTTTCACGTTATGAAACCATTATGACGCATCACAGGGAGTATGTATCTGATTAACAGTTGAGACAGTTTAATACTTTTCTGCCAGAAGGAGGGAAATTGGAATAATGGGAGGTAAAAGTGTTTGTGTCTGAATTTTCTTTCCTTAGAGATCTAATGTACCATTGCAACAGTTATACTTTTCATTTCAACATAATTTTGGAGATCTCATTCTATATAGAGATTGTATGAAGTTCATGTCGCCATGCTTAACATTCTACTTTTCATCTCTTAATGTTGCTCATAATCAATTTGTGGCTGCAGTGCATCCAGACTACCATAAATTCCAATAAAAATACAAGCCTGACCACTTCCCATTTTGTGTCATTTATTGCATCCTGGCAAAATTGGCTGATAAAAATCACATTAAAGCATCCAGTGTTACCATAGCCTTTTCACTACTTTTCTCACACAAAACTGGATTATGAACCTTGGAATTGTCGTTATTGCTACTATTAAATTGTACTATCGATGGAAATATCGCAAATTTGCTGTAACTAATGCAGTCAGGATAGTTGATGGCATAATGACAAAAAAAAAAATCATAACACCAAAGCACAACAGTCAGTATTGAAAGGAACAGATTGACATTTTGGGAAACAGACTTAATCACTTTCTTGCAGAGAGTTAGATGAGTAGATCAATACCACTTTCATGTCTGTACTTAAATATATAGCTGGAGCCATCGGTTTGTTAGTTTCGCTTAGCATAAAGACTGGAAACAGGGGGAAAATAATAGCCTGGCTCTGTCCATACGTAAGAAAATCTACTTACCAACACCTTTAAAGCTCATTAGTACACACTTTATCCCTTGTTTGTTTAAATAGGGGTTAGGAGCCAAACTATGTCTTGGTCGCAACCAGTAGTGTCTCAACTGGTCACCTTCAAGAGTTATTTTCAGAATTTTACTCACAAAGTTGTTGTTTTTATAGATCAATTGATATGCATTTAAATACTGACTGCTGCAATTTGGGGAACATTTTTGGACTAAAAATCCCTCAAATGGATGAAACCAACCCAGTTTATTATGACTCATCTGAACCATTTTGTTTAGTCACAGTTGCTGATCTCCAAATACATTGACCTGCCTACCAAACAAATCAATCTTCTATCACTTCATTTTATAAATTGCAATAGAGTTATCAATATGAAGCATGTAACCCCTCTAAGGTTAGTAAAGAGTACTGAGTGGGTGCAGTGAGGTCTCCAAAAGACAGTTTACTGTGATGAGCAGAAAGAAAATCTAATATGATGAACAGTTGACCTTTCGTGATTTGGAAACAGTTTGTATTTTTCCACTCCATGTAATTGCATCACAGTTCATTTTCCGGTCAAAAGGCTTTGTAGAAGATAGAGTCAAGTAAGAGGCAGCAGCACGGAGAGCTGCATAGCACTGATTTACATGTTGCAGAGGTGGTAAGATAAGCCTCTGGACTGTTTCCTGAGGCAGGCCAAAGCATAATGCAGCAAATATCATCAACACCACTTTATAGACTCCCTTATTAGAACTGTAGAAGTCAGCTACAGGCTGTTTGTTGAGATGCAACTAGCCTAATAAAGCTGGCTTGTTCAATAATTTATTAACTTGTTTCTTTGTTTATCAAGATGGTGTGAGATGCATATAATAGGGACGTTTTTAATTGGGAAATATCATCAAAAATGCATATAGGAGCAGACTGTTTCCTGTACTGATCATGTAGAGCACACACACTCATAAAGGTGAAACCTACTGAATCATCTAACCCAGATTCTGTGTTTCTTTTCCCCCTCTGCCCACAGCCGTCACCCTGTGAATGGTGCCGTTGCGAACCAAATAATGAGGTGCACTGTGTGGTGTCCGACTGCGCCGTCCCAGAGTGTGTCAACCCTGTGTACGAGCCAGAGCAATGCTGCCCCATCTGTAAAAACGGTAAACACTCATCTCTTCTGGAATTCAATGCACACTCCTCAGAAGTCATTAAATTTTCATTAAACCAATGACGGCAAGCTTATCTGTGGTATCGCCATTTGATGGCCGCACCTTTAGAGGATGAGGATGTAATTGATGTTTTATGAATTAAAATTATTACCTTGGGCCCGTTGGACACTAATGAGCAGTACTAGTTTTAATTATAAATGACACACTAAGCAGAGTAAACATTAGCTCATTGATTAAAGGCATGGTAGGAGGGACTAATGGGTCCTCAGAGAGCCTTTTATCTCTCAGTGCCCTGACACCCTTGTCACACACAGCCAATCCCTAAATTAGAATTATAGGATTCCAATGGTTCATTGGCTATTTACAAGGCGAGGTGGGAGATTTCCCTTTGCAAGCACCAATCCTGAGGGACAGATGGAGCTTTATGACTAAAGTACAGTAACTGCTTGTCTGGAATGTGATCCTGGATGGAATGACAACAGCAACGCCTGTGAGACAAGATCAGGAGTACAGTCAAAATAGATTTTATTTTGTCATTTTACATGGCTCACATCTAAGCTTTGGATAATTAAAGAGCTGAAAGAGCTGGCAAAGAAAGTTTTCCAACAGAACTCTAATAAGTACCCAATAAACAAGAGTGTAGTTCCATGAATATGCTTTGTTATTGCATTCAGTCTTCTTATTATGTAGTGTCAGTCCAAAATTGGAGGAACTGTTTATGAGTATCCCTTCTGAAAGAAGGCAAAACAAATACCCTGAAATATTTTTTTCTTTTTCATTCTAGTGGTTGATCTATAAATGTGAAGAGAGGAATTTAGTTTGAGGCAGACCATTTCACCACACAGCTACCCACATTTTCTTTCACACTTTCTCTCATTTCCTCTTTATTCTCCTTGCTTTCTTTTATTCCAACGCACCCACCCACACACCCACACACACACACACACATTCACACACGCACGCTAACAAGCCTGCAGAAGCTGCTAGGAAAGAGCTAATCCAGGCTGACAGGACACAGTGACACCCTTGGCATTTCAGGGTAGGCCTGTCGTTTCTAGGCTCCCCAAGGGTGCCAGGTCAAGCTCTGGCAGCCAAATAAATCTCTATGGGAGAGGATAGCTGAGGGGTGTGGGGAGAGGGCAATGAAGTAAGGCTGCTTAGCTCTCATTTTTGGCCAAAGGACAGAGGACTGTGAAAGGAAGACATCCACTTATGTGCTCCAGTTAGACATGCAATCCGTGGGAGACAGCCAGATTTGTCTTCTACTTAACCTGCTGCAAGAGTTTGGTTTCCAAAAATTATTTGAAATGAGCACAACACTTTGAAAGTCAAATGTGTTTTGTACACAAAAATTGGTTCTCACCAGGGAAGGATTATAAGAAATAGACTGCAGTTAGTTGGTGTGGCGGTTGTGGTATATGTTTTAACCAGGAATTATGCTTCTCCAGGCTGCACGTAGGTGAATGCGACCAGGGGTTGCTTGGATGCATTCACATGGCTGTTTCTTTTATATTTGTATGTAGTGTGCTTATGTTTATTTTCAGACCCACCTCCTGACAAGAATGTATTCAACCAATTAACCTGCTTGACGTGCAGGTCCATAAGACACATTACTGAGATTTGGAAGGTGTGTGCGATGGCTCCTCTGCAACCTATGATTACTCATAACACCCTTCTCTGCTTGGGTTGGCAGAGATGTATAATTCCAGCCTAAGAGTATCCACATGGCAGCATTGCTTACGGTGAGCTAAATGCTAATGTCAGCATGCTAACATGCTCACAGTGACAACAATAACATGCTACTGTTTAGCAGGTAATGTTCACTATTTTCATCATCTTAGTCTACCATGTTAGCATGCTGACATTTTCTTATTTGCACTGAACACAACATACAGCTGAGGCTGATGCATGAGTTTTGCAGGTATTTGGTCATAACCAAAGTATTGGACAAATTGAAATTGCCTGATGATGGCGCTAGATGAAAAGTTTGGAGATCACCAAAGTCATTAGAATTAAGTCTCTGAAGACAATAAATGTGTGTACAAAATTTCATGTCAATTCATCCAATAGTTCTTGAGATATTTCAGTCTGGACAAAAGTGGTGGATCAATTGACAGATCAACATGACATACCTGGAGCCATGCTGCTAGTGTGGCAAAAATGCCCAAAACCTCAATCACAGTATAGCCACAAACAGCAATGAAAGGGGTTCAAGCACAAAGGGCAGTCTTCGACTCAATATCTTAATATTATAATATCTTCAGAATTTGAAAACATGCCACATGGTTGGCAACTATGAGATGGCCACCTGGGGATTCAAAACCTGGACCACTGTATTCCCAGAGAAGGTGACTTACTGAATGTGCCACTGGGGAGACATGGTTTCCACACACCTTCAAACAATTTGAGGCAATGCCATTACATGTGCCAGACTGGGGAATTGTGTCTGTTTAAACATAAAACGCTCATAACAGTCAAGATGTTGGTGAAAATATTATAGAAAAAAATCACACACCATTCTGCTGGTTTCAGGTGTATTGTCAAATATTTTGGCGGAATTTGTTGTAAAATTAGATGAAATGTTGTGCATACATTACAAATTACAGTGAGATATTGAATATCTCTGTGAACCCAACATTTGACCAATCTGAACACCATTTGAAACACTTCATATCTACCACATAGAGAATGTCTGTTTCAATTTTTGTAGCATTTGAATGAAGACTCGTGGAGATATAGATGCTAATTGATTTTGCATATTTTGATAAATATAGAGTGGACAGACTTCTGAATTGACCATAGGTTGCAGTGAGGCAAACTTTTGTCACAATTCAGTGGATGCACTGAAAAAAATTCAGCTCTGTGGGATGTACGGGTGACTTGTTTTGATTTTATGAAGTTTGGAATGTGAAGTGTCTAGAAATTTAGATTTGTTGTGATAAACCACACTAACTTCAGTCAGTCATTAACAAATTTTATGCATTGACTGAGTCATCACCCTAGATTGTGCAAACCACATTTCGTACAAATCCATGCAGCCTTTTACATGATATCAACTTTTCACATTTGTGGCACCGCCTAGTGGCAGAATATCCCAAGACTGCATAGCGAAGCTCTGACCTAGCATCAAAACACGCGCACCAAGTTTGATTATAATCGCTTAAGCCAATTTTGATTTAAATTTCTGAAAAACTTTTTTTTTTTTCCAGCTTGGTCTAGACATGCTATGTGCCAACTTTAATGCTGATAGCTCAAAATCTGTAGGAGTTGCAGCGAAAAAATAGATTTGGACAAAATTCAAAATGATGGAAAATCTATCCAGGTGCAAATGGGATCTATATTTATATCTGAAGAATCTATCTTTTTCTAATGGCCAAAAGTAAAGTTCGTTGTTATAGTGCCTGGCAAATTGGTATAATTTTTTTTTTTTTGTGAGTAGTGGGTGACATTTCCAACATATCTGCTGAGTTTGGGAGCTGTAGCTGTACAGTTTCTGAGACCCAGATACATTTAGGGCAGAAAAAGGAGAAGAAGAGTCCTAACAGAGACAATAGGATTCCAGCAGCTTTGCTGCTTGGACCCTTAATTATTTTAATTGGCCAACCTTGAACAAAGTTTTGCCTACAACTGAAAAAGTTCCTCTAATTTCAGTGAACAGTTTGTGGCATTATTGTCACATCATCCTGTTTAGTTTCACAGATGAAGAGGCCTATATGGACTACTATATGTCTACTCATGTCACATTATACACAGTGCTGTGGTTAAAGGGGTTGTTTCATCTCCACACTACATTTGCACTGTTCTGGCACAGGTTAAAGGTCTGGCTAAACCCATTCATTTTGAGATAAAGTAATTTAAGAAAAGTTTCTGGGTTGTTTACATTTTGTAACCAATCAGAAATGTAAATCAGTGGCCTCATTGCTAAGGGTTGAAATGTTATTGAGGAGTGTTTTGGCTAATTTGCCAATTCCGATTCCAAATGCCATTAATCATTGATTTGGAGGTTTAAAAATGTTTGGATGCTTAGGTTAAATCTAATTGAGATGTGAACATTTTAAACAGGATTAATGACCATATTTCAATGTAAAGCAGGTCATAACTACATTTCAACATCTAAAAAACATCTTATCTTGACAAATGTGGCCTGCTTACAACCTTGACACCTTCTAATCTACAAATAACCAGAATGACATGTTCTATGTACAAGCAGCAGTTTTTTGTGGATTAAGAAGTTTTTGGCAGGTGAATCTTTATGGAAGCTGTTCTTACCTCTAAGCAAGAACCATGATCGACTGTGAGCCAAACAGATTGTAATGAGTCCTTATATGCATTCACTCCTTCAGCTGTAGTCAGGAAAGGTATGATGTGCCGAGACAGTTGTTACACAGGACAAACATTTCTGACTTCACCAGATTTTATTGACCATGAATTGATCACAGGCTTGGACGGATGACCGTCTGTCCTTCAAGCTGTGACAGGTAGCTGAAACTGTGTCCTTGTGGCTCCAAATCTATCTGGCCATAAACAATCACACTTGGCAGCAGCACCAGTCACCCTCTTCCCTCATCAACCTCTACTGAGTTTGTCCTGTAACCTGTGCCAGCTGTCCAGAGGCAGATCAATGAGAGTTAAGACTTGGCAAGCGCTTTCAATGTCTCCTCTAAGCTCAGATCAAAGGGCTTTTATCAGGTCCGAATAGACCATGGGACTCATCTATGCTGAGGCAAAGGATGGGGATACTAGGTATCCAACAGCTCCCTTTGTCAGTGCCACATTTATTTATTGCCTTTTGCACCTTATTTTCACTCATACACACTGCAGGAAATTCAACTAAAAGAGAGTAGGACAAACCTCTGAAGCCAAAGTTTGTGAGATATTGAAAGTTCTTGTAAATGTTTGTTGGGGGCCAACCTTAATTTGCCTATCTTTAGGCTATTAAAACACTTGGTTAAGGTTAGGTAAAGGTCGTGGTCTTGGTTAAATACTGAAAAAGTCAGGATGACTTTTTTAATATTTAACCAAGACCATGAGCTTTACCTAACATTAATCAAGTGCTTTGAGTTGCCTAAACATAACCATCAACACATTAATGGGCCATTTTCACAGTATTCATTTTGACGTGTCATAGAAGGAAAAGCACTGGTCTAACTAATTAACGATAACAGTGTTCTATTTAAGTGTCCTAGTAAGCCATGGCAGTGTGACAGTTATCTAGCATGCACAATACCAGGACCCTTCAAAGTGAAGCAGCCAAATGGAATTCAGCAATCATTCATTTTATTTAATCTCACCTGCTTTTCCAACTGCGACATGTATACCTGGGGAACAAAATTGTAATACACTGAGAGTGACCGCTCTGCAGATAACATTTTTTGTTTGCAGCGAGCAGCATCAGATACATTCAGTACAAACATTTCTTCATTATGTTAATAAAAAACCAAATCCGGATGGCATTATGTTTCCCACAAAACTCTTTTCAGGCAGAGAGTTGATGAGGCTACAGAGATTGTGGCTGAGTGGTGTTTTTCAAAAAGCACTGCTCTTTAATGCAAATGTGTAGTGTTGAATTGGGTCCACGGCAAAAACAAGCAGTAGGAAAAGAAAAGCTAAAAAGGGTATCTTAGAAGCTCAAATTGGCCTTTTTCAAAGCAGACTTTTTGACTTTCCATAGCTGGAAACGCAGGTGTAACTAATAACATTAACAATGGCTTTGTTCTATTCAAGTGTCCCAGTAAGCCGTGACAGTGAGCCGGCATGCACAATACCATGACCCTGAAACTGAAGCAGCTAAATGGAACCCAGCCATCATTGTTTTAGTATTTACACCTGTGCTTTTCCCATACTGGCCTATACTGTTCTCAAGTCGAGTAATTGTGCAGATTTGCATGCAGCTGGCCCGAGTGCCCAAATGCATCCTGTTTAACTGGGCTTTTAAGGACGACAAAGCACAGTTTCACATTGCTAGCTTTAAGTTAGCCTGCACTAAATCAAATCCACCTGGACACTAAGATGTCCATGAATATTAGCCATGAAAGCTACTGTGTCTTCAAGAGTTATGAGACATATGAGTTTTTATGACTGCTCATAGAGGAGTCTTGAATCTGGCAGGTTTTACGGAGCTGAATACTGAGAGCGATCCAAAGTCACCGTCACACCAATTGAGCTGCTGACTGCTTAATTTAAATGATTAAAACTGGGGCGATTTCCTGGCACCTTCTGGCTCTTTTGTCTGAAGAGGTGGAGGTAGAGATACATTGCCCCAAATCATCCCAAGGCAGAGAGAAACAAATTACATATAATAATTTTATGTGATATTTACCGATACTGAATGCACTGCATCCTCACAAAGATAACACCGTTTTTGGCTTCCTCGAGTACAGATCCAAAAATGTACCCAGGGTAATCTGTCTCTCTATCTGCTGAGATGATCAAGTACATGAGTGTGAGGTGTTCCCGTGGTACAATCAAACACATTTTAGAATTAAAGGAACCTCAACAACAAAAGGGATCAACAAAAGTAAATCCTACAGTGTTTTAAGGATAAATCAGATGTCAAAATTAATCTGACTTCTTTATTGTTTTAGAAGTCAGCACAGCGTGTGTGTGTGTGTGGAGCGAAACTGTGTAAGGAATTGCTAAGGAGTTCTGTGGCCTTTTCATACAGACTGAAGTGATTAACACCATCCTCCCTACTGCCTCTCAAAGCAGCTTTCTCTCTCTCTTCCTCTGTCTCTCTCTGTACTCCAGCCTCTCTGTACTGCCAAGCCAGCGCCTGGCAGGCTTCTCTGCTCGCAGCGCATTAGGATGCAAAGCGCTCCATGTCGAGGGAGAAGGGGAGACTAACAAAAGCGCTTTAGTGTTGCAAAAACAAGCCCATCGGTGCATGCCCGTGAAAAGATCTGTACGTCTGCTCTGACTCCCCTAACTCCCTGCAGCTCTCTGCATCACTCCACCACCCCTCCGAAAAGAGAAGCTCTCAGGAGAGCCACATCCATTTCTTGTCGTTCTCATTCCTTCTTTCCTGTCTTTCTACCCTTTCTTCCCTTCCCATGCGGCAGGTCCAAATTGCTTTGCTGGAACAACGATCATCCCAGCCGGAATTGAAGTAAAGGTGGACGACTGCACCATCTGCCGCTGCCACAACGGAGACTGGTGGAAGCCAGCACAGTGCTTGCGGCGGGAGTGCCTCAACGGCCAGACGTTGTCATAGAGAGACTCCGCCGGGGATGGTGGAAAAGCTCAGGCAAGGCCCTGCCTACTGCACCATTTTGTATGATTGACAGGGCAGGAGCACAATTCCTAAGCAACCTGAGAAAGCATAGTATCACAGAGATGCTCTCACAAGCTTCACACAAACACAAATATAGCCACTGAGAAGAAGACGGAACTTGTCTCAAGGCTCTTTCCACCCTCCAGTTTTAATTGTCCTATATATTTTCAGAAGTTGACTTGCTTGACTTGCTGCTCTCACACAAAAAGTTTCTAAGCTTTTTGAACTGTTTCCTAACCATTGGCAATGTGAATTGCTCATGTTGATTTCTGTATGTATGTCATCAGCTTGTTGTATGTGTCTCCTGTCACAATCACATTGATGTTGTAAAATTCCAACAGCAGGTAAACAAACTGTAAGCACACTTAACGGCGCTTTTTTTTTTTTTTTTTGGTCACACAAGGATTGACACTAGTGACAACACTGCATTGGTGTGCTTGAGTTTCACGACTTCACCCTAAGAGCTTGTTTACAAGATGCACATCACACACAAATGTTTGTGTTTTCATCAGACTTTTTATCGCTATGGCAGGAACTCACCTCTAACACAAATGATGCTACTGTCAATTTTATAAACTATGAAACTATAAAATGCAGATTTTATTGATTATCATACCATAGTTTTGAGTGGTGTCTCTACACAATAGCAGCACGGACTAGTTAAGTTGGAACTGTAGCCGAACTGCAGGAAAGGTGGTAGCAGCAACAGTGAGAAGTAGTTTTTAAAGTATTCCACCGTAAGACAAGTAGGTGTTAAATTCTGCAATTCTGCATCAAAACAGCAACTTTTGGGCAGTCCCTTCCAGCTTAATTGTCGTTATTGTTTTCTGTCAGAGGTCCATATCCTCCAAAATATTCCCACCAACGAACTGCTTGAACTTGCTATCAAAGCAATTAGCAAGCCAAGAGCAGCCTGCTTTAATTTCCCTTAATCAAGGAGTATTCTGTGATAAATCATCCAGCTGGGTGCTTGGCACTGCCGCAGCCTGCATGCTGGGCACACTCAATAAGAACCAGCAGACAAAAGGGGAATCTGCGTATGCCTAAATGCTTTTAAGCAGCATTCACATGCATGTTGTCCTTGTGAGCATACAGTACCAGTCAAAAGTTTGGACACACTTTCCCATTCACTTAAATGAGAAAGTGTGTCCAAACTTTTGACTGGTAATGTACACAAGCACGCTATTCATCCACAATCTCACAGGCACAGTGTGTCGATCTGCACCCAATGAGGTACTTAAACCTATAAGGCTTGTTAAGATACAAAACTGTTACATTGCCCCACTGCTTGTAGATTATGTAATCTATTTCAGTTCCTCCCCTGTGTGATTTGTCTGAATAGCTCATCCAATGTGATGTGGCTATAGCCAGGGATGTAACATAGAGACAAGCAAATGTATTGCTTTGATATTTTCCCAGACCAGAGTGGTCCTCACGTGGTCCAGAAACTGCAAGAAAAAGCATCCAACCAGGGCCCACGACACAATGTTTTTTGAGATGATAAATACTAGTCATTAATTCAGAGGTGAATTCCAGTAAGCTCATGCCATTCATCACTAGAATTTTTTCCATTTCCAGAAAATCCGTTCCTGTTAACCTTTTATACCCTATTCCTGGGTGGTGATGGATGGGCTGCTTAATAGCAGCTCCCAGCACTTTGTAATGAGACAGAAATGAACATAGGATAAAGACCAATGACTAAAGAGGTATATTACCTTAAAAGGCACTAAAACTAATTTTTGGAATAATCTGCAAAGTCTGCTGCATAGTGTGGCGCGGCAGCACATGGGTGATGGAGAAATCACAGAATTGAAAAAAATGTGGGTGAGGTTCAATCTTGTGGCGATCGAGGTTCAACAATGGAGCTCAGGTCATTTTTATCATTAAGCTACAGTGATTTAGTGTCTTTCAATGTATAAAGACAGACCTCATCTATCTGGTTTGTGGTCTGCAGTCTCATAAAACAAAACTGACATCTATGGTTTGTCAATTACAGCCTCAGTACTCCAGACATTTTAGGATTAATAAAGCTTCATTCATCTTAATTACTCTTAAAGCCAAAATTATTTTTCAGCCTAGATAGATAGATAGATAGATAGATAGATAGATAGATAGATAGATGTACTTTATTGATCCCAAATTGGGAAATTCTTGTGTTACAGCAGCAGGTTATCCAGGCATTGCACAGTAAATACACAGTAAATATATATATCAACACTAGAAGAGAGAGAGAGAAATATATATCTATAGAAAAAATACACACAACAAATAACAAAATGAAATAACAATACAAGAATAAGAAAAAAACCCAGCATACACTATAAATATAATAAAATATAAACATAGAATATTATATACATTTGACAAGTGCGCAAAGTTGTTGAAATTTTAAAATGCAATGAGGTAGAGTAGGAGTATAAAGATGTGCAAAGTCACCATGAGCAAAGTTATTGAAGGAGCAAAACAGAGTGGAGTTTGGTTGAGACAAACTATAAAGCTGAGAGCTCTGAGAGTTCTCTGTTAGACAGATGTGAAGTGTTGTAGAGAGTTATTGCTTTGGGCAGGAAAGATTTCCTGTATCGGTCCTTGTGACAGCGAAGCTGAACCAGTCTGTTTGAAAGTGCTCCATTGTCTGTCCAGTAGGTGGTGGAGAGGGTGGTCAGGATTATCCATAATGGATAACAGTTTGTTCAGTGTCCTCCTCTCCACCACAACCTCAAAGGTGTCTGGTTTGCAGCCAATTACAGAGCTGGCCTTCTTAATCAGTTTATTAAGTCTGTTGTTGTCATCGGCTCCAATGCTGCTCCCCCAGCAGACTACAGTGAGGTTCAGTGCACTGGCCACAACAGACTGATAGAGGATTTCCAACATTTTGCTGCACACATTGATGGATTTCAGCTTCCTCAGGAAATAGAGTCTGCTCATCCCCTTCTTACATACAGCCTTGATGTTGGTCTTCCAGTCTGTTGTCGATGTGGACGCCCAGGTACTTGTAGACCACCTTCACGCCAACATCCTCTCCCAGAATACACAGGGGTTGTGTAGCCGTCCTTTTCCTTCTGAAGTCGATCACCATCTCTCTGGTCTTAGCCACGTACAGAAGCAGATGATATCTTCCAGACCAGTGTACAAAATCATCTACTAGTGCTCTGTACTCTGTACTCCTCCGACCCATCACTTATACACCTAACAACTGCAGAGTCGCTGGAGAACTTCTGCAAGCGGCATGACCCGGAGTTGTATTGAAAGTCTGAGGTGCAGAAGGTGAAAAGGAAGGGAGACAGCACAGCCCCCTGTGGAGCTCCTGTACTATTCTCCACCATTTCAGACAGAGCCTGCCCAGTCAGACAAAGTGTGGTCTGCTTGTCAGGTAGTCGGTAATCCAGAAGATGGTGGATGTGTAAGCCCTCATTGTGTGCAGCTTCTACCTCAGTAGCAGTAGCTGAATGGTGTTGAATTCACTGGAGAAATCAAAGAATGTGATTATCACAGTGCAGCTGGTTCCATCCTGATGCGAGTGAGCTGGCAGCAGCAGGTAGATGATGGCATTGTACACTCCCAGATGAGGTTGGTAGGCAAACTGCAGAGGGTCCAGTGATGATTTCACCTGTGGTCTAAGGTAGGCCAAGACCAGCCTCTCCAGCAACTTCATCACATAAGATGTAAGGGCAGCTGATCGATAGTCGTCAAAGCCAGATGGAGTCATCCTCTTGAGAACAGGAACAAGGCAGGACATCTTTCATAGCACCGGTATATTCTCCTGGTGCAGGCTCAGGTTGAAGAGGTGTTGCAGAATAGCAGATAGCTGGCTGGCACAGGTCCTCAGAAGCCTGGGTCTGATACCATCAGCCCTGCAGCCTTGCCTTCGTGGAGTCTCTCCAGCTGTCCCCCAAACTGGCCAGTAGACACTGTCAGGCAAGCGAGGGTGCTCATCATCTCATTGGAGGAAAGGCACTTCAAAGGTGGGAAGTATGGGGCCAAGGAGCTCACTAGGGGGGATTGAGAGGGGAAAGGCAAAAGCACTGCAGGCAGTGGGGGTGTGTGGTGTGTGGTGGAGGAGACAGTTGAGGGCTGTGTATTAAACCTGTTGAAGAAACAGTTTAACTTGTCCTCTCCAGGCTGTCCACTGGATGTCTGTAGGCTCTTTTATACAGAGATCCTGCATTATAGCTGTAAAGAAGATCGATCATTAAGCCGCTTTTGCTTTTTTACACTGAACCAAACAAAGCCGGCATAATGCTGTCCCTGTGTGTGTTTTTACATAGCATGCCGGCATTCTGGATTCAGAGGCGTGACATGTAACACAACAGCATCAGCTCCCTGTATCGCCTTGCTGGCTGTCCCTTTTACACACACACAGTTGATCCGGCTCTGTGACTACCTCCGTAGCCGGCTTACTGGCGGAGAAACTCTGACCCTCCACTCCGTACCCGTACCTTTTATACAGAACAGCAAGGCAGAATAAAGGTGCAGCATTCCTGCCTTAACCAGGCTGTGTAAAAGGGGCTTTTCTCTCATCTTGAATGCAGTGATTTCCTTCATTCCAATCCACACATTCCTCGTGTTGCTCTGCTGGAGTTGCTGGCCTCCAGCTTCCTCCAGTAGGAGTCTTTGCACTCCCTCAGCTTCACCCTCAGGTCGTGCTGTACACTCCTCAGTTTTTCCCCGTCCTTAGACCCGAAGGCTTTCTTCTTCTTAAGTAAGTACTTTCAGGTCACTGGTGATCCAGGGCTTGTTGTTAGGGAAGCAGCGTACAGTCTGGGCCAGCAAGGTGGTGTGTTCACAGAATTTGATGTATTCTGTGATGCAGTCTGTCATGCTGTTGATGTCCTCCCCGTGTGGCTTACAAAGCACATCAAAGCAGTCCTGCAGTGCCTCATTAGCCTCCTGAGTCCACTTCCTCACAGTCCTTGTGGATACAGGCTGCATTTGGGTAAGAGGGACATACTTTGGTGTCAGCAGAACCAGGTTTTGATCAGATCTGCCGGGAGAGGGGGGGAGGGGGGCAGTTAACATACTGATAAAATGTTGATCATGTTTTGTCCAGTGTGATATGATTAAAGTCCCCAGTAATGGCTACAAAAGTATTGGGATGCTGAGTTTGAAGTCTTGCAACAGTGGAATGAATAGTGTTGCATGCTACTTCCACATCAGCTGATGGAGGAATGTAGACAACACCAACAATGGCAGACAAGAACTCCCTCCTTGGCAAGTAATATGAACGCATCCCCACAGCTAGCAGTTCAATGTCCAGACCACAGAAACGTTCCTTCAAATTAACATGTCCAGAATTGCATAACCTTTCACTCTCATACAGTGCAATCCACCCTCCCTTGTTCTTACCGCTCCGTATAACATCCCTGTCCACCTGAATAATCCTGAAGCCAGGTACAACCGTGCTGTGACCCGGGAAGTGCTAGTGTAGCCATGTCTCTGTGAAACACAAAATGCTGCACTCACGTTCCCTCTGGGTCTTGATCAGCACACTGAGCTCGTCCATCTTATTGCCCAAGGCCTTCACGTTCCCCATGATGATCGCTGGAACAAAAGGTTTATATTTCCTTTTCTTCACTCACCGCTTAGCTCTGGTTCTGCAACCCCAGCGTCACCTCTGCAGCTCCTCCAGGATTTAGGGCCTCACTCTGGGCAGTAGCACTGGTTTACTTAATGCGATCAGCTGGCCACGTGGGTAAACAATGGCCTTATTCCTCTCTGCATGACTCCCCGTTACAAAGAGTATAGAAAGTAACAGAAAACCACATGGAAAAATTGCAAAACAAAAATTAGCCATTGCCACTCAGTCACTGAAATGAAAAAAACACACACGAACAAGAAGATAAAGTGACAAAGTGATGAAAAATCAAAACACCCAGTGGGAGCTGCTGTAACAGGCTGCCACCTAGCATGGTGCCATCTTAGCTATATGTGTATCTGCAAATATATTGGAATGACTTTACTGAACAGTAACAGAGAAAGACTGAATGAGTGTGCTGGTTGACAGGGCTCAGAGGCATTGCTGCCACCGCCGATGCCTTATTGCTACGGCTCTAAATAAGATTCACAAAGCATGGTCTTTGGCTTCATGCAGTATGAACAGTGCAGAATGCTTTAAGTGCTACTTTGTTTGTACTCTGTGCAATGGTTTACCTTTATGTTTTATCCAAAACTAGCTATTATTTTGCCCTTCAACATTCCAGTAACAGTCCGCAGGGTGAATTAGTAGGAGAACAAGGACACAAACGACTTAAAATACACCATGCTCATTGATAGGAGTAAATAAATAGACAGCAAAAATGGTAGATGGGATTGTCAAGTAAGTATCTAGGAAACTTGATCTGACTGTGCTGATACATTGCATTTGTTAAACTCAACTAGAGGTGTCATGGCTGCTCTTCTACTTATTTTTGCAAGCTGCTTGCACCAACTGGGTGTGAAGGCAGGAGTGCAGAGGCCGGAGTGGTAGGTGTCAAAAGACAAGGTTATGCTCAACTGTCCCTCTGAAAACACGAGCTGATCCACGCTGCTAGTGGGGAGCAAAAAAGGGGAAAAAAGACAAAAAAACATATATTCAAAGCAGGTAATACAAGTGGAACGACAGCTGAGGTAGTTTTTTTTTGTTGTTGTTGTTGACATCAGGACTGTAACGGTGCATTCATTCGATTCTTTAAACAGATGTCATGAAAATGAAGTTTATTCCTCTCTGACAACTAGAGGATGGGAGAAAAACTACTGCCTATGATGGAGTTAGGGATATTTTCTTCTTTAAGAATAACCCGAAACAGTTTTGAATCACTCAGATTAACATACAGTAGATATATATGGTATGTGTCACTTTAAAAAAAAATGGGCTGCATTTTCTAAACGCAAAATGTGTTTATGTGGTACACATCCACTACACACAAATTACATTTCTCCTTCATGTGAGGCTGCACAGTTTCAAGGACAGATCAGCATCACAGTCTGTCTTTGTTTATATATCTGCCAAGAAACTGCATCTTTATGTCTGTCTGTGAATGTCTATTCAAATGACCCCATCTGTTCTCCCACCATTCAAACCACAGGTTTGTACGGTTTGAATGGTATACCATCTTGTAAAGGTATACCATGCGATCTTTCCATGAGACACCGATTTACTGTAGCTGGAAACAACAAAAGATTGTTTTATTCCCCCTTATGTTATTTTAATTCACAGAACTGTTATATAAAGTGTGCCTGAAAACCAACACAGACTAGTGTGTGGAATAGGAAGAGAGAAACACTGTTATTATACAATCAATTGTATTAGTTTTTGGGGCACCAAGGGTTGGTTCATGTGGGACTCAAATGTGGGATAGTATCATTTCTATAACAAATCTGAAATTTAAGTTTAAAATAGGTTGAGAGCATATTTGATTGTATATGAATACATGCTCGCACAGGTTCACCCAAAGCTGTGCAAGAAATACATCCAAATTTCAAAAGGTTTAACACCCTTGGTGCTCCCCGTGTTGTTCATATGTAAATACCTTCAAACGTATAATGTGTATTCTGACATCTGAGGTGGAGTAAAAAAAAAAAAAAAAAGACTCAAGAAGTAAAATAATGTGTATTATTCATTGAGACACAAAACTATTTTGTTAAATAGACTTGAAAAGAAGTGTTACTTGGCAACAGTGAGTGTGGATTTCTTTTTCATGTTTATCTTTTTTTGTCCATGTTTCTGGACCCCAGATCTTCTAAGATGGCATGAAAACACACCATAGACACAGCATTTCTCTGCGCCTGAATAGATGGCAGTGGGTAGCATGTGAGGTAAAATTCAATTTAAAAGAGGATGCTGCAGGACAAATCTCCATGAATTCAGCCACATTTTCTATAACAATACATATGAAATATGCCCAGAGTTTCCACCTTTCTATAAGGAGAACATTGCAGAATAAATAAAAGTATAGTATTTGCCAGGATCATGAGCTGTGTGAGAGGGAAAAATAAGAAGATACCAGTGCTTAATGGTTTTGTAATGCTCAGTGAGTTCAAGGGCATTACTCACAGGTTCATTCCTCCATTCTATTTCATTACAAGTCAGTCCGGGCTTCTATCTTGTCCACACTGCTAATTGCCTTCTCCCACCTCTCGCCGTGGACAAGAAAAGGGAAGCAATTTTATGCAGCACATAGCAATCAATAGCAATTAGGTGCATCCCTGACTAATCCTACTGAAAATGGCATCTTGGGAGATGGCCAGCAGAAGACCTCTTAAAGCTCATGGACCTGCAGCCCTACACTGTTGGAAGGAAATGTACACACACCCACACACACACACTCCTTGTGGACACAAAAGAAAAGTTTAGCTTTTTCTTCAAAGCAAGTGCCAGCCCTGTGACGGAACAATTAATTGCTTTTTTTTCCTACTCTACACTTCATATTGAATCTCCATCGATCTGTTCGGGGACCCGCTCGCTCCATTTGTTTCAAGCGGGCCTCCTCAATTAGATAATTAGATAATTGTCTTTTCCTGGTAAACCACTGCAGATTATGGAAAGCAACTCCTCTCAAAAACTGTTCATTAGACATTGCAGCAGACAACAAATGACACCAACTACAACCAAAAACAAACCTCCAAATGAACTAGAAACTGTGCAAAGGTTAAAATTGTATGAAATTGGTGCAGTGTCAGCAGTGATGAGTTCATTGTTTTGGTGAAAAGGGAGCAATTTACCAGTCAATCTACTCGTGGTCATGAGGTTTGGTAATTACCAAAAGAATGAGACCATTAATACAAGTGGCTAAAATGAGATTCCTTCACAGGGCAACTGGGCTCATCATTAGAGACAGGGTAACAAGCAGCATCACTGCTCCTTCACATTGAAAGGAGCTAGGTGAGGTGGTTTGGGGCATCTGATTAGAATGTCTCCTTACACTCACCCAGTGGAAGATTTTCAGACACGAATACCTGAAACAAGATCACAGTGGAGACCTGAAATATGTTGGATGGATTATATACAGTATCCCTTCAGCCCTGGAAACGCTTGGAGATTCCCCACGAAGAGCTGGATAATGCGGTTGGGGAAAAGGACTTCTGGGATACCTAACTTAGCCTGCCGCCACCGCAACACGGACTGGGAAACCAGGAAAGCGTGAAGGGAAAGAATCTCCACCGTGGCTCAATGGCATGAAGTTATCAGATTGATCAAGCCCTGTTAAGCACCTCCATGTTGCACAATATTACATTTGATCCCTTGTCACAGGTTGCATATGTCTTTAAGTTGGGACCAGTTCCACCAAAGAAAGATTTCTCAGATTGTTTAATTTGAATAGTTGCTAGATGCCGCACTATCCAACTTCTTACAATCACAATTTAGATTTAGCTAAGTCCCCCTAATTTGTGCAGCATGAGTTTGATTTTTCTTCTTTCCTGTCCCATTAAACATGTTAATGTTTTATGGCCCTTGAAGGGCTTCTGATCCTTTGGTATGAAACTACTGGTTTATTCTGTTTATGTTGGAGACATTATCACACCATTAGCACCAAAAATGAAGAACAGAAAAAACACAAACTGCTTTTTAGTTAGTTTGAGCTACATTATTTTAATATTGTTTGTGATTTGTATAAACAGTCTCACATCAACTTAATCACCACGTTAAAAAAAACAACAACAAACAAATTATGCTCAAGGATAAGTGATACCTCAGTGCAGAATTATTAGTGAATATGTAAAAATGGTTTAGACCAATGTTTGAGGGTCTGGCACAGGGAGGAGGCAGAAGGCTGCGATGCAGTCTATGAGCCAGGTGGAGGGAGCTGACCACACCTTGCCACGCCTAACCACTGCCGGCTTGTGAGGGCCCTGGGGGTCAAAGATGATGTACTGGGTGCAGAGGGCCTGGTCGGAGCCTGGCAGGGCGTGGTAGGCAGCAGCACTCAGGGTTTGAGTCACATCGCTGTCTGGCTTCGGCTGCCGGCTCAGGAGTTTACCTCCTCCCTCCCGGAGCAGCTTGGTGAGCTCATCTTTGGTAGGCATCTTAAAGGAGCCCAGGAGGAAGAAGAAACAGCCGTCGAAGAGCGGTGGGAGCTACAAAAGATAAATGATTGGAAATTCAAGCATTAGTAAGAGTTTTGATGATTTACTCAACCTTGGTCTAAACTAATGCTTCCTTCTGTATCAAAAACCTGGCTCAGAAGAAAAAGGACCTGTTATCTATTATCTCCTTCCAGTAAAACATGTTAGTCACTCAGTGCCAGCAGCAGGCGAATAATTTCAGTCCTTATGAGAGCAGTGGTAGAAGGATTGAAGTCTTTTTGTTTATGATGAAGATAAATATTTCTTTGCCACTAAATAGGCTCCTATATAATACATGTCTCAGTGTGTGGATACTTTCTTTGTATTTACTTCTTTGCTGCTGAGCCAGAAAACATTTTATCAGCCCGCTTCTCCAGACAAACTCTCAGCCACTTACCACTGGTGTGTTTAATGCAGCAGTGAATTAGGCCACTGGAGACTGTTCAATTCACAGCATCAGTGAACTCAAGTGTTTTGGTGTGTAAATTGGCTCTCTCAAGAGTTTTGAGCAAGACGGTTCTTTGACTACACTTTGGTTGGATTTAATTTTGTGTCCTTAATATAGGATTATGATTGATGATATTGTTGTGTTTCTAGAATAGACATTTCAGTCTGCACTAGAGGAAACATAACAGGAGACGCCAGCGATGAGGACATCGCCAATGTACTAAAGAACTTGTGTTCATTATCATGTCTGCCTGCCTGGGGTCATCACAACAACAAACTCAGTATTAGTCTGCTTCACAGGACTCTGGGAGTGCAACTATCCTTCGGGGAATGAATAGGTAATCACTCACAAAACACTGTGCATACATTAAATGCTTATCTGAAGTATTCTCTACCTTTGAACATTTTTCATATTTTATTGCTTTCTTACATTGAATTGCTGTGGATATGATTACAGTTTTTAACCAATAACCAGAAAATTATGCTTTCATTTCAAAATGAAAACAAATCTCTCAAATATTTCTTAGTATAAATGAAAAGAAAAACAATTCACAGGACATTAATGATGTTTTAAAGCCATACCTATGTAGCTTTGGCTCTGTTTAGTCATTGTCTTTCTGGAAAATAAATCCTATACCAAGTCACTGTTCTCTTGCAGGCTGCAGCAAGTTTTCCTCCAGGATTTTACAGTATTACACTTAATCCATTTTATTCTCTACCTTTACAGACATTCCTGGACCTGCTGTTAAGATGCATCCCAGCAACAATGCCCTGCTAACACCAGGCTTCATGGTGTTTCTGCTGATGTATGATGTTTAGTTTCCACCAAACATCACCTTAGATATTGTCAAAAAGTGCTCCCTCCCTATTTGGTACTTATCTGTCTGCAGCCTTCTGTCTTGTGTTTTGTATTTAGTATTTTGTTTCTGTTCGTTGGTGTCAAAAGGAGATATTACATCCACAGTGGTTTTGTGCTGCAAAATATACAACATGAAAAAGTGAAGGAAGATGAACACTTTTAATGGTATTTGATGTTGCTGATCGATAACCGTGCGTCACAGCCTGGGGGAAAAAACTTTTTTTTTTTTCCAAGGACTGATGGTCTAGACAATCTATACCCATCTTTTTCATATGTTTGTTCGTCTGCTTCTCATTTACCAAGCTACATCTGTTGATGCGGCTACGCTGGGGGCCTTCTCCTGCTTCGTGTTCGGTTTCGGGCATCCACTTGCCTGCCTGCAGACATGCCTCCACCCCTAGCATCAAAGAGAGAGAAAAAAAAAATTAAAGCTACAGCCAATTATGTTGACATGAAAGAGTGTGACAAGGCAATTGCAAATGGAGGATGACAAAGCTCGTGCCCATTTTATTACGAGTTGGAAGATTCCAAGTATTGGCAAAACTTCAGCTGTTGACAGAGAAAGATGCCCACGGCATGATGGAGTTAATGATACAACCCTCATTTTAAGTAAAGCATCTCAAGCTTAAGCAGAATTCAAGCATCATCTTTTTCTCTCCGTCTCTCAGGGTTTTTTACAGAGTGAAATTAGAACTGTGACAGCCAGCATCATGGCATTTTTTGGAGAAGAAAAGAACCTTTTATTCTAAAACAAAAAGAGAAGCTTTTCTAAAGACAGAAAAGTTTCTTTAAAAAGTATAGGCAGATATGGAGAAGGGGAAAAAATTCACATATTTTAATGACCCCTCACTGTCACAGATGAAATATGCTTCTGAACATGACACAGATCACAGTGCTGCTGTTCTCAGTAAGTGTTCCATTACGGGGTGTCATGTTGGGCCTGTAGTATTTTCACTCAAAATCTATAAAGCTAGATTTTGAGTGAAAATACTACAACTTTTCAAAAAGGCATCAAGGATGTCAAAGAGCCCTCTGCATAACCCTTGGCCTGAATATAAATATTTTGACTATGAAAGTGCAGAGACTCCTCACAACAGTTTCCAACCATAGACTCAATGCGTAGTATATCGACATTTTGCCACACTCACACAAGCTGTGACTCATTTCACCTTCAGTTGCCACTTAGTGTTCCACACAGTAACTTCCAGCTGCGTGATATGGTGACATGAACAGATTAGGGTAAATGTGTGTGTGTGTGTGTGTGCCCTGTCATAATACAGCACCCTGACATGAAACAGCAAATTACATACATACATATACATGCAGAACAGAACATGGGGTGAACTGTAATTACATTTCTTCATCCACCTTTATTATAGCTTTCATTTAGCAGGACCCTGCCAGAGACTTAGGCAGAGGAGAGGGGAGATGCTAGGGTTAATCGCTCCGGATGATGGCACCTAGAGCTGTGGAGTCATTAGCATTTTGGCTAACTACTTTGACAAAGACTGAATGCAGAGAACATCTCAAACCCCTTCCTTCCTAAGTCGGTAAATGAAGAATCGGATGAACCCATTTCTTTGAATAACCATGAGACCAGCTGGAACTGTGATCTCTTTATGAGTACAATAACTAGATAATAGGGATTGACTGATATGAAATTCTTTTTTTAAGTTACATTGTTGGGTATTTTTTGCCTTTAATTAATCGAGAGCTGTAAGTGGATAATCAGACAGGAAACAAGGGGCGAGACAGAGGGGTATGACATGCAACGAAGGTCTCAAGTCGGAGTCAGACCAGGGACATTGCAATAATGTGGCATGCACTGTAACCATTCAGCTCCCAGTGCGCTTTTGATATGAAATTTTTATGGCCAATACTGACACTGCAAGTACAATAGCTTATTCTTAATCAACAGTCAGTATCCAACCATTGTCATGCTACACAATAAAACAAGTATTCAGTAGTGCACAGGTGGTATGGCAGCAAAACACCAGCCCACCATGGGGAGTTGTGGGTGGTGTCCATGGAAAACGTCTTGTTGGCAGTCGAAAAGAAGCAACTGAAACTTGTGTATTTGAGGAACACATGGGTGTACACACACCCCCTCCAGGCAGCAGAGACAAGAACTACAGTGCAGGGAAATTATTCATCACAAATTGGGAGGAAAAGGGGAAAGATTTTTGGGAAATATGCCTTTTTGCTTTCCTTCCAAGAGTGGCATGAGAAGATCAATTTACACATCATGTCTGTACATTAAGTTTGGACCTATAGTCAGGATGTGGTTAAGCTTAGCTAGCTTAACATGAAGACTGAAGGCAGGTGGAAACAGTCTGACTGGCTGTCTACCCACACATCTAAAGCCGTCTTAATTACACAATGTGTTGTTAAACCCATAATAGAACAGAAATGTAAAAATCTCAGTGTGTGCAGTAATTCTGTGCAGCATCTTTGCTATAGTGCAGGTTGCCAGATACAGTTGGCAAGCACATGTTCTGATTTCCATGATGATACCACACCTGGGGACCTCACTGTGACAACAACACTCCAGGAAGTCTCTGCACTCAGCTATTGCTTGCCAAGAAACAGTTATTATTACATAGCTCCACATAGCACCACAAAAGGTCCTTTTTGACCAACTAATGACACACAATATGTTCATTTTGGAGCTTTAGATGTCTTGGTTTGCTTTCTCTCCTGCCTCCAGTCTTTATTTTAAGATAGGCTAATCTAAATCCCAAAATGTTGAACTATTTCTTTAAGTGATAGGCGTGTAAGGGACAAAAGGATTTAAACCATTTTATGATGTCCAATGAAACCTTAAGGCTTTCAGCTGGAATGAAGCCCCATCGGGCAGTATGAACTGACTCAGGTTGATTTTCAAATATAAAACTGAGGTTGCTTTCCTGAAGATACTGTACTGCAATGAAATGGAAAAGGTAAGCCAGGGCTTGGCCTAGCTGAGAGCGATGGCATACAAAAACATGTGACAGTGAGAGCTCAGCTACTTGTGTGTGTGAACACACACATACGCAAGGATAGAGACAGATA
This sequence comes from Thunnus thynnus, assembly GCF_963924715.1. Lineage (NCBI taxonomy): Eukaryota > Metazoa > Chordata > Actinopteri > Scombriformes > Scombridae > Thunnus > Thunnus thynnus. Next base: position 15,723,796 of record NC_089527.1, read on the forward strand.
GGATGCCACCACGATTGTCATGAGGGGGACATGCTGTGTCAACTGCTCAGCCTGTGTGGACGAACAGGAAGAGGAGGGGCTGAATATGGGGTCCAAACACACAAACTCTTATATAGTGACACAAACACACACCTAAACACACACACATTCAAACTTGAAGTAGCTTACTGGCAGAGACAGAGAGAAGTGTGCATGCCATTTTACTCTACACACACACACACTCACAGTGAAGAGATGCTACTGACGGATACACCACTCAAGGGCACACCAAGGTGCCAGAAAGCTGTTTGACAGCAGGTCTCTTTTTAGCAGACTTCCTCTGAATATGTGCTTGTTGACTTGTTTTAAGGATACCAGGGAGACTGGCTGAGAATGCCTAATTTTTTGCAAAGTGTTCATCTTGGCATAAATCAAACAGGAAAAGAGACTTAGCCATCTTTTCATTGCTAGAGATATTGAAGCCTTGAGGCACATTGATTCCCAGATTCTCCCCTGCTGTTACCCACCCGCTCTATTTGGCTGTCAGACGTGTAAAGCCGGTGCGTGTATACACAGCAGCGAGCACAAACAATTTACCTGAAAATTGCTTGTTGTGGAATGTTATTTTAATGTTTCCCAGGACATTCCACGTGTTATAGAAAATAAAAAGTATTGGATTTAGAAGTTCCTCTCCTGACCACAGAGAGCCTGATTTCTCCTGAAAGGTTGCAGCAGAAAGGAAGCACAACATCGAAAGGGCATGTCTCCAACGACTTTGGTACTTCACTTTAAGACAAACTGCACATTAGCTAATACAACTCTACGCTAGTTCTTTCTGAAACAGAGATGGCTGGTAAAAATGTTCTTTGAAATCCAAATAAGATTACTTGTGCAGCACAATCCCTCTGTTCTGCACTCTAGTCCAACAGTTAGATTTTTCATACTTGTCCGATACTACACCAAGAGTCAGAGGCACCCATCAATAACTTAACATACAAATTTGATAATTACTTTCATTTGCTAATGCCTGATAAAGTAGCTCTGTACCATGTTTTGAAAATGGTCAATAAAGAAGTTACTGAGCCTAGATGGCTGGGATCACAAAGCTAGTTAGCAACAGTTGTTAATTACAAACCAATCACATACAACATCAACAAATCAACACTGGATTATTGAATGGGAGATAAGATGAGATAAGAAATAGTTGATATCCATGGGGATATTTGGTTATTATCACGGTGGCAGAAAGAAATATTCAACAGAGTAAAAAATATACAATATAATCACACAGCTAGAAGAGAATAGAAGCAATAGAAATAGCATAATAATTTACCGAAACTAAGGTTAAGGCTATAAATAACTAAGAGTCTACACTGAATACACTACATTAATCTATACTATCTGTATAATACTATCTATACGCTATAATACAATCATTGAACTACACTTGGAGTTACACTACATAAACTATATGGATTTTCCTTTCTTTCTGGAAAACTAAAGCTCATATTTGCAGCCACTAGTCCAGCGCCTTGTTCATACACACTTCACTTGTGTTATGTTTGGCATGAGGATCAGTACAGTATATAATGAAAAAAAATCTACTATTTGAATGAACTCTTCCATTAAAGTTTTAAACACAAAACAAGATCCAGCTTAGGCTACAAATGCATTTAACATTCAGAATATGTTGGATAAAATCTGCCTCAGCGTCACTGCAGTAGTGCTGCTGCAAGGTTCCAACAGAAAAATAGATTAACGTGACATTCAAAAATAGCATCTACAGAGCACTTCTCTAGCTGGTGGCTCACACCCTTTACTTACAGCTGTATTTCACAACCCAGCAACCAGCAAGGAGACCCAGAAGGGCAGAGTAGGTGGTCGGCATAGGTCCTTCTGGCACCACGACATGGCTCACTGGAAGACAGAGATACAAAAAAAACAAACAACAAAACTTGAAAATGTATAAATGAGTTGCACTACACCACGTACACAAATAGCTAGGGATGGGAGTTGATATGATTTTATTGATACCAATGCCATTATGGGTCCGATTCTTTATCGATTCCCTTATTGATTCCTGATCAATTTTTTGTGTGGAAAAAAAAAATATATGAAACATAACTGGAAGATAAGATGAATGGTTTGCAGCCAAAAGTTAACTGCATTAATTAATTCATTAATCTGAAAGCATCTTACAGTGTCCTGTCCGTATGAGAATAACAAACTGAGGGGGAGGCGGAGTGCTGAGCTGTGTTGTTATTAACATCGTGTCTCCAGTAATGAAGAGCAGCCTCTCTGCTGCACTGTTAGCTCCAGGGAAGGCCATCGCTGTACAACACGCTGAGTGGGCACAGGGTTTTTGAGGTGAAAGGGACAGACAGTTGGTTTAAGTTGTTTAATGCTGCAGTGTGTGTTGGTCAGCCGGTCTTGTTTGTTACTGCTGATCGCTGCTCCGCTCCGCTAACTTTAGTCTCTGGGTGACGGCGTAGAAAGTTCACGATATATTTCACGTTTGTCTCGCAAAGGTAATTGTTTAGTCATTAAATCAAAACATGTTTGCAATCGCTGCCTTTTTCAAGATGAATTACAAGATAGCTGAAAGTAACTTTAGCGTGTGTACGCCGTAGGCAATCCGGAGGCTGCACTTCCCTTACAGCTGAGTTCTGCTGTTTTCGTTCTATCAACATCACATGCTCGGGCATCAATGAGAGGAATTGATAAGCTCAGAGGCATATGATTCAGATTGATTGGATAATTTGGAACCGGTTCTCAACTAGAACCGGTTCTCGATTCCCATCCCTATAAACAGCTGCCATCTTCTTAGTGTGTCTGACTGCTTCCAGATTGAATGGCAGACTGTCCAGCTACTGAGTGCGTGTATGTATGTTACTGGTGCAAATTTCGATAGATGGATAGCTAAAGTCTAACCTGACGCACCAGATAGTTTGTTACCTTCTGAGAAGTCATCCTTGGAAACTGGTTGGAAAAGGGAAGGCACTTTCAAAAAATACTTGGCAGGTGATTGGATGAACCATCTTTCTATCACCATCTATCACTGCTTTACCTTGCTAGGCAGCTGGATTCATAAAATCACAAGATCGTGTGAGAACCCTAACAGGATGCTGATTGGTCCAAACCATCAGTGGTTCACACACACAAGTGCATAACTTGAAGCCTGACAAGATGGACTCTCATGTGATCTTGCAAATCCAGCTGCCTCGCAAGGTAAGCTAAATTCAGGGGGTCACCAAAGTTATTACAATTCATCCTGAGGGACGTGAAGGTCTGCATGAAATTTCATTGAATGAAATCACCTCTAAATGTAGTTCATTTTTCACTTTATTAATAATTTGCTGATGGCTCTTACTTTGCTTGGGTGAAGAGGTTAACTCACTGCAAACCTGTCAAACAGTTCATGGCAACACAACAAAAGGCCAAGCAACAGCTTATTTCATAAAATGCAGCACTAAAAGGACACATAATTATAGGTTAATTAAAATTTAAATACAAGCTTATTGCCTCTTCATTCAACAAGTCAATGTGGTTGACAAGGGCAAAATGAACATAATTATATTTCCAGGGCAAAGTCTTCTTACACTGTGCACTGACCGTGAATTCCCATGGATTTGTAGCCTTAAGTTCAAAATGTAAACCATTCTCTGAAAGCACCGACTCTCACCCCTCCAGTCAGAGGAGGCAGAGTTGTGAGAAACACTTTTTCATTAGTGCTTATTCATCACCCCGACAGTACCTCCAAACGTTTTATGAGGAATGATTTCAATTACTTTTGCTCTCTGGTGTTCTGCAGGCCATTACTATGCAACAGTGAAGGAGCTGCTGTATCACAGTGATGTATACAGCTCTAAAAGCACTTGTTAGTTACTGTTGAACCTTCACGAGTGATAATGCTAAATCACCTACTCTTGGTTTTTACAATACAAAAGGGTCTGTGTAAGGCACTGAAGCCTATAAAGCTCGGCTCAGAATGAAAAGGGACACTCAGGCAACAATCCCATCTCTAAGGTGGTGGAAGTACTGTACAGTATATCATTTTCATTACAAGCATCAGGACCAGGCTAGGGCACCTAATATATCTCTCAAACGAACAAGGCCTCAAAATGATTGGCCATCACGGTGTCTGGCAGTGAACAAGCTTACCGGCCATGATCCCAATGTACCAGCAATTGGCTGATAGCTGTTGTTAATCTGCAGTGTTGCTAAAAGCCCATGTGTCACAAATAACATTAAAGATCATATGTGGCTAGGCTTCAAAGGGGTTTCATCTGGTACATTATGGAAGATAAAGCCTGTGAGGAGGTTGCTGCTTCACCACACAAACAGTACCTGAGCCAGAAAAGGTGTCAGCCATCCTCCCTCCCAGTAGTTGCCCCAGTTTGGTCAGTTGATGCTGTTCTGTCTGTGACAGCTTGCTGCTCAGAAACACCATACTTTCATCCCTCCTCACACAGTCACTCACCTGAGAAAGGACATCAAAACACAGTTAAGCATCATCTAGGCTTATAATGCAAAAATAATCGCTTCTCTAGAGTTAAGAATTTTAAGGGAAAAAAAAGATGCAGACGTACCACAGAGAGACTGGCTGAGGGGCTAAAAGATGTATTAACATTTTGGGTTCCTTCTGAGGCCTCCTGGAAAATCTCCAGCATCTCCAGACTCACTGCGTAATCTGCAGGCCGCCTACCATGCAGATTACTGTGAAGAAGAAAATTCAAAACATAATGTGCCTCGGTATCTCACAAAGCACAAACACTTGTGTACTTTTGCATTTGCTGTAATGGAGACAATCTGCAGACTGCAGAGACCGTCAGATATGTTAAAACTGATTAATGAACTAAATAATTACTTGTGTTTTTTTTTCTCCAAATTTCCTGGCACAAACACTGAAACTTGTGAGTTTTGATAAATCATGCTCAAAATGATTTCAATTTTGCTTGAATACACAAGAGATCTGTAAGCTAACAAAGTATTTGAACTGAGGCAAAATATGCAAGACATTTCTAAAATGTCACTTTACCCTACTCTAATAATATTACAATAATATTTTTATTCTGCAATAATTCTTATTTTTAGAGCACTTTTCAAAAAAGTTTCAAATAAGGCCAAAAATTTACAATAATAATAAAAAAAAAAAGTGAAATAATAGAAAAAGACAACTGGATGCTCTCTGATAAAGAAGAAGGGATTTAAAAGATCATACTGACTCGGCCACCCTTATTTCTTCAGGCAAGTTGTTCAGAGTCTTGACTGCAAAGGCTCTGTCTGTTCTAAAGTGGACGTATGCACATTTTCAGGTCTTATATTCTGGGGCTCTAACAGAATATCTTTGCATGATTTACAGTTAAAATAACTCCTTATTTATTTTATACTGTCACTTTACGGAACAAATGGCTGTTTGTGGGTATGCACAAACAATCTGATGTCATCACAAGGAGGAAGTAGAGATAACTTATCAAGCGGAGCTTTTGACTTTCAGGGAGCATTTTTTTTTTTTTTTAACATACGTTCACCTCAAATTTTGGATCGTTGACCGTGTTTAACGTAGACATCTGACATCCTAACAGTACAAAAATAAGAGAAAATCACAAAAAGCGTGACTTGTCACCTTTAAGGAAAGAACAAAAGGTCTCTTTGCAGAAACTACTTAAAATACTTTGCAGAAAAACCATGCCTTTCAACACATCATAAAGTGCCTATATACACTTCTGACTAGCGAGACACACTTGAGCTCTTCCCTTTTTCAAATTGTCTCTCCTTGTTTCACAGATACCGGCTTCTTATGAGGGATTCTCCAGCATTTGGCTAGATGACAGGACTTAAAACCTTCTAATCCTAAATCTATGTAGCTAGTTAACCATAGACATTTCTGTAACCAACCTGCTGTTCTGACTGACTGCCTATCAGACAAAGCTTTCACAGACACTAATGCAGCATTGATGTTACTAAGCGATAAGTCCAAAACAAAGTCTTCTCCTAAACGATAAACACTCTGTCATATCGTTTCATCACAATCCAGACCATTTTTTTTTTAAGTCACTGGCCAAGCATAGCACTAAAAATCAATATTTGCAAGTCCAAAGCTCTGAGAAAAAAACAATTTGAGGATGTCACACCCTGCTTGTTCTGTGAAACTGTGCACCCATGTGTGTCATTCATTTGGTGGAGCATAATTGTTTGATATGAGGGTGAGCTGAAATCTGTCCTCTGTTCTTCTTCATTCATGTGTCCGTATCCAACACACTAGACTCACTGCATGCAGAATGTAATTACCAAAGGGCTGTATGACATTAGCTCATCAATTACATACATTTATGTTATGAGAAGACCTTATAATGCAATGCCACAGATGGCCGCTAGATGCTGGCTCTAGAAATACTAAGTCTTTTTTTCCCCCCAAAAGGTCATTATGGTCTCAATTGCTAAATTTAGGCCCTCTTAATTAGTGTGCTGGTGATCATTTTGGAAATTATCTCTAAACTGCTGCTCTCCCAGCTCAGGGACTGAGTCAGTCTATTGTTGCAATATTTCAGTAGGTTTGATGCTACTTAATTACAATACCTGCCCTGTTCAAACCAGCTCTAATGCAAACCAATGGGTGATGTCACACCTCACTACGTCCATCTTTATATACAGTCTATGGTTACAACAAGGACATTGAGGAAACAGCTTTCAAGTACATCTTTAAGTTGAAGTTTGAGCTGCATGAAGCAAGACTGGGGTCACCTTGAGGAAAGAGGGAGAGGAGAAAAGAATGAAGAAAATGCACAAGAGGAGGATGAGGAGGAGGAGGAGGAGAGACCAAGAGAAGAACCAAGCCCAGCAGGTTGTCTCTAAAAGATTAGGCGTCAGCAAAGATAACACCTGGGGGACAATTAATAGGTCCACTGGTCCATAAAATATTTCATTTGGATTCATACCCCCAGCCACATATACACACACAAATACAAACAAACATAAAATGTCCTTGACACTTATATATATGCGCACACGCAAGCCGGTTTATGCAGCTGCACGTGACAGAAATATCTGAAGAAAAAATAATAAAGCGTGGAAAATTGAGCAGGAGGTAAAGTCACAGTCACTCTCCCGCAAACCCCTGCTTAAGTACACAAGTGGGAGGAAAGGCAGTGGTGGTTTAAGTGGATACTCACTGTAACCACGATTCTTATTCTGACCGGGGGAGAGGAGATTGAAATATTAATTTCAAGCTAGATATGAATACAAAGCGAGCGATGCATGCTTCCATCAGTTCACATCTAACACCATTCATAGTCTTTGTAGATGCCGTCTCTTCTTCGCCGAACAAACAACATAACAACACTATCGCTGATAATCATAGCCTTTTATTCTGTCTGTTGATACATACTTTCACAAACCACTACAGGACCTGTCTGTGTCAGTCTACATGCATTTTTTTTTTTTACTTAATGTATATGTATTTATCTATGACTACAGCCACATTTCTGTTTCAAATTTGTTCTCATATGTCTAACGATAGGAACATGTGGCAAGACTGACTGGCGGGTTGTAGGCGAGGCCTGAATGCATATTTAATCAAAAGGTTCATTAATCACATTTCCTTCTTATACAATCCACTCTGAATTTATCCTGATATTTGGATCAGCTGGGTATTCCAGTTTATAGTGATGATGCGGTATATGACTCACCGCGTGCCTCCGTTTAACTATGTAGAAGCACTGTGTATTGTAATTCTTAGTCATATGCCCTTCTCTGACACCAAACTGTGTAAATCACAAACAATGAAGACAAGGGCATGTAGCACTTTGCTTGATGGACCTGAAAACTGCTTTATTCAAACCAATAACAATGTGTCAAACCTTGTTATTTGAGTGGTGGAAAAAAATCTGAATAGTATGGGGGATAAGAACAAAAATCATCTGAATTGTGCACTTTCTCTAACAAGAGGCAGAAACTTTCCACACTGACTGAATACATGCAGTATATTTCAAAGATGGGAAGAAATGAGAAAATGACATCTATTCATTGGAAGGTGAAAATATCCTATCTTATAGACAACAGCCGTGCTAATCCAATTAAACAATATGTCTCATGTGATGTCTTGATCCAAATGTTTTTTTCTGTGTGTATTTTAAAGCTGAATATGAATTCTGTATTCGGTATTGTATGTAATATCAGAGGTGAATTCGCTGATTGATGACATTTGGAGACTGTCGTTGCTTGTTTGTTGTTTGTCTCTGTATGTAGTATAATTATACCGACCCAGTGTATCGGATTGGTGTTCGGCATGTTAATTAACGTCTGTAAGGACTCGGGCTTATGGTCATTAGGACTGAGTAAACAGCCAATTTAGTCATGCTGGATGTCTTGTTTCCCATATTTCATAAACGCAAATCAATTTTCATATCGCACTGTTATGGACTTAGTGGCCTATTGTGTGCTTAAGAGAATTATTGGCAGTAAAGTACACAAAATTTGTAATAAATATATAAAATATACCACCGTGTTTTAAGTTTGTAAACATAACTACCACATTGTCTCATTTTAGCTGTCCGAATGTGCTGCACTGGTAGATATTTATGCTTACAGGACTGAGACTCATGGCCGTGAGCCCTGCGTGCATGCTGTGTAGCTTCTCAGAAAATGCATAAACCTGTCATTTTTCAGATAACAGGGAACAGTCGACTACGTAAAATATAGTAGTATTTAGTGGAAAGAGTAATGATATATCACTGCAGTCCCGTAACATTGTCAGACTCACAATGGAAAAAAACGCTAAAGGATCAAAATACAGCAGAACCAGAGATGTCGTCTTTTTTACCCTCACTTTTTAACCTCGCTTCTCCACACCGCTCCAGAGTTTTTTTTCAAACCTGTAGTCTTCAGTCCCGAGTTGACGTCGACTCCTGTGCAGTTTACTCTGGAGCCTCAACAGGCTTTATACAACTTTTTTTCACATATGCAGTAGTACTCTCCAAGACCTGTAAACAGCCTTTGAAGTGTAGTGTAGCGGTGGAGTTCTGCTTGCAGTTTGCCTGTTTTAAGACTTCCTTCAGTGTTTTTAATACCTTGCCAGCAAGTCAAATACTTGAGTGGGACGGCTGTAGGACTGGGCCCAAACAATGAAAAAATGCAGCCCAATCCTTTAAACCAAGCATACACACACACAGACATACACAGAGGCACAATGATGATCTGCAAAACCTGCATTTAGAAACCCAGAGCTGCATGCCAATCATTCCATTAGAGATTGCATTGGCAGATGTCTTGGTTTGATTCTTCGCTGAGTGTGTGCGTGTGTGTGTGTGTGTGAAGCAAGGGGGGTAGCTGGGGCAAGGATTGCATTCATCTTGCACCGTCACAACAGACTGCCTGAGTCGCCGCTTCTTTTTTGCTTTACAAGGTAAAGAAGAGAAAATGTAAGACCCGGTTATCAGGACCCATCAAAGCAATAAGACAAATAAAATGTAATGAAGAGGGGAGAGGACAGAGGATGATGGGTATAAAGTGATTGCAAAAGAGAGCGGTGAGTGTGCAACACAGCAACACATACTGACCCTGATCAACTACTCTATTGATCCTACTGATTAACCAGCATCCTTTCCCTCATCATGGACATTGTATTATGCATCTACCATGCCCCCGCAGGCCAGAAACGCTGATACAGCATCAACTGACTGACCAGCGACTAATCAGCACCAGTCAATTTCCTTAGTCCTCCTACCTACAGTACTAATGCACACCCTGTTCTTAACAATAAAGGGCTGAATTCCTGATAAAATGCCTGGAAAACTGGCATCAGACATTTTACTCAAGAAGTGGAAAATAAGCACTGGTCGAGACATCAGAAGCACCTCTCTGATGTAACGCTATGAAACACAACAAATAAGAACTTTCTTCAAATTGTAAGTTTCCGTTGAGATTTCTACTTCACTTGTCTGACTCAGGTGGACGGTGTAATAGTGCGTCCACCTTTACATACACAGAGGAGCAAAAATATTTTATTTTATTATAATTAGGGCTGTAGTCAACCAAAGAAATTCTTGGTCGACTAAAATTGTACATAATCTTCAACTAATCGATTAGTTGCGCGCGCGCGGGGGGGGGGGGGGGGGGGGGGGCAGCCACACATTTCTCTGTTTTGTATCTTCAGGTTAGGCTAAACCATTGTTGCTAACTTTGGAGCTAACCCCCTTCACTTTTCCAGCATTTGGGGAAACAACAGACGTGACTTTTTAGCATTTATTAACTGACACACTGTAGTCTGTACTGTACCAGACTGACAACTTACTACTGACCTTTTCCTCTGCTCCGCTTGCATTCACCGTCACTTCTCTGCCCCTCGCTCTTTCCCACTCGCTACGCAAACATACTCCTTAACGGAGCCACGCTACCAATAGTTTCCAAGGCAACGACACAAAAGTTGACTCACGTACCGGAACAGCGCTGCACAGAGACTCCCAAACGCTGTCGATTTCAAATCAAAATCAAATATTAAAATTTTTTTTTGGGGGGGGGGGGTTCTCGTTGTGTCATTATGGAGAAACACTGATTCAGTAAACGTTCAGTACGTTCAGTAAACGTTGAGTACAGTTGGACCCAGCGGTCTCCATTAGGTTGGGCGAGTTCAAAGTTGTGAAAACAACGGGGGTGTTTTGAATACACCCCCGTTTTCACAGGTAATTTGTTAGTCTGTCACTCCCGCCGCAGGAAATAATGGATTACTCCGGGAAAGCTATTGATGTAGCACTTTTCTCCTTATGAAAATAACACGGAGATTATTCGACCAATGAGAATTTAGTCGGACGAGAGCATATCGACCAACTAATCGACCAGTCGACCAGCAGACTACAGCCCTAATTATTATATCACAAAGCAATGCAATCCAATTCAACACCACAAACCACAAACATACTTTTCTGACAGTCTCAACAAACAAGCCAAATCGTGGCTTTGTTGCATTGTATTTTGTTCTTCATACACAGCAGTAGCCTCATGATCTCTAACAAATACCAATTCGGATATCATACTAATAATAATTATAAACTGAAATTTGATTAAAAGACACAAAATAGTTATAAGTTGTAGGTTGAAATATGCAGTATTTAAAATATATTTTCTCCTTTCAACAGCGAACAGATGTGTTTTGATCTGCATCTTATACAGTGATGCACAGTGATTTTTTTGTCATTTTTTGAAATTAAGTTAACGCTTGATAAATTCACTTTATAATGTGGCAGGGATCAAAACACTTTTAAGTACGAGGTTAAAAGTTCTGTTTCTGTTTTGAAAACAGCGACTGAAAATTCTTGTATATAGGTCAGATCCTGGTCAGCACTTGATGATTTTGTCTTTGAAAAGACCAGTGCCGAGCAATACACGCCATCTATGCAGTTAATCACTTGTCACGCATCTACCCTTTTTCCACAAAGCAATCCACGTTACATGTACAGGTCTGATCTTGTGATGGGTCACTACGTGATTGACTTGAAATGAAGCAACCCTTTTATAAAAGCAACACTTCAGCCTGCAATAAACTGAAAGTATGAAAAAAAACAACTCACAGTACATTCTGTGAAGCTCCGAGCTGCAGCAGCATTTTGACAATGGCTGGGTGTCTGTTCCTCACAGCGTCATGAAGCGGAGAGTCATTCTCATAGCCAGGTGTATTCAATAAGGCTCCCCTTGAGACCAACACCTCCGAAACCGCCAGGTGACCCAGGTTACACGCCTCATGCTGAAAACAACAAGCAGCAACATTCACAATTTATCTTGCTCTTCTTTGATCTGTTTTTTAGCCTCAAAATACAGCTTTATCAACAGCGTGCAATCTAAACTATCCATTCTGAATCCCTATGACATATCACTGTAAAATGTATGTTTTTTTCCCCAGTTGATTCTGTTTAAGGTGAGGTTCAACGAGTTCAAATGAATGTGAATCTACATAATGTATAGAGAGGTTTTAGATGAGATGTTCAGTTCCTCCTTGGGATATTTTAAATGTATAAGGTAGCTGGGTAACTTAAGAACCGTCAGTCAGATAGTACAGCTTAATCACACTTCATTAATTTGTAGAATATAATTCATACTGAGTACGATCCACTGAGGAGACCATTTAAATATCATCCTGACCTACTTTTCTAAAAATTAAAATGAATGAGGGATATAGCTTAACTGAATTGTTTTGTTTTTTTAGTTTGTTTGCATATTTGTAGCAAAGTTAAACTACAGTATGAGAGCTTTTCATTCGGAAATGAGATTAAGACCAATTGGCAACAACCGCACTGTATTTAAATACAGCTGTGATCCCTTAAATCAATTGGGCAGCTGATTTTTTTCCCCTCCCCGAGCATCCATTTGGCTCAGGTCATTTTTCAGCAGCACACATCATACTTTTTAGCTTACACCTGCAATGGATAACACAGTTACTTGCTAAAGCTTGTGGAGTTATTCCATCCCAACTACTGTGTAAAAACATTTACCTGCAACACAAACCAGCAAATATTAAGGGAACTATGCAACTGTTGTTTTTATTTGTCTACTTGCATCTCCCTGATTTCCAACTCATACGAAATAAGAGTGGGGTTTTGTAACAATCATTTCATGTAATCCTGTGAACTTTCCCCAGTTCTCACAGTTAGGAACCAAAATTTATGGATTTGTAAGTACTTCTTAAAATCTGGTTCATTTTTTTTGTTGTTGTGACAATTTAGGGTTGATAAAGACTGTGAGCATACTGTAGACTTAAAACATTTTTAAACCCTGTAACCCTGACTGGACAATAAACCAAAGCAGTTAAAATGTTGCTTAAGTCTAGATGATTGTAGCATGTCAAGTGTCAACTTTGACAGCTCTCAGCCTTTCCAGATAAAAACAAGTCAATCAAATATGAATATGTCACACCCTAAGCTTATTGGTAGCAATTTTTAAAAATATATATATATATATTCTGCCATTTTTTATGCCTTTATTGGACAGGGACAGTTTAGAGGTGACAGGAAACAATGGGAGAAAGAGACAGGGAATGACATGCAACAAAGGTCCGCTGCCGGAACTGAACTCCAGATGTTGTGGTTATGTGGCGCGCATCTTAAACAGTAGGCTACCGGGGTGCGCCTATTTGTAGCAATTTGAAAGATCAGCGGCAAACTGTCAAAACTCAAATCGAAAACTCAAGTTCGAGTGCAGCATCTTGACAGAGAGTAGCAGGGTGGGGAAATTAACACCTGCCACCATCCAAACGCTGGTAAAATATGAAAGTGGCTGATAGATTTCAGGCTGAAAATAATGATTTACTATTGAGTGGCTGGTGAATTTAAACATTTATCTGTCAGTGGCCGGTAGTAAAAGTTAATTTCCCACCCTGCAAGTAGCCGTGTAGATGTGCTGCAATAAGATAGCAGCAAGCACTCTACTGCTTGCTCTCAAATAGAAAACCATGGCTCAGGCAGCACTGAGGGATTGTACAACTTGTCAGGTGCAGGCAACTTCGGGCTAAATTATTAAAAGAGCACGAGCCTACATATTTTCGGGGGAAGAAAGTAACAGCAAGAGTAATCCAGACAGGAAAAGTAAGCTTCTATGCATATTCATAACAGCAAACAACACACAATGATTACGCATGCTGGTTTACCAGTGAAGACACTACAATAATTGGTAAACGGAGAGATGCAAATGTTGAGTAAATGTAAGAGACGCAAGTATGAAAACCTTCCTGTTGTCAGAGGTTTGGTAAACCAGAGTAGCACAGGGTGACTAATAAACTGTCAATAACCTGTGTTAGGGATGAGAAACACCACAAATACATTCCATCAAAAGGAAAAACAGCCCAACCGTGTAGAAAAAATAGTCATTTAACAATTGCTGTTTTATTTATAAAACATTTAGTCACCGAGAAATGTTCAATACAACAAATAAAGCTTTCAGGTGTATCACTCGGTGTATTAGTCTTACCAGGGGTGTCCAGCCAGCGTTATCCTTCAGGTTGGGGTCAGCCCCCTGGTCCAGTAATTCCTTGACAGCCTCTACATCTCCCTGCAGAACCCAGAAAGGACAACAAACCTGAGGTCAGAATTGCAGACCTGTAAACACAACCGTTCAAACACAGTAGCTGATCCCAGTGTACCGAAGCCTTGCTGTTTATCAATCACACTCCACAGTAGGCCATTGATTACCTTGTCTAGGATCTAGAGGGGGATTACGGCTGTGTTTGCAAGGATTACTGTAAAATGCTTTATTCTCACCAGACCTGAACTTGTACTGTGTGATCATTTGAAGACTAATGTGTGTGCAACTGAAGGGGAGAGAACGCATAGGAAGAGAAGATATTCAAACCAGCATGCCATATGAAAGAAGGAATAATGAGGAACATTAAATGGCCAAGTTTGTATCCTCCAACCCAGAATTTAAAGCCAACTGACACGTCTTTAGAATTTTAAAAAACATAGCAACAAATTGAGGGACAGTATAATTTCATTTTAATGAAGTTTGATTCAAGTAATCCATATTTGTTTATAATTTAAATAACCAATGTATTCAGGATGTAGAGCAAAAATAGTGTTATTCATTTTAAGTCCTCATTTAAGGAAAGACATGCTGTCGGTCTACTGCAGAAATTGTTCAGAATTGCATTTGTAGAATACAACAGAAAACAGGATATGGTAAATAGGGTGAATTATTCAGAAACCTCTTGACCTTTATAGCAGCTAGATGCAGTGGAGTCTCTCCCTTGTGGTTCTTCTTCATAACTGCAGGGCTCCCTGTTGTGGGCCGGCCAACAGACGTGTGAGTAGAGGGAGATTTTCTACCTGCGACAGAGCGGGGGCTCTCTCCCATCTCTTCTCTGGGGTTTGTGACTCTCTTTTCACACCTAGGGCTAGTCAAAGATGGAGGGTAAAGGACAGCTGGAGACATCTGACCCGACGATTTTCTCCTCTGGCCCGGGGAGGCCCTGGGCCTTTTTGGCGTAGTCTCCAAGGTGATGACCTTCTCCTCTGCTCTGGATCTTTTTGATGAGTGATTTGGGGGAGATACTTTGTCCTGTTTTTCAGGATCAGCAGTCGTGATGGGGTCATTTGCAGACGGCGTGTCGTGCTGGATGACGCTGTTTGACTTGTTCTGACAGAGCTGGGTTTGGTTATTGAGTACAACGATGCTGCCTTCTGAGAGACTCTCCCTCATGGTGCTCCTGCCAGGGCTGAGGGAGAGTTCATTAGTGCTCCCCTGTGACACTTCAGGCTGAGGCTCGTCAGATGTGACTGCAGGGCTTAGGAAGGAAACCCTTTTACTAGACCTCCTTGCCCCTTCAGTACAGGGCTGCTCTTTCTCCGTTAAGGCATCTACCCCCTCAGTAATCCCCCATTGCTGGTTTATGGTCTCCAGCATCTTCTTCTTCTTCTGCTGCTGCTTGGTCTGTTTTTGTGTGGTCCTCTTGGCCCCTTGTACTGACACCTTCTTGTTGACAGCGTTCTTCTTGGTTGACTTGTTCTTCCTGTTCTTGTTGTCGGTGTGGCATTTTTGAGCACAAGAGTCAGAGCAGGAGTCCTGGGAGGATGACATGAAATTGAAAACTGACAGGTCCTCGCATTGAGCGGTTATGGTACCTGGCTGTTCTGCGGTTGTTTCTCCAGGAGATCTGCTGTCCGGTACAGTGACCTCTGAAGGCTTCTCCACTGTGCAGCGTACCTTACGGCTGCGAGGGCTGAACCAGATCTTGAAATTCTTCTTGTGCTTAAGTACAGGGCTCTCAGTTTGTGTTCTAATCTCAGCTAGAGGGGAGTCTGTAATGAGGTGTGAAAAAACAAAACATTACACGTTTAACAAAACAAAAAGTTACCCTGCAGTGTATACTAAAATGTTTCTTTGTAAACTGCTGTCAAGAAGGTTCTTTGTGTTTGTAATAACCTTGCACTACCCGTTGAAATGAAAAACTTTAAAATATGCATTGCCAACCAACAATACTGACATCTGACAGATGTAGAGAGGTACCTATTCAACTTCCTTTACCCTATTTCTGTGTAAAATTATATTAAGAATATTTCTTCACATTTCAAGTACAGAGTATAGAGAGGTGCCGTGTAGTTCTTTGTCAAAGCTGAGCTCTACCAACAAACACTACCATGGTTAACTGCATTGCATAATTACTGTCGATATCAGGATGCTGAATGGGCTTTAAAGATAATAAACTACAGGAACAGGCCACTAATTGTGACATTCAGAGATTAGATTGGCGGATGTTAAATGTATTAGTCAACAATTGATAGAAGGGGGCTGATGAGCGCGGTGTGAAAGATAACGAACAAGACACATAGATTTGAGAGAATGACTTGTTCGTTGTGCTTTCTACCTGGCTCTTCTATGGGATTCAGCAGGGACTCCAAAGCACAAAAGAGCTGTGTGATGCTGCTGAGCTGCCTGTTGATTTGAATGTCTTTCACCCATGCGGGGCTGTGACACACCACGCAGCCATCTCCTACCCGGGAGCCAGCACAGGACCTGAGCAATAAACATATCTTGGATTAGAAATACAGTTTATGGTTCAGTCAGAAGAAATACAATGACTGTATTGATTTACCTTTTCAGACCATTCAGTCATGAAGAGATGGAATAAATTGAGGCTATACTTTATGTCTATAGGGACATTAACTGCCTTCATGTCAGACTTTCAACACTGTAAACCACGTACCGCCAAGAAACCATGTCATTGCCACGGATATGCAGTATTTAATCTGCTTAAGAAATAAGCCCCAAAATGAAAGTAATGCATGTTAACTATAACATTTCTAAACTATACAAAAGGTGTGACATAATGTGCTGCAGCTAGTAGTTAGTGGGGTTCAGCGATATGTTGATTTATATTTTAATGCATTTGAAATTTGTCAACCACTATCATTTTTTTTCTATATCGTTTATACCAAAGCATCTATCTCTGGAAAAAAAAAAAAGAGAATGTACAGTACCAGTCAAAAGTTTGGACACACCTTCCAATTCACTTGAATGAGAAAGTGTGTCCAAACTTTTGACTAGTACTGTATTTAAATAGCTAACTAAATTGTTCCTTGATTTTTTGCTTCCCTAATATGTATGAAACACCTATTCTGACATTATATCTCAAACAATAATTGATTATTATTACTGATTGGTTGATCCAAATAATATTAATGTTAAGCCCATAAACTAATTATTATGCAATTACTTGACTTTTATATGGAATAAAAATCCTACTGAATTTAACCGCTCCTCAAGTCTGACAGGGGGAAGCAAAAGAGCTTTCTCACTGTGGACATTGTGTTTTGCCGTAGCAGGAAAACATTACAAAGACACCATTAAGATTATTAGTTGCACCTGTGTTTGACAAATAAAAACATTGTCAGCCATGAGACAGGTCTATTGTAAATGAGCATGTCAGCAAAAAAAAACAAAAAAACATTTAGTTACATTACCTGCACAGCATATGCTCACACATTCCTAGACACACAGGTTCCCTCATTAAATTTGAGCTGGAAAAAGACAAACATTTAAAGTGAGTATAGTCAGTCAAAATTTGCAAGGAAACCTTGAGCAACCTCGGGCGCCCCGAGGACTGCGCTCTCAGTCCACGCTCCTGACCCACAGGTGGCGTGATTCAAAAGTGGCTACTGGTGGGTAACTTTTCTTTCTGGCATACGCTAAGGAAATAAACGGTATACTGTCAGTGGAGCACAAGTGCCTTTCTATTCCTAACTTGCACTTGCCATTTTCAATTGGTATACCATATGCCGATACATCAGAAGTGGATTTCAATCTCTGTGCTGCAAAGCAAGAGCTGAACCAAATTATAAAGTTTGCTGATAACAGAACAGTTGTTTTGTTGTAAGACAAAGATAACTCCATTTGAGGCAAATTTGTGATTTTGAGTTATATAATAAAAAGAAAAAAACATTTAAATCTAGACTTCAGGAGGGCCTGCAGCGACCACTTCCCATTGTACATCAAGGGCACCACTGTGGAGACAAGTCCACACTGCAGAGAGGACCTCATCTAAAAATTTAACACCACCTCCCAAATCAAAATGCCCTGCAGACACGGAGAAGAGTGAACTTCTCCTTTTGATCATCACCACCCTACTATAAAAGGGTAGTATAGAGAGCATCCTAAGCAGCTGCAATGCATTATAGTCTGCATCCGAATAGCCATCAGCACTGTGAAGGAGTCGCTCTTACATTTTTCACAGACTCATTCATTCCACTGCAGTCTGGCTGCACGTAGTGAGCATCCTAGCATCCATACTCTGCAACTGCTAATTCTTCTGGGAAGTCATGTTTCAAATACTCACCTGAACTAAATCAACCCACCCAGCATCCCCTAATCACACAAGCACAAACACACACATACACAATAATTCACAGCAGCACCTTACAGGGCAGTATGCTCTGGACTGTACTCACAACACTGAACACATTTATGCCTTAACCTTGGATGTTTACATGCATAATCTGATTTAAATTGCATAGTTTCTGTGCTGCTACTTATCCAAACCATACTGTTTATACTATTTATCATTGATGTATCATTGTGTTGTGTCTTCTATAATGCTGCGTTGTCATACACTTGTAGTCTGTGCTGTACTCCCGTGTTAATGTTGCACTGTGATTTTATAAATTTCATCCCAGTATGTTACAGCACGTTTATGGAAGGCTTGTCAATGAAACCCTGCTTAATTTGAGTTAATTTGAATACACGCAGAAACAAGCAGACAAAGAGCCAAAAAGTTGTTAATTCTAACTTGGAAATGTTCAAGAGGCCACATTAAACGTGCAATTTTCACCAATCAATTCATTAACTTTGATTTCAAAGGTCCCAATCCAAGTTTTAATCAATTGTTATCTGGTATTTTGTTTCCAGACGCTTTGCTTTTCCACAAAAATTGACTCATGACCTTTTTAGAGCTACTCTAAATAATAAGCCATTTTTCAAGTGAGCGAAACATGATTTAGCAAGTTAAAGACATTGATTAAATAACGTCAGCCTGCAGTAATCAGTCATGTCCCACCAGTTTTGACAGGCGTTACTGAAATCAAGTGTTGTTGACAACTTTAACGTCAGTAAGGTAAGGTCATCTACCGATTCAAAATAAACCCAGTTTAGCTTGACAAACGTATGGTTGCTAGCGGCTGTAAAGTTTATTGTATTGTTAGCGTTAACGTTATGCAACCAAAGAGCTGGCCAGTCTAACTCAGTAACTTACCATTTTGAGCAAAGTAGCAGTCGTCGAAAGTTTGCAACGGCCTCCTTAGTGTTCTTCCAATCCTTTGTCTGTACGAGGACATCGTTATCCATTCTCATAAGATTTACTGTTTGTTTCCTGGCTCGTTTATAACTTTTGTTTATGAACCAAGATTGCAAAACAAGCCTCTCCCGCCAAAGATTTAAGGAAGTGACCTGTGATGGTTCCCATGAACATGGTGATGACGTGTGTTTCGACCCGCCCCTCTGCCTCTGATTGGCTGTCTTCGTTGGTTGGGTTGGTTAGGTTTAGGTATGGGGATTGCGATTGGTTAGAGCTAGGGTAAAAATATCAGTGTAAGCCAATCAGAGGCAGAGTAGGGCGGGTCATGACTTCGCCATCCTAGGGAAAAAAACGCCTACCCTAGCATGATGGTGGGAATTTAAATTTGATCTAAAACCAAAATAAAATGAAAAACAAACTCACAGTATAACAGCAGAAGATACGTACAGATACCTTTTGTTTATTTAGTATCTCCTCTGTTCTTAAGCTCAATTTCTTCTGCTTCTTTAGGCATTTTGAGATTTAGGAGTCAAGGACATTTATTGTGTGCACATTTATTTTATCCTCCTACAATTTAAAATATTCAATGAAATAAGGAACATTTACTTTAACAAGTTCAACTCTGTAATTTCAGATTTCAAAGAGTTTAATGACCACTCCAAATTAAAAATACTCCTGTGGCATGTTGATACATATTGCTGTCCAATATGTATCAAGATACCACAACCTTAGACACAGTGAATGACAAACACACACACACACAACAATAATGTTCACATTACTGTTATTATTCTTGTGATATTGTTCTTGAAACCTTCATGCCAATAAAACCCTCTGAATAGAAATGAATTTATATATTTATATACCGGTCCTGTCATCTGGGTGGCTTATGTGCAGAAGCAATACAAAAGACTTTTTGAAAGAGCAGGTTTATGTGTCTATGTCCACAAAAAAGGGAATGAATTCCCAAAGAAATTGAGGCAAACTGCTATGTCAAAATACAAAATAATAGCTACAAGATAAAAACAAGATCAACATGTATCAACCGCACACCACTCTTCCTCAAGGTCAAACAATCCTATGCTCAGACAAATGAATCAGGTTCAAGCTTCAATGGTGATTGAGGCTTTGACGAAGCACTGCGCTTTGAATTCTTTGGGAATTAATTTTTCTGTAAACCTTAATTGCCTCCCCATGCATCTGAGCACCTGTTTTGTCACATCACTGTCAGATCCAAGAAGCAGCTCCCCATTTGTTTTTAATATTATGTCCTCTTCATTGGGACACTGATGTTTAAGACAATAACATCAAGTTTGATAAGCTCCAATAATCAAATAATGGTAAAGATTGACTGAAGACTGAAATCAGCTAGAATATCAGTGGTGTAGGCATGTCTTGAATGTGATTCTGTGCACAAAAATAACTGAGAAAAGCATGTTCAGTAGAAAGAAAGGAACAGTAGTTGCATTTGAAAAATAGCTTTATTAGAATTATAAAAAATAGGCCTGATACATTCAAGACTATGTGGAACTGGTCCATAAGCAGGAAAGAGTCCATTAAATATTCAGTACATTCATTCTAAAAGTTAGATATGCTCTAAGAGGAGATGTTAATGAGTGGGGGAAAAGTGCATATAGAGAATATTCTTCTGAGTGTATTTTTCTTTCATGAAATTACATCCAGTAGGCATAATTATGTGTTCATCAGGAGAAAATTTTTTACTTCTTTAGACACGTAATCTTGTCTTGCCAATATTAAGCTCAAATGAAAATGATTATAAATAGAAAATGCAGTGTTTTTGATTGCCATGGTAGGATATTGTGATAATTAACAGTTCCCCAACCACAGAGAGAAATTAATAGACTATACGATTAACTGTATCCTTCATAAATAATGAAATCAAGATTAAAGGTAAACATACGAGTGCAGTTATGTGAACTGTCAGATAAAATAGTGAATTAAAAATAAGACTTCAATTTGTCAACTTCTTCCATCTGTGCATGCATGCAAATGTGCACAACACAGCATGTGCATATAGTCTCCTGCTTTTTAATAACAGTCTAATTTGGTGAGGCTAGAAATTTAAGTCATTCTACATATTGTCAGTCAGGAGACTTTCAAGAAATAATCAGGATTGTCAGGTTTAAACTCTTAATATTCACATATATATATCAAGGGCAGATTTACAATAAACAGATAGTGTGTTTTCATTTCATTGTGGATTTACAGAATATGGAAAAGAAAAGGCGGCAGTCAGCTCTACGTTTGTACTGCCTTAATGGAGCCCAAGTTGTCGCATTCTTCCTCGCTGTGAATTGGTACGGTTTCCATACCAATATTTCCCATGGCAAAGTTGATGAAGACCTGTGGAGATTAAGTAATACTTTAAGTGCAATGCCAACATATATCTAAATATATATATTTCTTTTCTTTGAAATGTTTAATTTTAGTTCATCTCCTGGTCAGTTTTCCTCTCCGACCCCCCTCTCTTCTTTCCACTTATGGTATCTTCCAATCCCAGAGCTCCAGAAGGGCAGATTGGTTGAAGAATATCAACACTGGCTGCATATAAAGCTCATGGATTCTCTCCCTAACTCATATTCCATTTATTTTCCCTCAGGCATACCCTCTGTCAGCTTTCCTCTGCCTCTTTTAAACTTTCTCTGCTCAGTCTTTCACTCCCACTCAGCTTTCTTCTGTCCCTGCCTCCCCTCCCAGCCTTTCTCTTCTTCTCTCATCTCCTGTCCCTTTTTTCTATCCCTCGCTACCATCTATCCACTCCTACAAAAACTCACACTAGTTCTACCTCTCTCTCTCTCTCTCTCTCTCTCGCACCCTCTGTTTACGTTCTGTATCTTTTTCTCACCTCGTCCAGTGTGGTCTGGCTCACAGAGAAGTGTTTGATCTGCAGAGCATTCTTGTTGGACTCCAACTGGTCGAAGATGTCGGCCACCCCTCCTGGTGCAACTGGAACATGATATTCCACCATATTCGAGTGCTGGTCCTGTGTTTTTTTTAAAAAGATGCACAAGTAGAGGTTTATATATTCTGGAAACCATGGTGCTGTCTGTAACCAAAATTCAGTAAAATACAGGCTGTTTACACCAAACTGAACAAACTAAATATCATCCATATCAACAAAATACATATGTCAGCTCGCTCAATCTCGCAAAAATGCCAATATTGTTTACTAGGGAAAAAATCCACATGCTGTTAATTTACAGTATATGGGGCCACACTAATATCTGGAACATAGCAATGGCCCTAATGTAATGAGTTATTTCTACTCCTAGCTGAACCTGTTAGTCCTGTTTGATGTGGAACAAGCCTGTGGGTATCGAGGTATTAATGCCAGTAACACATACATCATTTTATATTGATTCTTTAAAGCTGAATTAGTCAATATTTTATGTCAACAATGGATCAAATGAATACATGTAACATGAAAGGGGTCGATCACAGTGATGGACCCACAGAAAATTATCACCCAACCCTGCAGTTTCGCTCAGCTCTATAGAGTTCTCATTTTTAGTGTCTTTCAGCTAATTATTTTGATTCTAGGGTTTTGATCAGGGTAGTGATTCACTCTCACTACTCTCATTAATATGTTTCAAGCTGCGGCAGCATCTAAAAATAGGGCTGCTATAGTTTTTCCACGTAAAAAAAAGTTAAATTTCCTTGTTAAAATTTTCAAATTTACATCTGCTCTCAGTGAAATTCCCCTGAATAAATAAAAGTTAAAAAGACGAGTCATCCAACATATGAAAATGTGTCACAGGAAGAGAAAAGACAGGAATTTTGATATAAATATATTGTTTAAAAAGTGACATATATTCGGTATATAACAAGAGATAACTGAACAATTAACATAGGAAAATAGTGTCTTTAAGAGCATATTGCTCACTCATACAATCACTCTTAGACTCTTCGGAAAAAAGAATCACACATACAACTACTTCTCCCGGCAACATTCTACTGCAATCTATACTTAGTCTTTTTTTCTCCTCACTACCAAGTACTCTTGACTACTTTAGCTGGCAAAGCTCACCTTGAGATAAGTGCTGGGGAATCGGCGCTGCATGAAGCCAGTGATTGCCTCTGCATCACCGGCGGCCTCGGCCAAGTACATCTTCACAGTGAACCCGCTGCCGAACCTGCACAAAGGAGATTTTATGAACAAAGAACAGTGTTATTACATGTCTGAGAGGTGGGAGTGAGGTGGTGGTGGTGGTGTTGGTGGTGGTGGGGGGGGGAGTGGAGGCAGGTCGGAGAGAGCGGTGATGGCTGGATTGGAGGATAAGCAGAGGTCACAAACCTGTTCTTAATGTGCTGCAGGGAGCCCAGGCAGCGGAATTGACCTTTCACCATGATGGCAAGACGGCTGCACAGTGCCTCACACTCCTCCATGCTGAGATATAGAGAGAAAGATAAAAGGTCATACTTAGACCCTTTGAGCACACAGTAATTAGTCATGCCTGCTGTCACATGAAAAAAAAAATTTGAGTAGTCATCCTATGTGTTATCTATAGCAAATGTGGAAGCAAGTCAATACCATAATTTGCTATAATGTTGACCAGCTATGTGCAAAGTACTAACAAATGTCACCATACTTTTTTATCTGTCATTGCAGCCCTAATCCTAAACAATTTGTGTAATATTCAAAATAGTGGAATTTAGTTATATATTTGCCAAATGTTTCTCTGTTAGCGGTGTAGGTGCACTGTGGCAGGTGTGTATGTGTATGTGATAGTTTTCTAACCTGTGAGAGGTGAGGACCACGGCGCATTTTCCTCTCACTTCTTCAGAGATGATTTTCCAAAGGTGTCGCTTGGTGCGAGGGTCCATGCCAGAGCTTGGCTCATCCTGTAGAGAGAGGATGGATGAGAAGAGGTTATCAGTATGCATGACAGAAAGAGGATAAGGTTGGAATCAGGATAGAGAGATCAGGGGAGAACAAGGAATTAGGGAATAAATGAAAACAAAGACAACAAATAAGAAAAGAGGGGCAAAGGGAGAATTCAAGAGAGAAATTGCGAATTTAAAAAAAAACAGAAGAAAGGACAAGTATGGAGAGAGTTGAGGACAGAAGGAAGGAGAGAGAGGAAGAGAAAAGAGGATTTGATAGAGACATAAGGTAGAAACAATACTGAAAGCTAAGGGGAAGATTGCCCTTGGGTAAGCCTGAGGAAGCAGACTAATTACCTATATGAAATATGTCAAGTCCAGGGGATCAATATCTACTTTACGTCAAAGACCCTTTCAAGTGGAACAGTAGTGTAAAGTTAGTTTAATATTTGTTGTCTGGTGGCCAATTAGGCAATTAAATGGGCAGCTAGAGTGGTGCGAACAGGTGTGTCCTCACCAGGAGCAGGATTTGCGGATGTCCGATGAGAGCCAGCGCTGTGGAGAGCTTCCTGCGGGTGCCGCAACTGTAACCGTCAGTGATGATGTTTCGATGGTAGTTGAGCTGCAGCCTCTTCAGTAGGTAGTTCACCACCTATAAATGAGACATGCAGGCAATTATACAGTGCAAGAAAAAAAAAACACCAGATGAAAAAGGACTATAGTTTTCAAGGCACTAATATTTCATTTAAATACTTAAATGTCAATTAGCATTCATTTCACGTTTTAAAGTGATTAGACTTTAACAAGTGCATACATTCTCTATGACATTGCCAACCATGTTAAAACATAATAATGAGATGCTGAACTTGCTAGTTGAAAAACACCACAATACTGATATAAAACATAAAGCCGCCCTGTTAAAACCACTTGTATGCAACAAGCAACAACACTTTATCTGATAAAAAGAAGCACAAAACCTGAATGATGAGGAAAAAAATAACATTGTGAGTCAATAATATTTGCTTTTTCTTCTTACAAATAGGTTTCTGTGTGGAGAAATGTAAACATACAACCCTTTGTCTGCTGCAACGTGCTAATCAATGTAGTAGATGTCTAATGGCCCAGCAGTCATCTGCTGGGAATCAGTATGTTTAATGATTATTCCGCATGCCTGTACGGTATGAACATCAAGGAATATGAGACAATTTTATGGACAAGTATACACAAAGATGAGGTCAAACCACCATCTGTGGGTCCAGCAGATCAAAACAACACAGGACCTTTACAGTAAGTTGACTTTCCAGTCCTTAAATCCATCAACAACGAATCCAAGGCTTTGTCTCAGGGGTAAAAAAGTCCAATATGCCACAACAACACACACTTCAGGATCTGATCACAGCCAGAAAAGGTGGATAGTAAGCTTTTCTAAGGAGGCCCTGTTTATTGGCTATTTGATATTGATGCTCATTTCTGTTGTTGCCTCCTCCTTTTCTGTCTAGTAGAGCTGCACTGCAAATAACTTGAAGTATCTTGTCTGTCCCTCTCCCATGCATATTTAATTTTGTTTGTACAATGGTGGTGACTTTACTTAGTGACTTTATTTCATCTAAACCCCATGCTGTCCTGCGGCTGCAGCTTTAGAGAACAGGGGCTGATGCAGCATAATCTATTCGGTGCACATCAATTTATCCTGTGTTTTAAACCACACTGATAGCAGGGATGAAAAAAAACTTTGATAACAAATAAACTCACCTAACTCTTAAAATGTGTAATTTGCACGTTTATCAGTACTGTGCTTGTCTATTAATCACATGAAATAGTGTGCTGTAAATACCAGTTAATTTCCAAATAGCTTAAGGTGATTTCCCATTGGTAAGCTTTAGCTGATTTCCCATCAGTTAGCAAGTTTGGAAACCCGATCAATGGAGCAAGCCAATTCAATAAATAGATTAGTTCACTTAGATTCTCTGCTTTTTCTCTGTAAGACGATTTGCTCTGTGATTCTGTGTTCACTGATCCAGATTATAGGAATATAGTGAAGAACATTATATACTTCAGACAAATACAGAATATCTGCAGCTAAATTTGAATTATTAACACTGGCAACAAAGCATATTACTGACTGATTTAGATCAAAGTATGTTTTTTTTAATGTTCTCTCATGAAAGCACCTTTCTATCACCTTTGATGTAACAGCTCATTAAGCCTGACAAAACCATGTCAATGTGAAATGACCCCCTTAAGGCTTGTCTCATTATCCACAGCTAGGGACTGTCAGTGGGAGACAACATAAGAGGAACTCTATATATAACCTCATCTTTGTGAATTAGACTGACACTGATGCTGTGGCCATTATAACCATTGTTGTCACTACCCTGACCAGAGAAGAGGAGCTGTAACAACAGCAGCGATGGCTTTTACAGCCAGATTGATCCATTTCTGTGCCTCGCTGTCTATGGAAGTACGTGTGTCTATGAGCATCCTTGCTAATGTGTGTGCATATTTCTGTTGATAACAAGAGTGAGATTGTCAGAGACAATCAATGTTTTGTGCTTCTGCATCCTAAGTTGGTGTAGAGAGAAAGAGGGACAAACGTACAGCAGATAGATGCTTTTCTGCATACAATTTAAACTTGTCACGATGCTTTCTACCAATTTCCACACACCTCTGCGTGGTTTCTTTTCTGCCTCTTATTGGAAAAAAGAAATATTTCTGGCAAATCAGAAATCGTCTGTTGATTGGTTAATCTGCAGATTCCTCTCATGTCAGCAGCAGCAACAGCAGAAGACAGGCACACTCAGTAATCACCACAGAAGCAAGATTGATTAGTTCTCAGAAAGATAAATGGGAAGAATGGGGCTAAAGTGACACGTCAAATGAGATCCTCTCATCATCAAAGTATCGTTTAAATGTAAATTTGCCTGCACTGAAGCACACAGCATCAGCTTAATTCTGAAGTTTGGGTTGCATGAGCTGACAACAAAAGCTTTTACATTTTGAGCTGCCCAAGATAGTACAGTGTTCAGTACACATCACTCAACCTTACACATCCTCTGATTCAGTATGCATGGAAGCATCAACAGTTACTAGTCCTGCGGTGGGAGTGCACCTCTGAATTTATATCAGATCCTGTGTCATTTTGTGGATAGTGTTGTCACTACCCGGGGCTTTGAAAAGGAGCACAGAGTCTGCAGCTCTCCATTACCTTGTCTATCTCCCTCTTTGAGATGCCGTGAATGCGAGCATAAAAGTACAAGTGTTCCTCTCCGGTGAGCAGATTGTCCAGTGCGTCCACCTGGGGACAGTAGCCGATGTTAATTCCCTGGTTACGGCACTCCATGATGTCTACCAGCCGTCTGGGGAAACACACAAAAAAAGACAAATTCTCTTGAGAGGTGTCCACCATATGCTATAGAGCAGGGTGTTCAGTGGCCCTGTTGTTTGTAGTGTGCTGTTCTTGGAATACCCACCATACAGTTTCACAATGAAGCAGCTATAAACCAGTATAGGAAATCCTCAGATAGAGGTATGAGAGCTGCTACTTGTTAAATCCCAAACCATTTATGTTCAAATTCTGGCTGATGGAAAGCAATAACAACTCTCATCTGTGAATATTTGTGTTGCAAATTTAATCTATCTAAGATTCATTAGACAGTGCACGCTGGGCACCTGTAAAGATGAATGCTTCTATCTGAGAGAGGTTGTTTCTGTCATTTTGTCTACTGTGATTCTCATAAATCACCTTTAGTTTGCAGGAATGTGCTTTAAGTATGAAATTAACAAGCTGATGTATGTATTTATGTATTTAGTGTGCAAGTAAAATGTAATTGTGACCCAAAAAATGTTTAACTCTCAATAAAATGGATGGCTGAAACATTTATCGCTTCTCAGTTTTGATGCAAGTCAGCACATTGCAGGGAGCAAAATAAACAAGATCTTAATGTTTTAATTTATTTTTTTCATGTTTGCATGATGTGTGCTTTAGAAATAAAATAATGATCAGCTTACCCATCCCAGTCCTTGATCTGTGCTGTGCCATCAGTGGGGCTAACATCTCCAGTCAGCATCTTGAAGGTGGTCGTTTTTCCTGCTCCATTCACTCCCAGCAGACCAAAGCACTGCAAATGGACACTCTTTGTTTAGTGACCCTGAAGCATTTGACCACTATACAGTACACTATGATACAATGACAAGCTTTTTCAAAGATTACATAGATGTTCAGGTCATTCAGATTTACAGGGCTAATAAAACATTTAGTGAGTATTACCTCCTACAGCCAGCCATCATGCAGAGGGAAATTATTTTAACCCCTTCCCATTCCTGTAAAATTAGCCTAAAATGCCTATCCCAGGCATACCCAAAGTAAATTGAAAGCTGTACCATTTGGAGTATATGCATGGTCTCATTTGAAAGGTAACACTCTGAAGGTGTTTCCCCAACAGTCAGTATCATTGTAAGAGCTTCTGGCATTGAGTAATAGAAGTGTGAACAAACTGAAGTAGAAGGATTTTATTTCCACCCTGAATATTTGCAAACAGATGAGTGCAGATGACCTATATCTGGGATTTATAAGATGGAAAACACAATGGGACCACAGCATGGAGCCTTACCTAGTCCAAGTCCAGATTTGATAACAATACCACAGAAAATTAATATTTTATACGTTTTTCTAAGTGTATGTCTAGGCGTTTTCCAAGAAAAGGCCATTTGGAAACTCCAAAATTAGGCACATCTGCCAGCTAATTTGAAATGATGTAATTGATGTAATTATGTGTTTTGGACTAAATATTTTACTGAATTGGATTGACTGGACCTTTGCCAATGTGACAAGACCATTTTTGACGGAGTTTTATGGATCAGTTGAGTAATATGAAGCTTCATAGGTGAGTTTCCTGAATTTTGTAATTGTTTTTCTGTTGGTGGTCTGACAAAGGCGTTGATTGTACCTGCTGTTGTGATTGTATCTTGAAATGGTTTGCATCAATCGAATCCCAAGAATCTTCGCTTTCCAAAGATGTGTGACCAGTACCCACTTAAACATAGCAGTTGTGTACATAGCATAGTATGTGTATTTAACAGGCCTGCAGGCTGTCAGACTGTTTGATTCTAATAATTGATCCCTTATTTGACAACTGACAATAGCCTATAAGAACATGAATGATATTTAACTTATTTAATTGTCTGAAATTAGTTAGACTATAGGCTTTGTGTGACAAAATTACATTAAAAATATCAATTTTGACCAACCTATAGTCTATACTTAAATATACAGCTACAAACAGTGCCTCCAAATTTTCAGTTTCAAAACACCAACAGTGAGCTATCAGTGAGTTTACCTTTAAATAAGATTTATGAATAAAATCTTTCTACAACTGTTAAGCAATACCAGTGACTTTGTGATTATTTGGCCAATTACCTGCTGTTGTCAAAAAAGGTTGATAAAAGTCATTAATTACATATTTTCCCTTTAGTTATCATTGTGTATACTGACTTGGTTGATTTAATTCCAATTAGTTATCTATATTCCTACTAGGGGTACAATTGACCTATTTCATTCTACCACTCACAGGGTGAAACACTGCCCTTACATATGATATCTTGCAGGCTTACCTCTCCTGCAGGAATGCCCACAGAGAGCCTCTTAACAGCATGGACCTTCTTGTTGAGGTGCTGATAAACCTTTGTGAGCTGGTTGACCTGCAGAATGTCTGAGCTTGCTGCTCCACTGGATACCCGTAGGTGCTCAGTGGCTACATCTTCATCCTCGTCTTCACAAGCCACCTGGGGCACCGTCTTTCTGCCGCAAATCAGACGCCTGCAAAGGGAATAATACTTTTTCATAACATCCCCTAGGTGTGCATATCATTTGTGGGGGCAATGTGAGACACAGAAAACAGGCACACTTACAATATATTTGGGGGTCAATATTTTTGGCTTTTATAATAATAAATAAATCCAGGTATTTATCCTTGTTCATTTTTAATGTAAAAAAAAGTGTAATTTAACTTTTTATATTTTTTTTAATTGCTTGGAGTAACTCTGCAGTGCATATTCATTTCATTTATATCTTCACTATCTATTACATGAGGAATATTCTGGGCTGCAAGAGGACTATAAACCACAAGGAACAGTGTCTTCTTTCCACTGAAAAAAAAACTTGGATGTGCAGGGACATCAAATCCAAGTCAAAAGCATTATTTTATGTTGTAAATATAAAAAATCCTTTCCACAACCAATTCAAGGCATATTGCTTGACAAAATGCACTGCACAGCTACAGTAGAATAAATTTCATATTCTGTACATATATAAGAATATTACAAGGTGTGTGCACAGGAGTTCATCATCATTCACAGCAACACCATATTGTCTCTTGCGTCCGTTTTTCTACTCTCACCTGACTTTGCGCATGACAAACTTGTTGAGCAGGAGGCGCAGGGTGAAGAAGACCAGGCCTTGGATGAAGGAGGAGATGAACATCCAGCCCAGGGCGTCTGTGGAGAATGGGTTCTGATAGGCATCAATGCCGTAGCCACTGAGGAGCTGGACGTCTATGTTCATCCGGGCCAGCTGCATCAACCCGTTCCCAAAGTTGAACTGGGGGAAGATTAGGAAGCTGTAGCTCAGCTTCTGGAAGATGTCCTGGATGATCTGCATGAGGGATAAACAGAGGAGAAGACATTGAGAAGGAGGTATAGGGAGGAAAAGAAATGACAATATATAGTAAAGTGAGATCTGAGGTGACCAGACAGCTCATTCTGATCTCATCTTCACATTCCTGACATTGGATACATCCTCAACCTGTGAGGTATGTTTGTTCTTCTCACTCCTGTGCAACTCAATATCACCATAGCTACAAGGACTGTTAGTGTTACGCTGTCAAATGCATTTCATTCAACAGTTAATGAACAAACGTTTAAGTGTGCATTATAGAACTGCCACAAAAGACATCTCAACTCAGGCAGTTTATGCTGACCTCAGGGTTGTGCATTGAAATTTGACCCAGGAAGTAGAGGATGGAGGTGGATATGATGGTGTTGACACTAATGAAGAGGTTGATGCACACGTAGGTGATAAAAGCCATCTCTGCATCCTTGAAGACGCCTGACAAGAGATACATCCAGGGGAAGGTAGCAAACCTGAGGAATTGACAATGACAGAATACTTTTTTTAAACACAGTAAAAATAACTCCACACATACACCTTAAAAATAGTTCTGCTGTGATCTGGATGGGTTGGATTCCAATACAGAAAACCCACACTGAAAATGTATACAGTCAACATCACAAATATGCCTTCCTGAATGACATGACCTTACATATTTTAAATGAAAAGGCCTGAAACTTAAAGAAGACATAGCATGCACATTTCCATATTTCTATATTTTTAATCTGGGGCTCTACTGGAATATAATTGCATGATTAACAGTTCAAAAAAACTCCTTATTTATCTTTATACAGCCCCTCAGTTCAGCCTCTTGCTAAGGGCAGAAAAAAAAACGTTGCAAACAAAGCGTTCAGGGCAGGTTGAAGCCTGGCCTTTTGACATGCACGGAGCATTTCTACATACGTTAACCTCGAGTTTTGGAACTTTGACCATGTTTAACATAGATATCCAATATCATAACAGTATATAAATAACAGAAAATCACAAAAAGCTTGATTTGTCCACTTTAAGTATTTCAGGCCTTATACAGAATAAACAGAGCAACTCCAGGCCTGATGAAAATAAGCACCAAAGAAATCTGAAAAGTGAAAGGAGGAAAAATACCACACCATGAGGAGGGTAAACATTCAGTCATGATGCCAAAAGGGAGGAAGATAAATTACTTCTTCCTTTATTCCCCCAGTGGCAGAACATCGTTTCCCCCCCTTTTTTTTGTTCTTCTCTCTTTTCTCTCAGATAATCTGCTTGTTCATTTGATTGGGGTGTCTGGGTCAGCGACATACAAAAAGGAAGAGAGGGAAGGAGAGAGAGATGAAAAAGAAAAAAGTAAGATGAGAAAAGAAAGAGACAGACACTAACAGATAGAGCTAGACAGAGACAAAGCA
Organism: Thunnus thynnus; assembly: GCF_963924715.1. Classification (NCBI taxonomy): domain Eukaryota; kingdom Metazoa; phylum Chordata; class Actinopteri; order Scombriformes; family Scombridae; genus Thunnus; species Thunnus thynnus. Next base: position 15,755,936 of record NC_089527.1, read on the forward strand.
TCTGCGTGCCATGCCCGGAAAAAAAAGGTGCTTGGTAGGCAGACTGCGGGTGCCAAGCCATGACAAGGAACAGAAGCATGAAGGCTGCAGACCAGACCAGGTGGGTGCAGGCTGACAGATGGAGGGTTGTGATTATTCATTGCTTGGGAGGGAGACATCTGTCTGATAAATGAGAAGCAGAGTGCTGACTTGGCCTCCTAAGATCTAGGGCTCAGGACTGGACTTGTGACAGCAAAGGGAAACACAGAAGCTTAAACTTCAGCTACATTTGGGGTAAATTATGTAAATAATTCCAGAAATCCAGATGTGGGAAACGTGGCATGTTAGTGGTCACATTAATTTTTCAGATGATCGCTGGCCTCAGTTATATTGTTATTGCCATTAGCCCCATTGCTTTTCAGATCCCCATCCCTCTCTCTAGTATATTTGGCTTGAACGAGATAAACACATTGGCAGTAATTTTTCTGTTAGCCTTTCAGTCCTATCACCATCTGTCTTTGCAAGAGAGTCTGAGAAATTGAGATGTATTTGCATTTGAAAAACAGCAGCTTCCTTATGCTCTGTGCTATAAATCCAACCCGGTGGCACACAGAGTAACATGCAGCAAAGGCTGGAAAATACGGTGTCACATATGTGAGGAAATGCTCTTAAAAACATTTCATCAATTAAACGACTTGATTGCAAATCCTTTGCTCAAAACACATGCTCAGTTTAGTTGAGGTTTGGCCATAAAAAACACTCCTTGGATGCTTTAGCTGTATGTTGAAGATCACTGTCCTGCTGTAAGACGAAGTGTTGTTCAATGAGTCTTGATGCGTCCACTTAATCTGCAGTCACTTGATCTGAGCAGACAAGATGTTTCTGGAGATTTTGCATTCTTTTCTTCTCTTAAAAGATTTATTCCGATTTTACGCTCAGTACATCAACATCCTAAAATCCCTCTTAGCACATTATCAGACTGCATGTCAAGAGTGACAGTTGTTATGAGGCCAAAATACTCACCCATAGAGCACCAGAAGCAGAGTGATAGCAGCCAGATTTTGCCGATCTGTGAATGCTGGAATCTGGAAGGCTGCAATCACACCGACGGTCAGAGCGACAGGAATCAGATAGGTGACCTGTGGAAAAGGATGAAACATGGTGAAGCAACACAGAGGTATATCATTTAATATACTGATTATGAATCAATCTATTAATGATCTTATAAAATATGCATATCAAAAATTGTACAATCAACTAATAAATAAGTTATTATTTGGGTCCGGCTATCTTTTAGAGATATAATGAGTGGGCAATGTTTGCATGTACAGTTCAGTTTATCTTTTATTGAGCACAATTTTGATATACAAGGGTTTGACTAGATTAGCAAGATATTCATTGGGGTCTCCTTTCAAGCAATTAGAAGATGTTACCATGTCATAAAAGAAGTTAACAGCCCAGTAGAAGGGCTCACTGATGCCAGCTATGTGCTGGAGCCTCTTGGAGCCGCTGTGGTGCTCACTGACTTCATAGATGGCAAAGCTGGCCGTCGTGATGGAATAACCTGTCAGCACACACATAGCCACAAGGATCTGGAGCATTCCCTGGACACTGTGAGGAAACAAGGGGATCACTCAGATGGTACTGATAACACTTGTCATTCATTGTCAGTCATGTCCTTAACTAGTGAATTATCGTATGTGTGTTTGTTCTTTACTTTCGTACGGCTGCAGTGGCTATAAGTGTAACAACGTGTGCAAACAATGCATTCAGCGTACTCCGGTGAGCCGAGTCACATTGAATGAGGCGACCTTGAGTGATTTTTTTTTTTTTCTGAAAACAATAGCCTGTTTTAAAGTCCTACAAACTATTATACGGTTCCCTATTAAGACCTGACTCATTTGAACTATTGAAGTGGCTCACAAGAAATGGAATTCCATTAAAAATAAATAGCTTTGTTTAAAGAGATGCTTGCCTGTGACAAGATAATAACCGCAAAAGAAACTGATGGCTTCATGTAGAGAACAACCTCACACTGCTATTGCTGCATAGTCAGTAAACCAGTGGTGCTGCTGTGAGGGTGCACAGGCTATTGTCCAAACTGGCCCCCAGACAATCAGCTGCTTTGATCCCTCACTTCCTCTTCAACCCCTGTCCTTTTACAGAAACTGTACTGCTACCTTTTCAAACCCAAGAATCTCATGCTTTCTCACCGAACCTGCATGCTAGTACTTTTCCCTCTCTCCTTTGGCCAGGCCACAACACCACCGACCAAACAGAATAAGCTGCATGAGGCTGAAAAAAGAAGATGAAGCTGGCAGAGTGACCGAGTGGGAAGGAAAGAGAATAGCAAAGAGGGACATGTGGTGGGCGTTTTAGGGCAGCTCTAACTACAGAGGACAGCCAGCAGCAGCAAGCTACTGAGCTGGCTTGTTATCAGTATGGCCAAGATAGCCTTAGAATGTTTCCCCTGTGGGCAAAGCTACCACACTTTGAGAATCAAGACATTTGGAGTAATAAACTTGTTGTATCTTTAACATAGCTCAGGCCAAATCAATACATCAAGTGAGGAAGCAGAATATCACCCTGGGAGGAGGGGTAATTGCGTACTCGCAATTATATCTTAGCAGGCTAGCAGCCACATAACTGCTACACACATTAAGAAATGTGGGGAAACTGAAGGCCAGTTAACACAGAAATGTCCCGTGAGATCGTTGGCGTCACTAAGGCTCTGGAGAAGACGGACCTTCATGAGGTCATAGCTTCAGCTCAATCCACTCTCTGAATGACTGATTTGATTTGATCCACTGGAAGACACGTTGTATACATACATGCAAGCCCTCATTCCAAAGTCTGGGTATCTAAAGCAGTATGTAGAGTATTTTAAATAAACTCATTTTGGGAAGTGAGGTAGAATCAATCCACCTCTATGCCACCTTCAGGGTAAACACTCATTTTATTGGGACTCTAATCAATAGTGCTAGCTCAGGGAAATCCATTTAGAAAATCAAATATGGGTAAATACTGCTGTCATGTACCTCCGTGCCCTGAGTCCACCCTGACTTTGATGTCCTGAATATGAAAGAAGGATGCTTACATAATTTATCTTGGGCTAAGCCAAACAACAGCCAATAATATTTATTGTGCAGTGAGTAATTATAGGATATCTTCACCAATTAGAATGCTAATAAGGATCTTTTTTTTTTTTTTTTGCAAATGCAGCCATTGATATTGTTGAATTCTAACAACACAATTTAAAGTGCAGTCCTTACATTGCATCTTCATCGTCCACTCGGCCAAAGTAGGGCTGACTGGAAACTGAAATGGCTGTAATAGGGAAGAAGCAGAGCATTACGTTAGCAGCAGAAAAACAACAGGATACAAGCTATTTTTCAGCCCAGGAAACAAATGAGCAATGATATTCTCTTAGCCTAGGACACAGTCAATTTAAAAATATAGTGCAGAATGATTTCATTTGCCAGTGCACACAAAGGAAATTGAATTTTCGTTTATCATTTTTTTTTTCCTCCACATACAGAGTCTTCTAGATGCTCACAGACACGAACTGCTACCCTAGATGTTTCTGCTAACGTTTTCTGAGAGAGGAGAGTGTGAAATCACACAAAGCACAGCAGCCCTCAAGCAGGTTTGGTGGAATTGATGGTTTTTACCAACTAATTCACGTCTGATCTGTAATCATCAACACTACATCAATACTCCTCTGAAGTGGTATGTTCCAATATCTGGCTTGCATCTTTCCAAATGGGAAACGACATTAACTATCAAAAAAAAGTATCGATCTACAACATTTTTATAACATTTTTTTTTATATCCACTTTTAGTTCTTGTTGCCTCAAGAAAAGACAGTTTTTTTCTACTTTGTTAAGGGTTGCTTTAGTTTTTTGTTTGTGTGTTTGTTTTAATGTTGGCCTGGAGACGGGTGTCTGACCAATGTCATCAGTGACATGTGCACATGCTGGGGTTGAAAAGAAACCAGAATTACTAATGAGAAGATCAACATGTGTGAATTTGTTTCTGAGCCTTAAATTGCGCAAATCATAAAAGTAATGGGTGAAAAATGTTCTTTTTTCCAAGAAGGAATCCCTCCAGTTAGCGAAGATTGCTTAATTAGCTGTTAGCTTCAGCGATCTGGTCAGACTTGGCAGCTGTGCAAAATGATGGCTTTGGATGGAAAATGCATCATGTTGTTACCCTTATAATTTCTGTGAGAAAAAAAAAATCAGTAAGTGTGTGAGTTTCTTTTCATGACCCTGTGTGGCTGATAAATAATACTAATTAAATCCTGTACTGACATTGTTTCTTATGAGCAAAGCTTTGTCTTTATACACCAAAGTCCAGTGTCTAATAGAAACAGACGGATTTTCATAATGTTACAAATATAATACCCAGCATGACTGTGTCTTTGCTCTTCACTTGTGCAGCAGTCAAAGAGCAAGAATTTCATGCAATGCATGCATGCAACATGCAGCATGCAACTTTTTTGTTTTTTATGCTTAAATTACGTGGGGGGGCCTATGTGTGTTTTCCACCCTACTTGCTGCTCATGTATCCTTGACTGTTTGCAAATGGGAAACCTGTCAATTAAACAGTTGAGCAACTGTATCTTTTCCCTGCAGAACAGAGCTGACAGACTTCCAATAGTAGGTGGAGGTGATCTGAATCTTAGGTGGACAGGAGTATGAGAGCACATCTGTGGCAGTGGGCACTTATGGTGAGAAATCCTGAGTGGCGATGAAAAAACAGTTTGATGCAGACCTCTAAAGGATTCCAACCAAGAGTTGGTATCGTCAGACACAGTGTGAGCATTAGGGCATCACGTATGACAGATAAACTATCACCTTGAAAAGTAATCTCCCTCTATCTCCACCTCTGACACCCCCAGACACTGCTGTGAGTTAGCAGGTAACAAATGATCGCACTCTACCCTCGAGCACTTTTATATGCATGTGTGCGTGTATGTGCTCCCGTGCATGTGCTGTATGATTTTATGAGCATTTCTGCATGTGTATTCGTGTGTGTGTTTGAATGTTTGTGTACTCATGCCCGCAGGCAGATGTTCAGGGTGATACTCCGAGCTGAAACAGTGCTGAAAACGTGGTTTAGCCTTTTTCTCTTCAACATAGCCCCCTCGCTCATAGCAGTGCTCATCAGCATTCACCATGCATAGTGATGTGAGTCTAAGGACACACAGCACCCCCTGCCTTTAATCCAGTGCAATGAACCATAGGTAAACACACTGTCTTCAATTTTCTTTACATTTAGTAAACAAAATGCACTCTGTGTGAGAAATCAGGAGCACCTTCCTAATACTGGTGTTCATCCCTTTTGCACAATCCCAATCATGTCTTGTGTCAAACCTTTTCCTTATCTTATCTTTTAAAATCAGGGAGTGCTGTGTCTGTAGGACTGTTTCTCCATAAAATAATATGTGAAGGGTTTTTTTTCTAAAATCACTAAAATATAGCAAAATAAAAAATAAAGAAAACGATTATTTGATTCTACAGAACGTGTCTTTTTGGTTCCTTGAAACTGAAATCTCAGACTGTTCTTCCCTTGTCACTGAAACTTCTACTTTTCTTTTTTGCACCAGCTACTCTACAGCTTACCATATTTGCGTGGGTCCTTGTCTGCTGGAAGATTGGAGCGTAGGATGAAGTTGTTGAGGCTGTTTAAGTATGCTGGCATTGTGTGGTGGCCCTCGGGGTTGAACCAGACCTACACCCGTGCAAGCACAAACACGGACACACACAGCTCAGGGTATATAAATCTACTACATCTCTACAATATAATTCTTTTCCAACATTTTGAACCTCAGGCTTTAATGACACAATGAATGCAGACGTCATCATATGAGATATTTCCACAATAAAACAGTGCCACAATCTTTGCAGTAAACCATATTTATTATGACACTGAGGGTGTAAGAATGCAGCTCCATCGGTGAGAATGTCATGTTTTAGCTTTCAATCACTCCTCAGTACAAAAATTAAAGTGATACAGAGACAGGCAGCAGGAAGGCAGGAGAGACAGTTACCTTAGATAGTGTACGGTTTTTGGGCACCGCTGTAAGGTCCATTTGTAGATCAGGAGGGAGCTGCATGCCAAACTCAAATCCACCATACCTGAAAAAACAAGTGATACACCGTGTTTATGCTTGTGTGTTTTTCTTTTAATCAACCTACAGATGAGAGGCATTTTGGGTGCAAGCATGAGACCCCAGATTTATGTATTTATATATGACTGACATGATTGACAAGTTATTAAAGGTCAATGTGCATCCAGTTGAGCAAACCATCAATGGAACGTGGGCTAAATTCTTAACGTGGCTTCATTAGGTTGATGTAAACACAGGCTGCATTCACCTGTTCCTTATGAAGTCATTCGCCGTGGCCACCAGGTAGTTCTCCACATTGAAACCACTCAGGTTGTAAACAGTCTGAGAGGAGGCGATCTTCTTATGGGGCGGCTGAAAGTTGTGCTCATCACAAATCTGCATTATATGGAACAGAGAAACATATCACACGTGCTCATGAATGTGAGCGCAGAAAAACACATACTGTACATGAGAACACGAAAATTCACCCACTCATACACACACACACACACACACACACACAAAGTCTTCTTGGTGACCCAGTCTCACCTGTTCCTGACGGGTACATTTACAGGCAGTAAATGCTTTGGAGCTTTTCCCGCTGGAACTCCATTTGTTTGTGCTTCTTGAGCAGACCCTTGAAAAGAAAAACATTCACAAAGTGAAATAGTGGCTCAGTGAAATGATGGGAGTCTGCAGTGCGTGATAATGCCACAAGACTATCCCTAGACACACCCCACAACACATCTTAAAACTGAGTTGATATGATGGCCTGAATAAAGGGCAAAATCTGCAACCATTCATACAGTGCTGTAGCTCCGAGCTTACATGGATTTATAAGATCAGGTCCTGAATATTTCTCTGATATCAGTTCAGAACAGTTCTCAGTTCTCTGTAATATCATATTGTGAGAAATTTGTGCTTGTGTGGGTCGATGTTCAACTCCCCCACATGTTGCTGTCTGCCAAGTGCTTACAGAGACAATTTGTGCAGATTGAAAAGATTGTAGCAATACATGTCATTGCACACTTAAATGCATTACCTTAGACATAAGTTAGTTAACAACAATGGCTCATGGAGGGAAATCAAGGGACCATATATATATTTTGGTTTATATAATGTAACCTATCATGAGCAGAGCATGCAGTCTCTTTTGCACCACATGAACTCTCACTCTCTTTTTGGGGCAGGGAGTTTTAACATGCCTCTGAGGTCTGGTTCATGAGTGCCAACATTGATTTCAGTGCCTATAAGGGGAAAATCTCCCCCGTAAACATTAGGTGTTTATGGAATACAAATGATGCTCTAACATTGCAAGAGTCCTGCTGCAGGCTTTCAGCCACATGCGTTGAGCTAAGCAGCAGGAAAATAGAGAGGAAGGATTTGAGAGACCAGAGAAAGAGAACAGCAGGAATTGGAAAGAGGCAGACTAGTAAAATGAAACAAGGTGAGGGAGGAGGCGTGTAAAGAATGACAATGGGAGAAATATGAAAATACTGTATGTGCGGAAAAGAATGGAATACATATAGGCACTGAGCCTGGCCGCCCAGAGTATCACTGACAAATTTATCATTTTCAGAAAACAATAAGTTGGTATTTGAGGTGTGATTACGTACTGGTTACTGGACTTGTCGAGGCAGTTGTTATCGATCCCCGGGAATGACATCATGGTGTCCGTCAGCCGGCTGGAGTTTGGATTCTTGTCACTGTGAAGAAAGAAAACAAGAAGTCTGCCTTACTGCCTTTACTCAAAGGAAAGGAAACACAGAAATTGGATGACTTACAGCATAATTACCGTAATAACAAACAGATTTTTTTTCAGTTATTACAAATGTTTTTGAATCAATCCTGGCATTTGTGGCTTTGTGAATAATTAGAATTCAAGGTTGGCCTTTATCACGGTTGTCTCAGTAGACAGGACGGATTAAGAGTAATTTATTGACTAACAACATTGGGAATAAAATAACCACAGGGAGCCTTATCAGTGATTCTAATAAAACATCCTTACTGTGAGGAGCTGGACTGATTATACTCCAATTTATTTATTTATTTATTTATTTATTTGACATTTTAGGTGGATTTCTTTCATTCAAACCTTGTCCTGCCTTTAAACACACACAAACACTGAAAATCAAACATTACACAGACGCTACATTTGATCAATTCATACAGACAAGTGAGAAAACACAAGTATCTGAGAAGATTCATAAAAAAGTGATACTCTAGTGTTGCGATCAATAGTTACAATACAAGAGGACTGAAACATATTTGACTCTCAGCTACTCACAGCGCTCTCAGCACCGCCCGCCCCCAACCCTAACACTGCTCTAAAAATAAATAAATATCATTTTCCAAACTCTTTTCTATATCAAGCTAAAGAGGAGCGGGGAGAGCGCCCACACGGTCTTTGATATAGATTGGCACCTCAGCATTTTCTCCCTTGCTACATACTCCCTTGATCAAACAACAGCACTCCTCAAGAATGAAGACATCTCGCAATCTCCTGACACTCTTAATCTCACTCACTTTGATCTCGTATCTCAGCCGTCTTCATCACAATCATCTCTTCCCCTCACATTCTCCCTCGCCCCCATCTCCTTAAGGTCCGTCTGCCCTTCAACAAACTACAGCTTCACATTCATTTAATAACAAGTACGACATGTCATCCCCCACGTATGATGTGGGAACCTCCTGGGCCAATCAAGCAATGAGATGCATCAAAGATTCATCTAAATCAGACGTGTTGCACTTAGCACTTTCATGGTTTCAATTTGGGGACTACTCATTGGTCCAACAACCCATTATTCTGAAACCCCTATAGTTCGAAAAATGCCAAATTGGACCGAAAGCCCATAGTCCAATGGCCGTTATCCTGAAAACAAAAGCCCACTACTCCAAAGTCCTGTTGCTGTGAAAATACACACTCTGGAGATGGAGTTCAGTGACTCCCGTCCTTACTACTTTCCAGACTCCATTAACATATTGCTCACTTTAACAGATAACGTATAAATCATAATATAAATCATAATGTATGTATGACTCCTAAAGAAAGACTTTTCATTTTGTCTGATATTTAATTTTAACAGCTCTTCTGTGAACTAAGTTAAACTAAAGTAAGATATGAAATGTTACTGTTTCATTCTGACATTTGAAACACCACTAGTCAGCACATCCATGCAATTTTTGTAACGTGTGATTTCATTAAATCAGAGTACTGCTTTGTGAAACATGACGGCGAATTCATCCGAAGAACTAAGTGAATTGTAAAAATATGTTTGATAAGTTAATTTACGTTTTAAATGATTTACGACGAAGTTCAACTTTAATGGAGCCGAGCTCATTGGTAAATATCTACTCCTTCTAAAAGAAAATTTATGATTTCTTACGACTCATAAATAGACAATAACTAATTCGACAAACATTTAACATAAGTCGGTATTAATTTTAGCTCCATGTAAAGTGAATAAATTTGATGTTTCCCAGATAATGCTCATCTGCCTTAACGACGTAGTTCACACATTTTTATAACTGCTGATTTATTGAATCGGAGTTCCACTGAGTGAAACATGATGCCGAATTGAATTGAAATGCCACCTGGGTCTCAGTGACATTGATCTCACCTTGCCATATGAACAAATAAACGAGCAAAACTGTAGAGTTCAATCAAACTGCTCCAAACATGCTCGGTGTAAAAGCACCCTGATTAACCCTGTTTACCTCTGTGTACTCCCTTCCCTCCGCTCCCTTGTATTACATTTGCCAAGAAGACTGACCTGAAGAAAGAGTAGCTTGGTCCGATGTTGTAGAGTGCAGGGCTGAGCTCCAACTCAGGATAGTCCCGCAGGTTGTTCTTGATGGAGCCCAGGCCCATCGCAAACACAACGAACAGAACAGGAAGCAGGATCTGGGAGATCAGGCCCTTCCAGTCTCTACGGCTGTGGTGGAACCTCTTGATCAGTATGGCTGTCATCTGCTGCCAGGCCAGGGCCATGCCGCGCACCGTGGACGAACCTGTGAGCTCTAGAATACATGAAAAGTGTCACAGCATTGAGTCAGTTTCCTACTAATTCACTTACTTCCTTACTCTCCTACTTTCCTGTCTGCTTTTTCTCTCTAAGGCGCTCTGAGCTAAAGGTTAATCGGCACATTGTATCACAAAAGATGGCAGCGCAATCCATCAAAATAGGTGTTCCAATTGGCAAAGTTGTAAAGTTGGCTCAGTAAGTATTGCAGATTAAATTTGAAAATTGAAAATCTAAAATAATGAACCAGGGCAAAAAAAATTTAAAAATAATGGATGTGATGTGTGCAGGTGACAGAGCAAAAGACGAAAGGAAAGAGAGGAAACAACAAAACAAGGAACGTGAGTTAAAAGTGATTAGACGTACTGATCTGGTCACCGAAGCTGGAGATGCTCCCATTGGGGTCGGTAGGGAAGCTGTCGATGGATGCAGTGTCAGACACTGTTTCTGAGATTGACAGAGGTCCATCCTCATCCCCAGCTCCTGTGTTTCCTGTCAAGTGGAGGAACACCTGCAGAGACAAAAAAAAAACATTAACATCTGCGTATGTCAGACAGTGTACCAGTATAATTGCATGGCTTGTGATTATGCTTATATATAAATATGAGCAAGTACAGCTCCTCTGTTTTACACAGTGAATTTAATGCACCTCAGCAGTTGTCTCAGCAGTTTTTGTTTTCTCCACTATGACTGCTCTGTAACCCAGAGTTTTTGTGTGTGGGTGTGTGTGAGCATACCTCCTCTAGGGTGGTATCAGAGATGCCATAGCCCCCGAGCTGGAGGGAATCCAGGTTGGCGTCAAGCGCAGTCATGAGGGAGCGGTATGAGGAGGCGTTGGATGAGGTGAACGGGGGCAGTGAATAGACCAAGTCGCCCCCCTGGGCCTCCTTGAGTCGCGCCTCAGGTACATGGGCTTGGACAAAGGACTTCAGTTCAGCATTGTCAAGTGGCTCAGATTCTAGGTTCTGCACCTGAGATAGAAACAGAGAAATAAAAGATGACTCATTTTACTTTCAAGATTACAAGATTACTTTCTTAGACAGGCTTGTTGGCACTGAGGACAACTAATAAATTGCTGCCAGTGGCTTAAAATTATTTTTTTAATCTCTCTTTTTTGTGTCTGTGATCTTTATCCCCTGTTGGTATGGTTAGTTCACTAGGATTATCCACCCACTTTTGGAAGCAAGACCCTTGGTTATAAAATGTTGTTGCTGTTTTTCATTAATGCATTGTCTAAATAAGGTACTAAGTCATGTGACTGAATTATTAAGAATGAGAGAAACTGGCAACACATTTTGATTGACACAGCTAAGGGTTTCTACCTTGAGGTTATTCAAATAACTGAGCACTAACATAAGAGAAAGCTCGTGATAAAGCTTGAAACATATCTGACAATTTTACACATTTAACTCATTAAGGATATTGTAGTTTTACACTTACAATCTTAACAATTTCTAATCAAGAAAACAAAAACGCTAACAGGCAGGATAAAAATATAATAACTTGCTATATTAGGAAAGCAGCTGAACATCCAGTATGCTGTAAAAAGTACAAACCAGTTTGCAGCAGTCAGCCGAGCGTCATTATTTTTCAGTTTTTCAATATATCTGATACCAATCACACTGTTATATATTGTGTGCAAAGCTAGTGTCCAGTGCGGAGGAGATAAGGATTCATTTACTCATGAACGGGGCAGCTCTTCCATAATAATCTTACCACCATAAACATTTATAATTTATGCTGGCTGAGCATTTTCCAAGATGCATCATTGTTAGAGGGAAAGCCTGGGTAAACAGCATCACAGATATGCTGTTACTTTGTCACTCTTAAGATAACGAATGTGGCCTTGAATCATTGAGCATGCACTTATGCTAAAATGCTAACATGGAACAAATGACTGCTGGAGATACATGGACGCTTTTTGCGTCTACATTCTCATTTAGTGACGACAGCGGCCTGGTCGTCCACAAACATGATTCATTTCTTGTATGGATATGAAGAAAAATCTCTTACAGTAAAAAGGAATAAAGATTTTAACAATAATTTTGTGTGGTGGTAAAAACAGTCAATAACACAGTCTGACTGCTGTTAAAGCGCTTTAGTAAAACATGGTGACTGGGTGACCCTTGAGTATAAATACCTTCTTGGTGAGAGTGAGTTTGTAGCCTTGACCCAGCTTGTCTTTCAGGTAGAACGGGGATCCACAGCATTTTAATCCTCCTTTCTCCAAGAAGGCTATGCGGTCACTCAGAACTTCAGCTTCATCCAGGTGGTGGGTGGACATGATGATAGTGCGTTCTGGAAGGACATACAAAAATGTCCATTATTTATGCATTGATATACTATTAGTGTATGTATTATTATACTATTCAATAAGCCATAACTATAACTCAAATTGAAGCTAAAGGGATTTGTGTGAATATTAAAGTATCTATCACTCCTAAATCCTTTGATTTGATGTCAGTGAATCATACTCGGTAAGCTTATGTTTACCAGCAAAGCTAGTCTGTGGTGCTTTGTAGTAGTTTCAGAGCTTTGAGAATGTTGAAAGAACAACATGGGAGGAATATTTAGATGTACTATGGCAAAATTATTCTAGGTTTTCATTATTTTCCTTTCCTTGGGAGTACATTTAGGCATACAGATTCTCAACAACACACATGCAAACAAACAACCAAAAAAAACAAGACATCACAAAGACAAAGTCACACACAAGTGGCAGGCACATACAAATCAGAGAAACAGGCGCTCAAGCAGCGAGCGGTGCAGAAAGTTTATCTTGAAATAGATTCCCCCCGGCACCAGACTCTCACATTCTATACATCTGAGACACAGCCAATTACACAGGATATTTTCCACATCTACAATTGTATGACGTTTAGCAATCACCTCGCCATTACTCCAGATGTGGCTATTCTGTGAGAGCATAAAGAAAAAATACCTCTGGATTTATTTTAGATTAATTATATACTGAAAAGTCGGAAGCCCTACAGGGTCAGCTCTAAGCTCACTTCTCTTTCCTGCTTTTTTTCCTTTGTTCCCTCTTAGGAAGTAGTAAAGGGAATGCATTTTAAGAAGAAAAACATGAAATAGATGTGTTTTATGTATATGTGATGTATATGTGTTAGACTGATAATAAGAAAAGAAAAACACTGTAACACTGAATTGATTATAATGTTAAAATCTGAAAGGATGTTTCATACATACATGCACACGACTTCTTGTCGTTATTAATAGTGGTAGCAGTAGTGGTAACAATAGTGCTAATATAAGTAGTACTAGCTGTAGCTTGGGGTTCAATGGAAAGTTTGTGACCTCAAATTAACGGGAATGCTTTTTAAGTATTGCTGTACGTTGTGTACTGTGGGTGTGTGTGTGCGAGACTCACGTTTTTTATGCTGGATAACAATGTCCCAGATGCTGCGCCTGGAGCAGGGATCAACTCCTGTGGTGGGTTCATCCAGAACCACCATGCGGGAGCCCCCTATGAAGGCGATGGAGATTGACAGCTTGCGCTTCATGCCACCCGACAGGGTGCCCACCCGCTTGTGCCTGTGAGGATACATGTCTGTCTCCTCTAGGATCCTGGTTGGGGGGGATCGATGAAAAGCATTTAACATGGAGCTCATGCTAAACATACTTTTTCTATGCATTACAACCCGGCTTCTGAGTAATATTTCCATCAGTTCCATCAGTTACCCGGCAGGGGTTTCTTAAGTGGTACAGTTTCTTGCCTTTAGGTACATGTTCATTATTGCTTCTCTTGTCACGCAGAAACCCTCCAGAAATAGTTTCATGATGCAACCGGGGGTTCAACCCATAACTTAATGATGCCACAGAATAACGATTTTTCTCATACTTTCTCCCCTAAGCTTGAAACAGGGAAAAAGATGTTCCTAAAAATTATCATATAGCAGTAGCACAGTAGCATTCTCAGACTGCACTTAGTGGTCTTAAAAGTATCTTATGTATTTCACAGCTCTGAAGATTTGGGGCGTGGAGGGGGGAGGGGGAGTTCAGGAATAACAGGTCTAACAATTATTTTGTCCGAACCACAGATTAAAATCCTTGCATCAAAGCAAGTGAAGCCATAAAATCTGTTTGACTACAACCATATCTTAACTTGACTTGAACTTTTTTAATTTCCCCTGTGTAACCACTGATGTCACTAGTGTTGAGTACTGGCTGCTGTTCACTGTTCAACTCTCATAACCCCTACCCATATTTCTTTTTTATTGAAGGAACATGCCATCGACTGAGCTAAGTATATCATTTCATTATGTCTTTAAAAAAAAAGGTTGTCAAACATATCAAATGGCATCATGAAGAACCCCTGACATCATCGTCAAGACAGGGTGCATTATGCTGTCTACACTGGATGATTGGTCACTTACGTTCGGACTTGCTCATGCAGTTCCCTGTTTGACCAGTGCGGGGCCTTGATCAGGCCGTACAGCAGCAGGTGCTCTTTGGTGGTCATGTGGTCAAAGAGGACATCATATTGCATGCAGACACCCAGCTCCTTGCGAACGTCGTCAATGTTAGTCTGCATGTCTCTGCCGTACACCTCGATAGTGCCGGATGACGGGGCGAAGAGGCCAGTCAGGAGAGACCTAGGCACAGAGCAAAATCATTTATCAGGTAAGTGAAAATACTGGGTTGATAGATACATAAATGTACATAAATAAATAGTGACTAAAAGTTTTTTAGTGACTATTATTTTTTATTTTTGATACTTTTGATCACCAGCACATTCCTCTTAAATGATTATTTGTGGTCCGGGGAATATTATATGACATAACCTCTTGGTTTTGGTTGATTTTCAACATTGTTAAATCTTATTCTGCTGCTGTACTCATTGCACGTTGCTCTGGATAAGAGCATCAGAGAAATGAGTCACATTTAAAATGTAAATGTAAGTGCTCCAGTTGATGAAGACTCGTCAGGCTAATCTCTAACATGGTGCATTTGCTGTGCCAGATTTGGACAATACAATCTCCCTGTCAGCAGCAGATCCTTGAGATGATTAAAGGGAGGCACAAATCAAATTTAAAACACACAGCATACAGTATATGAATGGTCAAAATGCATTTGTATGCATCCTAGAACATGCTGATACAGTGAAAAAGGATAGCGTTTGTGCTAAAACATACATGGTGGTGGTCTTGCCGGCTCCATTGTGACCAAGCAGTGAGGTGACATGGCCCTCGTAGAAGGAAACATTAAGGTTTTCAATGGCTACTCGGTCGCCATAGATCTTAGTGAGACCGTGGAGGGCAACGCCTTCTGGGAGCTCTGAGAAATCCTCACCTGCCTGGCAGGAAAGAGTGTTCTTGCCTGAGAGAAACATGGAAACAAAGGCAACCAGTAAATCAAACTAACAGGGGACTTGAATTAAATGAAAAGGAAGAAATATAAATGTGGTTAGGTGCTGGGGTTAGAAAAAAAATGACAGACCATGAAAGGAAAGATATTGTGTTCTTGCTTCAAAACACAACACCGGAGGAGAAGCACTGCTTATTGTTATCTGCTGATGGGTAGTACAATGTTTTGGGTTTTTTTTCTGTACCTTTTCCTTTGTCGCCAGGGAAGACAGGCTGGTTTTTATGCATGATGTTGGTGAAGAGGCGTCCTTTGCCTCCCTTACTCTGTGACTTAAAGCAGCAGCACAGGTCCATCCAAAAGGAGGCTTTGAAGGGGAAGTACCACGGTGCTGGGATGCCATATTTTCCTGATGGACAAAAAAGAACCAAAGATCTCACGTGAGTCTTATTTATTTATTGGGACCATGTACAGCTTTAAAAATAACTGTTACCATTTGATGTATTGTACCAGAGTTATCTTATAGCTAATTTTCAGCTGCAATCCCTTCAGCAGTCACAATTTTAAAAAAACATACAGCAGAACAATAACAAACAGTACAAAGCAAAAAACACACAGGACACATAATACAAAATACAAGCTACATGCTCATGACACTATTTCGAGACAAGTTTAGCAAGCAATGCATAAATGGCTATATTTGCTTCATCTAGGGGTAACAGTGTGCACTCTGCTTACTGCAGTAACTGAAGCAATGATTTCAGCAATGCTGATATTTTATGCTAATGCTAATATTTCCATTTAAGGATCAGTTCATATTTAAGCCTATCTTCATACAATACTCGCATGCCCATATGTGCATTTAAAGGGTTGCTGTAATTGCTCCTCTTGTCCATACTGGCTGCAAAAAGATTCCATCTTCAGGCAATTTCAATGTAAGTGATGGGGAACAAAGTTCAGTCTGTTCTGTGCAAATGCTCTGTATAGATACCAACTTGATTTGTCTAAGTCCACTAAAGCCTTGAAGGGGAACTCTGCCGATTTTACACATCAAAGAATGTACTTTGAAGTACTACTGCATGTGAAAGATGTTGTATAAAGCCCTTTGTAGCTCCAGAGCTGTACAACAAATTGCCACAAGTTGGGGTTGGAACTGAGGACTATAAGTTTAAAAATGAAAAAAATCTGGGGGTGCTACATTAACTGCTAGTAGTATAACACACCTGAATCTGTACAGTCGAATGAATCCAGTCAATTGCATTGTGGGTAATGTAGTCAATGTGTTAAAATTTGCATTGGCTGAACTTTAGAATGCATTTTTGCACAAGAAAGGACTGTGGAATTTGCCTCTGCTTAACTAAAATTGCTTTAAGAAGGAATCTCTTTGTGGCCAGTATGGACAGAATAAACAGTTACATTATTACAATTATGAACAATAAACTCTTGTCAAAGAACACTGAGTACATTGTTAGACTAATAATATTTGACAAAGTAGAGGTAATCTTTACAAACCCTGCCAGATGTCCTAAAATGGTCACAGAACACAACCTGACTAGCTTGATGAATGAGGTCTATTCTGCTGTTAACACATTCATCTGTACAGCAGATTTGAGTCAACAAAAAACACATTTTGCCTCTGC
Source organism: Thunnus thynnus (assembly GCF_963924715.1). Taxonomy (NCBI): domain Eukaryota; kingdom Metazoa; phylum Chordata; class Actinopteri; order Scombriformes; family Scombridae; genus Thunnus; species Thunnus thynnus. Next base: position 15,773,014 of record NC_089527.1, read on the forward strand.
AAGTGCTAAGAAGGGCTACTAACCCACAGCCAATAAAGCTCAAATCAACAGACCATCAGGACTAACTGGATAGAAATCAAGAAAAGCAAATCTGTTCACCTTGACCATGTTTTGAAAGTAGGCTGAGCCTGATCTCCCTTTTCTGCTCAAAGCACAGAATAATGGGGATGTGTGTTCTGATTTGGCCATTAGAGCTGTAGGACAACTTTGCCCAACAAAATGGCTCAACCCAAGAAATAGAAGTGCCTTTATATATATCGTGACATATTATTGTTATCAGGACTTTTGGACACCTAGACTTTGAATCAATTTGCTTTAGTTTTGTAAGTCTTTTTGATTTTCAGTGCTACGGTTTACCTGGGAAGACCATACGGATGTAACCCCCGACAATGAAGTAGAGCATGGAGTCGATGAGCATCAGCCAGCACAGCCAACCAAACGACGCTGTGTCTCCAGCCATGGGCGAGGTGTATGAGTTGCTCCACTGAATTCCTGAAGAAGTCAACAGAGGAAATGTTTTATTTTGCCTCCCATTTACTCAATTGTCTTTTATGTCAAAGAGATCTTCTTTTATGCTAGTCAGACACTCTAGTACCTTCTCCTTGGGACTCGTAGCGAGAGATATATTGACTGGCGTAACTGAAACAGGTCGGGGAAAATAAACTCTGCGGGAAAAAGAGAATCAAATTGGACAGGATACCAAAACAGAAGCAATAACAAAAAAAAGAAATACAAACAAATAAACAGTAGCCTCTTTTTTCCGCCATGCCTTTTTGTAATTTCTGTAATTTGACCACTCTATGGTATGAAGTGATATACTTCAAAAGCCTTTCCTGACATGATATGAAACATTTCGATCAAGGTAAGGCTTTAGATGAGTGGGATGAAGTTATGTTAAATAAAAAATGAATTGTCTGACCTCAAATTAATGATCATTAGATGTCAAGCACAATAAATTGTTGTAAGTTCAGTAAATGTACGGAATTTATGTCAGCATAAGAAGGTAGTAGAACTGCAAACAGAAAGACATGCAAACTGTCTGTTTATCTCCACTACATCCCTATTACTTATTCATGTGAAAATGGAAAATAATAATACAACCTTATAGTAGAAAACAAAGGCAAAGGCTGCTGTTTATTCAGACATTTTCATAAAGGAACTGGAATCTTTTGAGGCTGCGCTAATATATTTTGAATCATAATGTCAGTAAAAAGTTGTTTTCTAAGATGAATAGAGTAAATAACATTTTGAAGTAAAATGAAACGACATTATATCTCCTACTTCATTCCTCATCTAATTCAGCTCCAAGCATCTTCTCGAGCAAATTATATTATTTGCTGTTTTGTTTTGTTTTGTCATGTTATACATGACTAATGATAAAAGGAGGTTCAGAGGTGTCTCACCAGGCCGCTCTTCTGAGCCCAGGTGAGATTGGTCTCCAGGGCCATGACCACGATGAAGGGGAAAAAGCAGAGGATGTAAAGGAGGCTGCCACTGAGGCCGGCGATGTAGGTCTTGTCAAAGAAGGAGCTGACCAGGTAACTGAAGGCCAGGACGCTCAAGCTGTAGTCACAGAGGTACAAGAAAAGGAGGAAGCCATCGCTGTGTGAGAGGATGCCGCCGTACTTCAGCACCAGTGTGAGGATGAAGACGGTTAACACCAGGTAAATGGCACACTCCAGGAACCAGGCGAAGAAGTGACTGAGTGGGTTGACTCCCATCATCTTCATGTACTGTGGGACGAGAGAGAAAAAAAATAAATGAAAAAAAAACCAAACTGAAATGTCAATTAAAAACAAAGGCAGTTTCTGTGCTTTCATGCCACTGGTGTTGAAATGTTTAGAGTAACAAGATTTGAAAGTAAAAACAACAAAACCTGGAAGTAAGTGGGAAGGAAAAGTCATTTTAACACTTGTGGTTGTGTTCAAAAGTCAGTCAAATGACTGTCAACTGTTCAGAAGTAATTTTGTATTTGTCACTCAGCCATAAAAACAACCAAAAACAGAATGTGAGTGTCTCTATTTTTGGAAAGACAAAAAAAAAAAGGAATGGGCACTATCTCCCGAAGTCTGTGTTTAATGCGAAAGTACATGTATATTTATATGCATATATAAATAAAAATTACCTCATGCAGCCTCAGCTCTCTCTCGTGAACCAGTTTCTTCACAAAATCAGCCACGAACAGAACCCAGGCAATCATCAGCATGAGTGGGAAGACAAAAGAGATGGCCTCCAGGTACCTGGGGAATACAGAGATGTCAACCGTCAATCAAATGTTTAGAAAACCTAACATCCAATCACTGTCAACAACAGCAGATGAACAGGCCTATAATTCAGTTACTGGCATGACAAGGACACAGAGTTGCAGAGCAGAAGAGCAATATTCAAGAGGGAGATTTTTGACAGCCATGTTCTGATCCTTGTATTATTTACGCAAAATAAATGGCTCTATATATATTTTCTTTGCCCTTATAATATCTGGAGCCTGATACAAAGGTGTGTGCTGTTTTTCATACTACACAACCGTATTTCACGGCTATCACGTCAGGAATTGTGTTGCTGTGTAATAAATCAGAAGGACGGAGAGGCGAGGATCACCATATCTCTTAGTAGGTCTGAAGGCAGCCAGCCAGAGACAGTGGCCCGCTGGTGCTTCTGAGATGAGATATCAGCACTGTCTTAAGAAGCACTCCAGGGCAAGCACAAACATAGCCATTACATTCAAGCATGATTTATTGGAAACAATGTAGTCTATCGATGCACAAGTTAATGCCAGACCCGTGTTGGACTGGATATACACTACAGAGATGAGTGGTGTTCTTTATAGATGGTTATTAGAGACCTGAAAGCTGTTTGAGTGGTTGAGTGTATATGTGCACAGACTTCAAAATTGAACGCACAATAATAGTGAATATTCATGGACATGGTGCCGAGCCAATTATCATGAGAAAGGCTCCTGTGAGTGACTACTTACTGACATTCCCAAGTGGCAAATGAATAATGAGAGAGCATGCATTATTCCACATCAATGCCTGTACGTCCCCTCAGAGACACTGTGTATGCTTTCACGTTTCTGTGCATGCATCCATACGGGAGCATGTTCATACTGCATGTGTATGTGCTTGTGTGTGTAAGCATCCTTGTGTACAATGAGGGCACTCACTCATCTCGGAGATGGCATGGATAGGGGAAGGGCTGAAGCTGGACAGCTGCGTCTGTGGCTCTCTGTCCAGTCTGGGTCTCAATGATAGCCCGTTCAATGTTCTCCTGCAGGTACACAAAGCCCCGGTTGTAGCGCAGCGTCTGCCTTGCTGAGATGTGTGAATCCTTCACAAAGTAGGGGTCCCGGACCCGGTCAGTGCGCATGACGTTGTCCATATGCATGCGGATGGTGTAGCTGACTTTGGGAGGCAGGGAGGACGTGGAGGAGGAGGACCTGGCCTGACGCTTCCTGGATGACTCCTCATCTTTGGGAAGCTTGAAGATGACACCTTTAAAACAGATTGCACCATCTCACTGCAAATATTTTGAACTGAAGTACGACATTCAAACATCAGACTAGCTCTTTATAAGTTCCATGCCCTAGATAAACTGTTGCCCAGAGTCAGAACTCCCAAAAGTGTCCTCATCTAAACTCATTATGAAAAGACAAGACACCTTTAGAGGAAACGCTGTAGATTAAAAAATGTAAATGAGTATATGTTTGATAAGGTGCTTAATAAACCTTTGAAGCTGCCAGCCTCTGTCATGAGCTAGGCTTACACACATAAAACCTTGGTGTTATTTTACTCATAAACCCTAACACAATCCAGTATTCATTTTAGGCACAATTCCAGAAAAAGTAGAAAATTACTGCACAGTGACAGGCAGTGTTTTCTTTTGTCTGGCTGCTTGCAAAACTGGGCTGGAGATTTCTGTTTTGTGGAAAACCCCAGTGAGTAATCTATTGAACTACACCCTATTATAAAGGGGAAGATTAATCAATACCATAAATCTTTTTTAAGTAGTTACAATATATAATGTGGCGTAGGTTTAGGCAAAGCAACAGCATTTTGAATAGGACAGTGGTTCAAGCGAATGAAAGTGACATACACATAGTTTAGCTGTCAAAAAACACAAAATTAGCATCTACATAAGCACATTATAAACTACTGTAGGTTTTGGATGCATATTGCCTTGCTGACTTGATTGACTTTTACCATAAAGCTGGTCAATTATACCCAATATTTACTCACTTGCATAGAGATTACGGTTCTTGGCGAGGTCCTGAGCCTCAGTGTTGAGCTGGTCAGCTGTGTCGTAGCCACGGTAGCGGTCAAATTTGATACAGGAGGAGAGATTCACCATCAGGGTGGACAAGGTGGTGATCTGATTCAGCACATGTTTGTTCTTCTCCAGCATCTCTGTCACGTTAGCTTTGGCAAACAAATGGGAAAAAAAATTACTGGCAGTGCAAATGCAAAGCAAGGTTTTAGATTGCTCTGATTGCCATATTTAAGTGATGATATTTGTTGTGTCTGCTCCGTGTCAAGCTCAGTTATGTTATATGTTAACTGAGATGAAAATGCGGTCTGACAATACAAGGTAATCCAATTAAATACCTGCATGTCAAAGTCAGACCTTGTGGGAAACATGACTGACATGCATAATCACATTAAGGAGAGACACCATAAATTATATGAAATTTGTTGAAATGAGCGTAATGCTTCCTGTAAACCTAAGACACAGTGCTATTTTTTGATAGCGTGGATATTTTACAGGCAAAATGTGAGGGAGGAATATATAGGTAAGCCTGGTATCTTCTGCTTACAAAAGTAAGACCTTCAAATGCTCACTCACAGAAGCTGCTGAGCGTCTCCTTCATACTGCCGACATTGATGTCTGTCTGCATCTCAATGAAATTCTTCACAAAGGCGTTGCCGAGAGAATTCTGGGATGAGGGGAGAGAGAGCGGGAGAGACGATGCACAACAATCAAGACTCAGCTGCTGCAACTCGTCAAAGACCACTGCAAAGTTTATCTGCAGATTGTCAAACAACAGCGAGCCAGCTAGAATAATCAGATATACAGAAAAACATTTCTGAGTTTTCATACCTGCAGCATTGGCAAAGTGTGGCTGAGTATGTCGGCGGACTTTATGATGTAGCTGGAGGATTCAATCCAGTTCTCGGAGTACTTCCTCAGATTTGCAAACTCCTGCAAGGTGCTATTGGCCTGTGCAAGGACAGGACAAGGACAAGAGAATGTGAAATGAAATGGCTGGGTATCAGCAAGATTTCATTACCTGCAGTGTTTGTGTTTGTGTGTGTGTGTGTGTGTGTGTGTGTGTGTGGCTGCTTGAGTCTGTGAAGGTCGCAGTATACTAAAAACGTCAAACTTGCTGAAAATAGAGCCACAGTAGAAGGTGGTAGTGCATACAAGTATGTGTACACCTCCTGCATCTTTGTATTTCTTGTTTATCACAGTTGGGGGCGCATGAAGACAGAAGAAGTATGTATAACCTAGAAAAGCTAGAAATAAAAACGACAGACTATGTTAAGGAGCAGCTAACAAGCTGAGGAGCTGACCCTGTGTTTTTTGGGTTTTTTTCTAGTGCAGGGTTTAGAAACACAGGGAAATTCATTTGAAAAGAAAGTGAAGTTGCCACAACACAAGCTCAATCACCATCATTTCCACAAACTGTGTGAATAAATCCTTGAAGCAGGTCAGCCAGCAAACCTTTGTAATCCAGTCAGTCACCAATGTGCTACTTTAGTTATTAAACTTAAAAACCTAAAATTGGTTTTCATAAAATACACTACAACTTTGAGAGTGTGTGTGGGAGGAGTAGAGGGCATAATCTATACTGAATTTACAGTATACCTTCTCCATTATACCCCTGGTGATGGGTGTGTCAGGGGTGTAGAGGATTTCCCCCATCAGCATTGGTTTGAGGAAAGCCCAGGCGATGGCTCCTCCTGTGGTATTGACCATGTCCAGATACATGTTCATACAAAAGGGACCTACAAATGGACAGAAAGCAGGAGATCCATAAGACACACAGTATTCACAAGGATGCAATGTTACATTTGTCCAACATAGAAATGGGGTATTTTTTGTTAAAATGTTTAGACATTTTGAGGATTATTTTTGAGCTTAGAGGATAAGGCTGGTGTTATTTGATATGTTTTGTAACAAATCTCATGAAAACCAAAACCAGGAGGTTGCAGGACGTTGTAGGTGGGATTGACTCAAAATGAACTACATGTTCATCGTAATGAAGGAATACTGATTTTAATAGTTTTTGGACAACAATTAAGAAGGATCAGTTCATTGTTGTTTTTACTGTTTTCATGGGATTTGTTAACTGTGAGAATAACATTGAATATTGCCACCTTTGCCCTTTAAAGCTGCATTAGGAAATACCAAATACATATGTGCTAAAAATGGTAATTGCACTGATGATAAAATTCAGTATATAAGAGCCCAAAATCTGTCCCTCTCTCAACATACTGGCATTTCGAGGAATCTTGAACCTATCAATCATCTCCTCCCTCTGGCAGTTGTCGGGGAAGGAAGAGTTTGAGTCCGATTTGATGGGAAGTTTGGAGATCCCAAACAGAGCCAGGATACCATTACTGCACAGCGCTCGAGAGAGGGTGACGAATGTAGCTCGGCTAGAGATGCTGGCCCTCTGTCCTCTCGCCATCTGGGTAAAAACAGATGTCAAATTTAATGTTGTGTATGCAGCCGAGTATAATCACAAGAACATTATTGAGAACTGATGCATTTGAAATCATTATTTTTAGCTCGGTGTAAGTTTATTGGTCACACAAACAAAGAAACACTCATGAATAAGCACTGTACAGTAGTAAAGATTACACACTTGGCTGAATTCATTGTTGGCTGCCAGGTTGAGGTCTTTCATGGAGAGCAGGTAGCTTTGCAGCTGTTGAATGGCAGGAAGCATCTTGCTCATCGTGTTGGTTATTATGTTAGCCATCTCGAGCATGACTCCTACCAGGTTCTGCATGTCTTCAGAAAGCACCATCTGAAAGAAAGAGCCCATTATTCACACTTGTTTCTATAGTTTAATGTTTCTCAGTATGACTATTCTCTTTCTTCTGTAGTCTTGAAATTTAAATTCAACAAGGGAAACTGACATATAAATATTTTATGTTTCACAAGAACGGATTTCTTAGTCCTGCAGATTTTTTTTTTTTACAGCTAGATAGGTTGTGTGTGCAGCAACCTGCAAAATGCTCTTTCAAACTAAAAATTCATTTGAATGAAAGTGATTAAATAGTGAAGGCCATTCCCCAAAATGAATAATCCTCTCTTAAGAATATCTCAAGTTTCATTCCATCTGAAAGTCAAATTTTTCTCATTTTTATTGCAACAGCTGTCACTCTTGTCCTCTCTGTCATTTGCCTTTTTTTTTTCTTTTTTTTGTTTCTCTCAGTCCAGAAAATAGTCAATAGTTTGGTTGTATTTGTCAAGGCAACAAGACAAAACAAAGCAAGTAGTATTAGCTGATGTTTCAGGCAGCCACAAATGTATTTTAGCCAACGACTTTAGAGGCTATTATTTATAGCCAATCTTTGTTATAATTTTCAGTTTTTATTTTAACAGGAAACATTTTTTTAGTGTAGAGGCTCAACGATGTTGTTCAGGGTCAATGACACATGTTCACATTACTCTCCCATAAAAGTCAAGCAGCCAAAGATGTCTTTTCAACATAGTGGTGCTGTCACTGAGATCTGCAACCATATCAGTCTCAGTTATCCATGGCCTGAAACTACAAACTGCCTTATTTTTTTTATCTGTACCAGGTAGTCAGAAAATAAAAAGTTCTGTGAAACTGTGTCCATGGCAAATTATAACTTCTGTAATTAGTAACACACAAATTAAAAAAAACATTCATCTCAACGTGCCAGTGTTGAGATACTAAATACTGTAGCAAGCTTTTACAAAGTACAGTTTCTCAAGTGTTTTGTCTTTTGTCTCCTCTCCACTTGTAGACATTTGTCAGTGGAATAAGTAAACCTGCATTAACTTATTTTTTTGCCCACTTGGGGGCAGCAGAAACATGCTGTAAACACAACATTGACATATTATCACTATTTAGATGATAAGGTGAATCTGTTGGCAATCAGTTGCTTATTTACACATCATACCAGCAGACAAGGAGCAACATTAGCATTCATTCCTGTTTTAGGCCACCTAGAGAATGCAAGTCTAATATCCAATCTCCTTCTAGCTCTGGTTTGGCTTCCACCAGCTCCTGAGGGAAATATCAGGCCTCTTTAGTAAGCAAATGCTGCATTAGTTAGTTGCTAACTTTGTCTGTCTCTTGTTTGGTGCTATGAAGGTAGCGTGCACTGAGTTTATCAGTGTTTTTACACTGAAAACTGGCTGAGAGCAGTGAGTGAAGTTGTAGGCTGTAAAACCAAAACAATGATCTGAAAGACTCTGTAGAGCTGAGGGGAACTGCAGAGTCAGATGATGAATCTCTATGGGTTAATCACTACAAGCTACACCTTTGACATTACATGTAGTCATTTTTATCCATTGTTAACATAAAACTATTAATTAGAAAAGCTTTAAATGCAACTAGATTAATTAATCAATCAGCAATTAAGTGTTTCAGATTTAGTTCCAGTGCTGCCTGCAAACTAGAGGTATGTATGTACATCTAGTAGTGATGGAATTTTGATTAGAAACAAAAGGCAAAAATAAGGACAACGAATAAAATTAAAAAGCAGGAAGAAAATAACTGAAACTACCTTTTTATGGTCACATAGAGAAAATGTTGCACTTCAAATAGAGAAGGAGTCTATTAAAGAAACTTGTTTGTATGTTTTTTTTTAAAAAGGTAGTAGGCTATTACGTGTATCTATTGTAGGTAACTAGATTGCTCTACACCTTGTTAAGTCTCACGTTCAAATATGAATTTGAATTATTTGGGATGGACAGTGTTTGTTTTGGTAGATCAAGTGGAAGAACATCAGTTATAAAATAAATTATTTAAAATGTGTTAGCTTTGTCTAGTGAACAAATATTGTACTATGCAAAAGCATTTTTCTCTGCCTTACATGTTCCTCAATGTCCTCAAACAAACACAATGTAGTATCAAACATGCTTTGTAACTTCCCAACAGAAATGAATTATTTCTGTCATTCCTTTCTTTTCTGTCCATTCACCCATTACAGAGGAACATGCAATCACAAAATTCACACATTTTCTGGTCTTTTTAGAAAATTACAAGGGAAAAAAATCATGAACAGCTGAAGAAAGTCAACTATGGTCTTTTTCTCTTGACAAAAGACTCAATCTGAATTCAGCCTTACTCTGTAGATGAGTTTTTCCGTGTTCAGATGGTAAGCCATCAGCAGTGAAAAGGTGTACCACTGCTGGACAGACATGGAGCAGAAGGTCCTGAAGATGACCACATCTGTCTGAGTCATGTTCACAGCTGCTGTGGAGTCGCAGTGACGCAGGTTGACGAACCACGATAGGATCTGTTCCAAAAGCATTAAGAAAGTTATGGAAACACAAACAGGCATAAACATGATCTAAACCATTTTATCGTATTCACATCATTGATACCAGTATCCCACTTTGTTCACCTGAGGCTTCATAAGGTAAATAGGCTTCCAAATCTTGTGCTAGTGCAGCATTTTGTACCCTGGTGAGTGTAATTTCTCTTCCATTTAGTGAAAACAACATGTGGTATGTTAGGGACAGATCAGTCTTACTGCTTTAAATGCTTGGCAAGAATTGTGAGCAGTCAAACATGCATGCTGAGATTGAGAAAATTTGTGATGATAAAACAGAGACAGGAAAAATGCCACCTCAGTTTAACTGTTCTTGAAGCTGGCAATCACAGAAATGTGTTTGTTCCAATTCAAGGGACATTCATGAGTCACATATAGAAGCTACAACCACATCCAATATTGTTACTATAATCACCTGTATTGTTTGAAGACAATAACGTGTTACCATCAGCTGACAAACTCTATTTAAGTGATTTTCTCTGCAACATAGTATGTGATGTACTAGCAAAGCTTTTCAGAACATAGCGTTGTATTCCACAAAATCATGTCTGCTGTAGTGAAATGGAGGACCATGTATGGTGACCACTGTGTGATTTTAATTGGACTTGCAATTCCATATCCATTGTAAAGACAGCATCTTAATTTTCTTTAGCCTAATTGATATTGTATTAAATAAGACAAGCTGACTTTACAAAATGCAGCTTTTGTGCTATTAGCTGAAGGTTAAAGGGTTATCCTACAATGAAAATGAAATTTCATTGTAGTTGCACCATGTGACACTTGCCTTCGGCAAAGTATATAGGCCTAATGAAAAAACAATACAATTACGCAAGCGGACATAATATGCTTGTTGATAAAGGGAACTGCAGAAATATGTTGGAGATATGAGGGTGTACTTGTCCTAAAAAGAGTAATGTAATGTGAGCATTACAATATGTCTTCAAATTCAGAGAGGTAGTAACTAAAGAATAGGTTCACAATTTTTCAAGTCTGTCTTACAACAATAGTCAGGTGCCCATATAAACATTGCTGTAATCAGTCGTCCTGTTCATACTGACCATTAGTCAAATCAAGTTAATATCTGACTAATTTGGACAACTGAAGCTTCATATTAGCTTAAAATATACTTTTAAATACATTTTTGCACAAAACAAGGATTGCAGATTTTGTCCCCCGTCACTTATATTGTAAGTGCATTATGAAAGGATCTTCTAATGGTCAGTATGAACAGGAGGAATGATTACAGCAAGAAAAACGTGTCAAGGTTTGTTTGGGCACCAGACTATTATTTGGAAAATTGTGAACCTATCCTTTAAATATTCACTTGTTCACTTGTACCGTATGTGGATTCATACTGAGGATGTTCCCGATTCACCTGTAAGTTGTTGTTTGGTAGTGCCGTCTCCATCAGCAGTGTGAGAACAGTTGGATCAAAATCCATGTGCTTCTGAACATCCAGAACGAAGGCTGTTTTATTCCTCAGCAACTCACCGACCGTCACCACTCCTGGTAAATAAAGTGGTATACAGTAAGTGTTAAAAATAGAACCAGTATATTCTATGGTGAATGCTATACAAAAACAACCTGTAACATGTTGTAGTCATTCAATGAATTCTTCAAGTAGGTTATAAATAAATTCTTAAGCTAGTACTGTATGCCATGTTTTCTGCTATTGAATGGGTGCAGTGGCTACCTTAGGGTGTGTTCATATGTAGCTTTATTACCAACACCTGTTTTGTCTTATATTAAATAATCAAGCAGCAAGCAAAGTGGTGGCCTTAGATACAAATGAGCAACAAGTGAGCTGAAATGAGCAGTCTGTTGTTATGGAAACAGAGTTTGTGATCTGCTTTTAAAACATTACCCTTTTAAAACAAAAATGCCATGTCACCACAGCTTTAAATCAGGGGGTTGGACGGTTCAATACTGACTTTTGCATAATAAACTACATTCACTGAGTCATATAAGAAAACAACAAAATCAGCAACAAGGGGTACAATCTGTGTTGAGCAAATATCAAAAATTAAGGGAATATCTGTTGGGTGTACATTAAAATTGGTGTAAGAATGTATAATATGATATTGTGAAATACAGAGACTGTTGTGATATAGAGAAATGTCTCACCTGGAGAGGTGATGTTAATGTTGAGATAGCTCAGGCTGCTGGTGTTCAAGCCCAAACCTTGAGTAAACATAGAAGTCCTATAATCCCATGCACACACACACACACACACACACACACACACACACACACACACACACACACACACACACACACACAGAAACATAGACACAAAGAGAAAAATTCACTTTCATCAAGGAATAGAAAAGTATTTTTGTAGAGGAAACTTCATTTCAATAAAATAAATTGCTGCCAGGCCTCCTGCAGGCTAAATGGGCTGAAACTCAGTTAAACCAACAGTAGAAGACATATACTGGCCCCAAACGACGGCAAGAGATAAGTGTCTGATTTTGTGGACTTCAATAGCCTCAAATCCTGTGAGGTGAGCTCTGCCCCGACCATGCTGTGATACTATTTAGCAAATTATACCAAAGGGATAAGTGAGATAAAGATATAGACAATGGTGAGAGCAGCTTTCTCTGAACCAAGTGCCCCTCACTGCTGTGAAAACCCTTAAAAGAAAAACATCTGAGAAAGATGAAAACAACACTGTACCAGTTTGTCTTCACATCGTAGGTGCTGGGGTCTCCGATGATGGTCTGGAAGAGGGCATCAATCAGAGTGGTCGTGTTCATCATCAGATTCTGCAACAGGAGCTGGAAGCTGGGTAGAAAAGTGCCACACAGCTGACCCGGCTCCAGGGAGAGGGCCGACATCAGCACACGCACAGTCTCCGTATTCTCCAAGGTGCACACCTAGAACAATTCAGTCAACAAATCAGTCACACCATGACGAGTTTCTGGCCAAGTCTCTTGATCAAGCACATGCAACAGAGATTGGTTGGTTGGTTATGAATTGCCACCCACTGTAGCATGGGAATATTTTACTTTAGGGTTCATTTGACGACTTTAAGGTTAAAGAACGGCAATACAAATAAAAGAATTTGATCAAACTGAGTTTTACTGTCTGTGATTCTGTCTTTTAGGCTTTAGATCCTGACAGCATTAGCATTGTGATGTATATGCTCTGCAGTATAACAAGAAACAATTTTAAATTTCAATTCAAAATTTTTAGAATTGTTAAGTATTTCTAATTATAACTGCACTTATTAAAACATGTTAATCATTCAACGTTCTGAAGTACTATTTTTTCCCATTTTGATAAATAATAAATGTGTGACAATGGCAAGGTTGCTGCAGAGACCTGGGATGTCAGGTTGTTGAGTTGCTCTGTGACACTTGTCAGGTTAGTCTGGAAGAGCTTGGCGGCTGTCTTGATGGTCTGCTGCATGAGGATCAGGTTCTCTGTGAAAGGAGGAGAAGGGAGAGAGCGAAGGGAAGAAAAAAATGAGGGTAAGAAAGAGGTTATTAGAGTTAGACAGAAAGATGGGATGGGAAAGGAAAAAGAGGGCAATAAGGTCTGTAAGGTGACAGAATAACATGACATCCCACTGGGCTTCATTACGACTCGCACCATTACGGGGCAGCGTCGTCAGCCAGCGAGCAGCAAATGATGTGCTTAAAGTGAAGGCCTGTGCGGGACTGATGGGACCAGAAGGGTCAGCAGTACTAGATGCTGTCGTGCATTAAAATACATCTGACAAGTTCTAAGACACGCACCTCCTCAGGCTGCAAGATGTGATGACAGAATATGTAATTAGGCCAAAATTAGACAATGAGGATGTTTAATTTCAGGGTTCTCAACACCTAGAGGCCTTTGCGACAGCAAGAGTTCACTCTGTGTGTGTGTGAAGAATAGTGGGGTTGCAAAGAAGTGAAGCTGCTGCTGCTTACAAAGTGATTCTATGCACTAAAAACATTATCACACAAGCACAGACGCCAATTAAAAGGAGGTCATAGATGTCCACTTGTGTGAGTGCGAAGGGAGACGTTTAGCGAGGGCAGACAGGATAAGTGATTGAATTCTACTTTGCTAATGAGATTTAAAAAGGTGCTGAGTGGCTTTCTGCTGGAGAAGGGCCATATGGCCCTGGGCTCTTTGGGAGCTCAAGCTAAGCTGGTGTGAAGTCTTATTCCTCATATCTCCAGAATGAATTATGCTTCACTATAATCATGTATACAATAACAACAGCATTAACAAAACGGTTTATAGTCTTCCCATGGTCTCGCAATAGTTATGAGGGTCAGAGAAAAAGATGGCACTGTTCCAAGCTGTGTGATGGCATGGGCTGACAGACTGTGCTTATAAAATGCATACATACTGTCACAGCAGGTATGTAAACACAAGCTGCAGCATCAGTGCGAGCACTACAGCGCAGCAACAATTAGACTATGCATGAATGGGAGGAAATTCACTGAGGAGTCAGTGGGTAAAGTCAATTTGGAGAAACTGTGAGGATAAAGCATCAATTTGGGGATTCTCCATTTAAAGGCAAAATGAGAAGGATTTGTCAGTTGCCTTTAACTAATGAGTGCACATTTCTCATTATAAAGCTGTCCTGAGTCCAAGAAGCCTCTCATGATCCAAATGGAGCCAGAGAGACAATAGATCTGAATCATAAAGTTACCTTGAGATTCACTGGCAAGTGCTCTGGTGATATTTTTAAGTACTGAGGAGAATGGAAAGCCATCGGGAAGCATACCAACAGCAATCCTCAAGAGATCCATTGATGACCTAGGGAAGATTAAACAAGGATTCTTTATGAAATGGGTGCCATTAAGGCAAGATAATGGTGAAAAACAAATCAAAAGGCAAGATTCAAAGCATTTAGACCTCAAACTAGATCATGCCAGATTACGCAACTAGAATTCTTAAAGCCATATGAGGGCCAGTGCAAGTAACACTTACATTTGAAACACGTCAGGGAGGGTGAGGAAGGAGAGCACCCCAAGAGTAGAATCAATGGTCTCTTCCCGAGAGGCATTCAAGCCCCATGGCATGTCTCTTGTAACACCCTTCATCACAATGCTCAGATCAGGATTGGCAAAGAACATGTGGGCTGTCTCCATAATTTCCTCTGGGTTAGGAGGGACAGAGATGGCTCTGAACATTGCTGGGTAGTCAATGTACAACAGGTCTATGAAGTCATCCATGGGGTCTCTTGTGGGCATCAATGGAGCCTCACGTCTCTGTCGGACCTTCATCATATGGTTACTGCCTGTCATTCCCTGCTGATGCATACTCAGATGATGGTCCATGGGGGCCAGAAGACCACTGGTGCTTACCAGCTGCCTCAGCATTGCAATTGTGTTTCCAGCTAGGTCTTCAAACAGCCCCATGTGTGGTGGCATGTCCACATTCATCTGGGTCAGGATGGACAAGAAAAGCCTGAGGATTTCGTATATTTTGGGCAGAGCCTGAGTCAGCAGATCCAGTCCAGATGCTTGAGAGGAGGCCAACCATGCAGACAACTCAGCCACCTTCTGCACAATCAGTCTTGTGTGGTTGGATGCCAGAAATTGCTCCAAGGTTTGGTAAACCATAGGTGTGTCCCCAAATATCTTCATGTTGATCATCAGTTTAACGGCTTCCCTTATCATGTCATCAAGAGATGCCTCATTGAATCCAGAAAAATTTCCCCACATCACGGAGAAGATGTCAACCGAGGTGATGTTCGCAGAGGATAGGAAGATCATTGCTGCCTCTGTGAAGAGGTCCTGGGATGAGCTGCTGTTTTGAATGAGGTGGGAATTGTCCAGGATGTGGCTCAATGCTTTCTCTCCAGCCTCAATGTACGGCTGAAGGAAGGGAGCCACACTTAGCAGTTGACCTGTGAGCAATTTGATGGACGACAAACTGTATAGGAGAGAAAGTAGATGAATATCAGGTTAAGTTCATTTTTCAGATATAGTCTCATAAAAAAAAAGAAAAATTGTGAGATGAATTGTGAGACCCAAAGCAATTCTATGGAAAATGCACTATGGAGAATTTTTTATAGGCCAAGAGCATTTTTACTAACTTTTTTTATGCAATGCAAACCATGCTTTTTATTCATTTCTTCGATACAGTGATTCCAAAGAGATCTAATTTCTCAGTTTTGGCCAGGAGAGTAATATTTCATCAGCATCTTACTTTGTACTTATTCGCATAGTTTTCCCATTTCATCCTTGATAATAGACTGCAGCGCATATCCACTGTGATCAATGATCTATAACTCATGTAGTCAGATCTGATTGATTCCCTGCGATATGCAGAATGTGATCCTTATCACCATGCCCGGCTCATTATTGCAGCTGGCGTATAAAGGGAAATCAATTTTAAGAGGATGTCTCGGCTAGCTGAATCATAGTTAAGCAGCTATCTGTGCAGGGCCTGCCTGTTTTTTTCAGGCAGACATGCACAAAATTAATCAAGTGATCACTCCAATTCATTGTGTAATTATGTATGAATAAAACTGGCCTGACTGGTGCATTGTGGATGATGTAGTAATAACAAATGGAGTTCAGTGAGTTCATGTATAGGTGAGTCTGTGTCTGGAATTGTACAGAAAATGTTCAACAATCTGATAAAATACTGTTAAGAATGATCAGACTGTCATATTCAGTGTTTTTTGTCTTGTGGCTGCACTGCATTTTGATGTGATTGCACTGCACTGTCCTCATATTCTGTGGCTGCACTGGGTCTGGTCTGTGTGGTCTACTGTGACTCCTGGTGATCATAAAACTGGGGATAAAAGTGTGCTGCAATGGATTTCTCCTCATGCGACTGCAACAGTGATTTATTTCTCTTCATCAGTCATGACAACACATGTTAGGAATGACATAATTTGATTGTAGCTGTAAATGGTCACCTGTTTTGCAATTGCATGTCTTGGAGCTGCATGTACCAGTGAAGCTGTGCCTCCGGGCTGAGAGGCTGGCCTGCCAATGCAGTGAACTGACTGGAGAAAGCCATGATGAGCTGCTCCGTCACAAGTGTGCGGTTGATGTAGGCTTGGTAGAGAGATTGTACAGACTTGACAATCTTGGCAGCTGCAGCGCTCGCAGTCATTGGTCCCACATTCGTGTACTGTGCAAACAACATACAGCAGAGATGGACTGTTAGCACTCTGGCAGCTTTCCCTGTGTGTCAACACTGCCATCCAGTGGTGAAACTGTGAATTGTACTTGAACTTTTATGTAAAAAAAGAACATACTTTTCTTATTTCAAAATTTTACTCTGGTCTGAGGGACACAATCAGAGTGGAATACCCTACAATCAATTTTGTTGTTTTCAATTTCCTATCTAATTTGGCCTAATCTACTCACACTCATGTTCATGTAGACAATCTGTTCTGCAGCATAGGCCTCCAGAACAGGCTGCAGGTCGATGTTGCACCACATAGCCATGGTGGTGTGGTTTAAACCAGCTGCCTCTCTTACTGGCTCCCATAGTTGGAGAGCTTCACTGCACTCCAATGTGCCATTGGCCTAAAGGGAAGGGTGTCAACAAAAAAGCAAACGCATTGTCTTTCACATACATTGTTCACAGAGAACCGGTTCAGTTAGCAAAGACAGATAGAGAACTAGAACAAAGTGTCTGGGAAACAAAAGACAAAGGCACAAGGGAAATATCATATCTCTGTTATGCAGTTTACAGAGAAGAAATGAAAAGGGCAGAAGTCTCACACAGGTATCATCACTTCTCATTACACATGTCCAAGGCACACACCCATACATACTGTACTGTATGCGCACACACAATGGGTCAACTATGCAGTTTATGCCATGCCAGAAATCTCTGAGAGGCTGTAACAAGATTATCCCTAAGGTATACACAAGACAAAGAATAATACTTTAATAGTGTTCTGCTCATATGCTATACAGTATACCGTCAGACCAACTGATGCTGATTTTGTATTCTAATATCAATGCATGAGAAAGATACAGTATGCACTGAGGCAGTACATTAAAGTTAAACAAATACCATGACTGTGTAATATTATAATATATATAATGTAATATTGAACAGTAGACTGAAGTAAATTAAATGAGCATTAATAGTAAATTAAAGGAATACTTAAATATTTTGGGAAATACACACATTTGCTTTCTTGCCCAGCTATGAAAAGATGGATGCCAGTCATGTTCACTCTTCATTTGCACAGTTTAAAGAGATTTAATGTGTTATTTAGTGAGCATTAGAGGTGCTGGCTGACAGATTTTATTACCTTTGGAAAGAGGCAGGCTAGCTGTTTCCAGCTGGTTTGAAGTCGGAGTGGACAAAAAATTAATGGCACCATTCTATATTGTTGTCTTATTTATTTATTTACTTACGTTTTCATGCAAACCTACACACTCATAATAATCTATCTGTGAAAAATCAAAAATTGGTAAATATAGGCTCTAGTTTGGGTAAGAATATGTGACAAGCACTTTGTTTTTGTTTGTCTTTTTTTTCTTTCATAGTGTATTGTAAATAAGAGTTTTCTATCAGTGTCACCAAGCAACAGCACTGACAGCACCAGCAAAGTAACAAATCCCAGCCACTGTGCAGCTGACTGATATAATATAATAAGAAGTAATTCAAAATGTTATGCAGTCAGTCAAAACCATGTTACGTGTGTCCTGGTATGAGGATGCTGTCTGTCAAAAGCCTTTTGAAGGGTAAACATGCAAATGTCTATGTATGGCAGGTGGAACAGACAGATTCTAAAGCAACAAAGAACAACACACCCCATACGTGCTTTTACATCAGCCAAGAATTTGGTAACTATTGATAATCAGTTGTGACGCCAAGATAAGAGAAAGGTATTGCTGATTGCAATAATGCATGAAGATTGTTGAAATGCTAAAGTAACTCTCTTCCTCACCTGTCTCTCTAAGACACATGCAAACACGTGCACAATAATCATGCCAGCAAATGATAAAGACAGTGATATAGTGTGTACAAATGCTATCCTGGGGAGAACTGTGGTAGTCTAACCTGCTGAACTGCCTGCACCGTGTGTTCAATGGCGAGCTGCATTCTTTCCGAGACCGCAGACAAGTTAAAATGACTGCTGTTCACAGACTGTACAATATCTGTCATCAGGGTCATCACAGGCTTCTGAAGGCTTAGTATCAATGCTGAAAGAGAGAAAAAAGTAGACAGTATGAGCAATACAAATGGCTTAAAAAATGATTACAAGTTTTGAAAAAATCAAATAATAATTACTGAAATACATCAGGTATAGAAAATTAGTTATATTTATGAAATGGTGCAAGAGACCAATAGGTGTTTCATGTATCATGGTGTGAAAGGTGCACTTAACTTAAGGCATAACTACACCTGTAAGTCTTCAGGTGCCATGTGTGTTTGTTATTTTACCTTTACTGAACATAGTAGACATTTTTTCCTAAGTCAGTGAGTCTTGCTCCTTCTTACTAATTTGGATCACAGAGCAATCTGTCCTTGTCTTAGCTACACAAACATAGTGTTCTCACCGTTCTCTGCTTGCATGTTGTTCACCATACTTGCTATGATTTTTTCAAGTAGTGGGACAACAGATGTGCCATTGTCCCATAGCTCTGTTCCTTCGACAGTTGACAGTATGGACTCTAGCATCTTTTCAAGTCTGTGAGAAAACAGAGCATTTTTGTTGAGGGGCAATCACAGAAGCAACTAAACAGAATGCTTTATTATGAAATATATAAACGTTACTATCACCTCACACAGACATACAAAGTATGCAGTTCAAGGTTAAGGTGTTGTCTAACCATCCACTTTCCATCGCAGGTGGCGATTAAACTTACTTGTCCCAGGTTTCTTGGTCTGCCTGCCCAGTCATCACCTGTTCCAGGACAGGAGCAAGATGAGAGAAGCCCTCCAGTGATGGAGCAGTTGTATGTGAGCCTGGACCTCCCATGACAAGTGACCAAAGCATGCCCAGGAGTTTGCCCATCTGACCAGAAAAAAGGGTGAAAAAGAGGAAAGCGTTCTGTTTTTCATACACTGATTTTTAATGTGATTCAATGCAAAGCTGCAACTACAGGAATGTTCCATATACGCTTTGATCCATGAAATATGATAGGAACACTGCACACAGGACACACAACTTTGATAAACAATAAGATCCTTTTTGTTTTGTTTGTCTGTCAGTGATGATCAATGATATTGCATTTCAGTACCCTCATGAGTGGTTTGTTTTCATGTGTCATTTGTAACTGGGTGTTGGTCAACAATTCCAACAGAAGAACAGAGATGACAGAGATATACTATCAGCATTTTATTTTTAGTGGTCACCTGTTTAACCCTCAGGACTTCTGAAGGTTTCATTTTAAGGCTTTTAAAAAGAGATGAAACAAAACAAACAAAAGAAAAATATTTCATACACACATGTGGCAATGTTTTAAGGCTTACCTGGCCAATAATTACTGGCAAATTTTCTGCTGATGCATTCCCAAAACTTGCCCAGAGACTCATGTTGCCTGAAATCACAAGAAATTTTGTTCATACACTGAATTTCAATGTCAAATATACAAACACAGTCCTCCTTGTAAAACGTACTCTTACAACAGAAACATTGTGTGACTTTGATCCACAGATCTTTAGGCTGTCTGGCATCAACGCTGGAATAATGAAGTGCACAGTGCAACCTCCACTCCATCAGAGTTCATCAGGATTCAACATGATGTCCACCTACAGTGACATTGAGAGGCTGACTTGCCTTGGCCAGACTCCAAGATGAAGTGAGTGATGTTAATGAGGACAGAAACGTAGTCCTGGGCTGTGCTGTTTGGCGGCAGGAGGCTTTGGACTGTCGTCATCTGATTCAGAATCCTTAAGAAACAAAGCACATCAATATTTCACATTTGTGTCTCATCAAAAGGTCATCATATCTCATAACATTTTATCAAAGGATTGCAGAGGGTGCAGCTGCTTGCTCTTCATCTTTCTGTTTGGTTTAAGTTTTCCATCTGGACCTGTGGTTCCTAATTATGGTCCCTGGAATTCAGAGACCTGCTGGTTTTTGTAACAGTTAGCTACTTGGTGACTCTTTAATTAAAAGTTAAAAAAGTCTATTAAAGGAATAGTTCAACATTTTGTGAAATATGCTTATTTGTTTTACTGCCGAGAGTTACAAAAGAAGACTGAATTCATTCATATCTGTCCATTAAATATTAAGCTGGAGCCAGGAGATGGTTTGCTTAGTGGAAGTAGAGGAAAAAGAAAGCATGGCTCAGTCCAAAGGCAAAAAAATCTGCCTACAAGCACCTCTAAAGCTAATTAGCAAGTTATGTCCCATTTGTTTAATCCATACAAAAACCAAAGTGTAAAAACAAGTTCAGGTTTTACTGGTGCTTATGTGCTGTACTATCTCATGGCCAGCATGTCGTCACCGTAAGGTTGCCAAGCTACCAGCAGAGACTAATTGAACTTCCCAAAATGTCAAACTATTTCTTTAATTAGCAGGACAATCCAACTAAAAGCATCTTAAATACCAAGGAGCACATATTGACTTCTGTCATGCCAATGAAAGAATACTGTCTAAACTGTCTCCTGTTTAAGCAATTCTATTTCTCTATACATACGCATTTATAATTACACATTGAATTCCTTATTTCTCTCTTATGAAGACAGTACAAGAAACTAACGCAGTAGGCCGAACCCCTGATAGATTTTTATTCTGGAGGACTACTTTCATCATCATTCATCATTTCAAGTCAAGTCAGCCTTGCATAATATTGCTAAAATATTTTTACCATTTGCTGATTATAAGATTATAGCAGTTTTATCATTTGCTCCAATGACAAAGTGTCACTCACATCTGATTCCAGTTGTCTGGTCCACTGGCTGTGGAGAGGGTCTCAAAATAAGTGGTCACGATTTTGATTCCAGAAAGCAGGTATTCAGCGAACATCTCTGGTACTGTCTGTTGAATGAGGATCTCAGCTCTCTTGAGGATGAGGAGGGAGATGTTAGCTGATGAGGCAAAACTCAAGTCTGGTTGGAGTATGAGCTTTAGGGAATCCTGCACAATTTCCTGGATGTTTTGCTGTACAGAAAGTGGCAGGGGGCCCGTGGCTGCGGTCAGGACCTGCATACCACTTTGGAGTGCTTCCGAGATAGCGGCTAAGAAGTGGTCACTCTGTAGGCCACCTGGTTGCTCCGCCAACATTAGGGCTTTGCTCAAGGACTGGGTGATGGTGCCAATGATGGAGAGGTAGGCCAGCTGATCATCATTGAGAATATTTGCTATCGTCTCAAGCAGGAAGTCGAGGTCTTTCACAGGGGTGGAGACGTTCATGGAGGAGTTTCCCCATTGGAGCATACTAGTGAAGACCAAGGTGACATTGGGTTGTTTCATCCACTCCTGTATGATGTTGAAGTATAGCTGAATTTGGAGCTCAGTGGCATGCAAGAGGGTTGTGTTGAACAATGGCCCTGAACCGTAGCTATGGACACTGTCATTCTGAGCTTGAAGGTTGACCTTTATCAATTCAAGTAGATGCCGGAGAATCTCAACTGTTGTTTGGCCAATTTCCCTCAGCCCTGCACCATCTATTGGGTACTGGAGGTTGTTCATCAGGTTACCAATCTGGTCACTGATAAACAAATTAAAATCTGCCTGCGCCAGCTGTAATGTCACTTGCATGTGTGTGAGGCGGAAAAGGGGCTCAAGGAGGTCTGAGTAGGAGCTTTTGCTGGTGACATTCTCCAGCCTTTTTAAGTACCATTCCACAATCTCCAAGTATACTTTATTAATATACATGGGGTTTGCTGTTGAGGTGGCGTTGAAGATGCGGTTCAAGGGTTCAGGGTTGGCGGCTACTTTTAACAGGTTTTCAATCACTGTGATTTCATTCATGATCTCTGGAGTGTTCAGATGGTTCAGCTGGAGGTTCATCTTGATATTGGCTAGGGTGATGTTCAGGGCATGTATGACAGCCATGTTTGTATTGGAGCTGAAGTCAACTTGGACAATATCACTGATAGCGCTATTGACGATTAACGGGATTAGGGAGAGAATGTCTGTCTCATTATGGAGAGCGGGTATGTGTGTCAGGAAACTGCTGACCCCGTTTATCAGTTCCTTAACACATTTGGTTGTCACTGTTTGGTTATGCTGTGGTTCAAAACACTTGCGAGCATTGACTATCTCCATTATGTTCACCATTAGGTCACTGATGTTTGCAGCTCCAGCTAGGGCAGCGATGTGATTCAGCTCTTCAAGGGTTAGATTTGACTGTTTCAGAGCATTCTGGACTTGAGACACAGTAATATTTGGTGTAGCCATGACCAATCTGATGAAATGAAGGGTCTGTTTGAATGTTTCCACATTGGAAGCATCCTGTGGAGACAGGAGGAGTGAGAAGAACATTGATGCAATTTCCTCACGTTCCTCTCCCCCCAGAAGAAAGTTGGGTGTAGCTAATTTGATGGTGACACTACCGTTGGCCGAGAGCATCATGTCTAATATCTGTTCCACGAATGTGAAGATTTCTGGGATCCCAGCCAAACAGTCCTGGCCTGTTGCACATGAGGTCATCTGATCCTGCAGAGTTTTGAAATCCTGGAGAAAGAGAGCAGCTTCCTGCTGGACTTCAGGTGGAAGGAATGCTACAAATTTCTGAATAACAAGGTTCTGGGCAGCATCGGGTCCAGCCTGAGTGAGGTTCTCCAGGCTCTCAGGGGTGAGGAGGTTGAGAAAGTCTTTGGACAGCAGGTGGAGGTCAGTGACTTGAGCTGTGCTGAGCTGCCCACCTGGTAACAAGACATGGTCGATTTTTCGCAGTCTATACAGAGACACCACAAATTCTTGAAGCTGGCGCATGTACCCAAGGATGATGTTAGTTGGGTCACCATTTGGAGAATCCATCACTGTCTTCAGTAGCTCCATGGCATGGAGAATGGCCTCCACAGTGCCTGCTGAGGTTTGGTTGGTGAAAGGCTGGATGGCTTCTCTGAGACGGGCTACATCATCAGGATGGAAGTAGTCAGAATACGTGAGCAGAGTGTGCCCCATGATGTGGGGGAGAGACATGGTGAGGTTACCCTCCAAGGAGAGAAACAGCATTATTAACCGCTCCAATTCAGGCATTGTTGGGTCTGTCTCATTGAAGGTAAAAATGTGCTGGTTAAGCCTGCCAAGCTTTGAGGCAACATCAAGAACTTTGGAGACATTTATGGGGCCGTCACTGTAGAACAGAGGCAGTAGTGGTGCCAGACCTGTAGACTCTAACAGGCTCTCAATGAGGGGAGGCATGACCTCAGAGTTAGAGATGTTTCTGTCAGAAAGGGTGGAGATCCTTTGGACAAAGCCATCCAGGTTTTTCATCAGGTTAATCATGTATGCGGAGAGCGCGTCGCCACCTTGGATTTCTTGTTCCAAATATGATACTGCCAAATGTTTATAGGTGTCACCAAACACATACTGCAACAGATTCACAGTTCCTTTGAGAGAGCTACAGAGAAGAGAGGAGTGGATGAGACAGTGTAAGAATTTTATGCATACATTACTCGAAATGTGTTTTAAAAAGTGACAATAAACCGTCTTCTGCTTGTTGTAATCACTTTGTTGGTACTATACTCAATTCCACATTTGTCCAAAGAAGCTGCCTGTTTAATCATGCTACATATTACATACTAACAGCAGCAATCAGTTAATGTTAATCATTTAATTAAATTGTTATTTTTAATTAATCAACATCCTATCAACAGTTAAAAGTCAATAACAAAACAGAAAATTCCATTTCACAGTATATACATGCAGTCTTCACATTTAATATGATATCATTCATTAAGACTCAGACTTTGCCACTTACTTCACCAGGACGTCTTGATTTGGTGACATCAGTACCTCAGTCAATGCTTGAACAAACTGGTGCCAGTTCAAACCAGTGTCACAATGAATGTTTGAGGTATAGATGTTAAGAGAACCTAAAGGAAAAGCAAAGATATTATACATTCACACATACTTGAATTGGTTGTGTTTACTTAGTTATATAAATAATTACTTTGTTTTGAATAAACTACTTTAGGTACTTAATGAATACATTTAACAGAATTTGGAGAGATATTTACTGCACGTATTCACCCTGCTCATATTTCACAGTCAAATTAAGTTTGCGGGTGATGCCACCATCACCTGCCGTATTACAAACAACAAAGAGTCTTCATATCGGGAGAAAATTAATAATCTTGCAGTGTCCCGCACAGATAACAGGCTACTGCTAAATGTCTGCAAAAACAAGAAGCTGATAGTTGATTTAAGGAAAAGGGAGGCAGTGAAACACACCCCTGTCTACATCAGTGGGGTGAGGTGGAGTGGGTAAACAGCTTCAGGTTTCCTAGGAATCAGCATTAAAGAGGACCTGTCATGGACATCATACATATCCACCCTGGCAAAGAGGGCTCAGCAGCGAGTGTATTTTCTAAGAAAACTTAGGAAAGCAAAATTCTTATGCCAGGTTCTTATTAACTTTTACAGAGGGAGCAATAGCAAGCATCCTGACTGAAAACATAACAAACTAGCATGGAATATGCACAACCCAAGACCAAAAGGCTCTGCAGTGGGTCATTAAAACCGCCCAGAACATTACTGGTAGACATCAAGCAGGCATCAGTGACATCAGTGAGGTGCCTGCTCAGGATCCAAAAGATACTAAATGTTTTTGGTTTTCTTTTGCACATTACACTACTTTTTTTTATTCCTTCCATCTACTTTTATATTCTACTTTGTTCTATTTATTACCTATTTGTTTTATCAAATTGTAAATTTTAAATATTTGAATATTTGTTTATACATGATCTGTATGTGTAGTGTGGGGGGTCATTTTGCAATCCTGTATTGTATAATGACAATAAAGCTAAACCTTGAACCTTGACATGTGAGCTTCATAGCAGACCAGTGACATCCTTTATTAATTAATTTAACATGACTATATGAGGAAAAGCAAAAAAAGAAGAATGGAAAAAAGAAGAAAACAAGTGAACAATAAAACTGTCGAATTGCCATTTCTTTTTGTTGGTTATTGTATATTTGAAATATATTAATATATGATTTATACTTTCAATGGACTTTTTAGTTGCTGTATACAAAGGGAGATACAAACAGAGAGAAAATAAACGAGACTCACAGTTTGCTGGCTGAGTTGTGACATCAGGTCTGTAGTTCAAAATCCAGTAAACCATGTGGAAATAGTTCTTTACCTCGGGCCACAGTTGACTGTTCTCAATCTTTTCTCCAAAATCCACCATGAACAAGAAAACACTAAAAGCAAAGCAAAGCAAAGCAAAAGCACAACATTGTTGAGAAAGTGATGACACATGACACCATGAAATGAGACACTGTGCACATAATCTAAAACACATCATGGTGGAAAATTGATCCTCCTTATCCACTGATATTTTCTAAATCAATTCAATGAAACAGGCCATTTGCAGAGCCTTGTCCAACTTTAATCTATTTTCTTCACTGAATAAAAAAATAATGTCAGTTGGCCTGGGCCTATGTTAAAGGCATTTTAAATGTTATCTTTCTAAGATGCCCATTGCTCTTTAGTTAAAAAAAATTGGCTGCTATGAAAGTAAATGAAAACATTACTTCGGAGTAAGACTAAAGTCATTTATAAGACTTTAAGACTGTTCACTAAATAGCAGTATTTTTACAGGATATAACTACCTGTAATCAATCATTTGTTCAAAGCAAATGTACAGAGCACAGTAGCTCTATTAAATGAAACCCTGTAGATATATAATCATCACATTATAAAAACCTTTGTTGAAGAGTCCCAGTGACATTCAGAGTGCTGTTGCCTGTTGCCATCCAGTTCATCCAGTATTCTTCACCCAGCTCTGTGACCAGTCTCTCTGTAAACACTCCAAACTTCAGAGTGTTATTATACAACTTGCGCCACTCAGAGAGAATCATGGGAAGTGTTACATTATAGTCTCCTTGGCCTGTCAGAGTGCTGTAAAACTCTTGTGCCTGTGGAGAGACATAATATGAAACAAGATTTTAAAAACACATCTGATTTTAAAGAAGTTTATTGAATCCCAAAGCTTTAAATCAAGAAAGCGCATTACCAGTCAGAGGGAGCAAGATTTAGTAAAATAACCATAGATATATCAAGTTTATTTTTTTTTATTTAATTTTAATAATTTAATTTTATTGATTTTTTTTCACAAGAAAACTCAACAGGACACCTTTAAATATTTATAAGTAAAAAAATGACTTCTGATGAAGTTTAGTAACTTTTACCATCTGAACCAAAGGCAGCCACTTCATCGGTAGAGATTGCTGTACAGTAGAGCTGTTCTGGCAGATCATTGATCTCCACACCTCGATCTCTACACTCTTGGTTGACAACAGCCACTCGAAGGGGGCCAGGACATCCTTACATGTTGAAGACCCATTTGCCAGAATCTAGTGAAACAGAAACAGAAAGAGTCACCTGTGAGTTTGCTGCCTTCAGTGTTGTTGTTTTTTAGCAACTTGAGACAACTAGACAGATTTTAAAACAATGCCCAGTTTAATCCACTTATATAAGGTACTCATTTGGAACTGAAACTAAATGTAAATGTACCAAAAAAGTCAATTTAATAATCAATGACACTGTAAATTTGAGTGCATG
Organism: Thunnus thynnus; assembly: GCF_963924715.1. Lineage (NCBI taxonomy): Eukaryota > Metazoa > Chordata > Actinopteri > Scombriformes > Scombridae > Thunnus > Thunnus thynnus. Next base: position 15,800,168 of record NC_089527.1, read on the forward strand.
TACAACTACAGTAAGTACAGGAGGTGAAAGCTGAAAAATCTCAATGTCACGGTCACATGGTTGTCATTGCCCTGCTGACGCCAAGAGAGAAATAGGAGGCCAAGAGAGTAGGAAAAAGGTAATGCTGATGAAAAAAAGTTGCCGTCCTGCTTTTTAGAGACAGTGTCCATCACCTAATGTCCATCTGAAGAGCAATTTCTTTTTTCTTACTGATAGAATTGCAATAGGTTAATATTGGCCGATATAAATCATTCGGGTTCTTATGCCTAGGTGTGTAAATTTTCTAGGAGAATTTACAAATTTACAAAGTTGCAAACTTTGAAAGTGTCATAGGTTGAACACCTATGATAAGTAAGTGTTCAGGTAAGATCTTTTCTTTGCTGTTGCCAACCTATGGTGCTCATTAGCCTCAAGGCTTAGTGTTCTCCTTGATGTAACAACAAATTATTCCTCCAGTACTTCGTGTACCATGACAATCAGCCAATCTTTAAACCTGTCTGATTGCTTGTGGTGCAAGAAATCCATATTTTACTGACTCCACCCATCTAAGCAATGACACTGACTGTAATGATGTCTGAAACTAAAAAAAGAAGATGAAGAACATCAAAAATAACTTTTTGAACTAATAAATTTCTTTAGGAGATTCATACCCAAAGACTTATGGTCAGTTGAAATACAGCTTGCGTACCTTCATAATGACTTCCATTCCACTGTCCAGGATACGACCGATCCAAACGCTTGCCTCAGATTGGTTTGTCAGCAACGTAAGGTAAGTCATTTGGAGTCGACCGGTATCTTTCAGGAAATCATCCATCATGTCTGCAAACCAGAGACAGTGTAGACAACAAACATACAGCAGAGACAAAGCCAGGTCAGAGGACTATATTTATATTTAAGGTTTAAACTGAATTGCAGTTTAGGTAAAAAAAACAAAAAAACAAAAGTACATTTTAAGCACAGTTTTAGAAAGAATTCCACCTACAGACACCCAACCACTTGACTTCAATTTCTTTCATGCAGAACTTCCCAGGAGGTTATTTGGGATGTGTAACAATTTTCTTTTTGTGTGTGTGTGTATTCATTTCCCTCATGTAAACTCCTCTAGTCCTACTTTGGGTTAAAAAATCCCTATCTATCATCGGTCCCCTGAGAAAGGGTGTGAACTTGTTCCATTCACCTCTAGGTTATACGGTACATCTGCCCCCGCAGAGAGAACAATAGTGACTGTGGCAGCATGTAACAGAAAAAGTATGTCATTCTTCTTACACTACACATAATATGTCCTGTGAACAAGTTAACATTAAATTTAATCTCTCTGCTTTTGTTCTTTCATTGTAAGAGCTGATACCAAAAGTTGATATTTATCATGTACGTCTTATTTCAACTATTTCTATCAAAGTTTCCTGTCAGAATCCATTTTTATCTTGACAGGAAATACATTGTCTATGCTTGTGAGTAGACATCACTAGGAAAAAGAAAGACCACCACCAGCAGCTGTATTTAACAGTGATTAAAATGAAAGAAGTAATATGTCAAAACTATTAGTGCAATGACAGGAGAGTCTCTTTGTGAGTGGGCAGTTATGTGGTCTTACCTTCGACGGTGTCAAGGGCCAGTGTCGCTGTCTGCATGGACTGAAAGCCGGATCTGAGGATGCTCTGGACAACCATGTCCACCTCAGGGACATTTTTTATAATTTCCATCACCACATGACCAACCTCCAAGAACCTGCCAAAGCATGAAGGCAGATTCAATATAAAGTCTAAATAAAACTGCTCATATTACAGTGGACACTTTAGGGAGAACTTCTTTTTTTTACTAATTAGTGTAAAGTTCTCCAATATTTAGCCTGATGTATGCAGAGAGAATAAAAACATATATAAAAATAAGTTTGGTTAATTTTAGATAAAAATGTAAGTATTCTAAAATGTTGTGTATAAAATACATCTCCCAAACATTTTTTGCAGAAATTTTAAAGCAGATGTTTGTTTCTGTTTTTTTTTTACCTTCTTATTGTACTAGAATGTTATAATAAAATGTGTATTTGGCCAACTTTGGCTGAACAAAAATATCAACCTGCCCACTAGTAATAATTTCTTAAAAACTCGTTCCACTTGTATGAACATTTGTGTAACATTCAGGAAGCCCATTCAGTTGCTTCAACGGAAATTGCCTTTTAGTTTTTTGCAGCACTTGGTAGTCTCTATTGCATTTGTTTTACAGCTGGTTGACAAAGTATGTAGAGAACATACAGTACTGTACTTACAGCTCCTCGTCGATGTTTTGTGGTTGTGTATCTACGCTACGCCGGCTTCTTGTGATGTTGGAGCCTCCCTGCCCCCCTGGGGACAAACCTCCCATCAGACTGTGGAGCAGCCCTTTGGCAAAGGCCACATCATGTGGAGCAACATCCGTACTCCATGCCAGGAGAGCCTGAGAATATCAGTTATATAAAGAGGGAAAAGAAAGGACAAATAAAGGGCATGCCAATAGTTAGATTTTCAATATACCAATAAGTTTGTTCTGTAATATAATATACTTTGTAATTTACTGAATCTGTAACTTGTATGAATGACATGACTAATTGCCTTATGCAAGCTTTAGATTTAGTGACGCCTGTCTGACTGTTTGAGTGAGTACACAAAGTAATGACAGAATAAGCTAACGACTGATGATTGGGAATTATCTCATCAAAACACGTCCACCATAGTGGCAGCACTAATTGGTTATCCTTGAGGTTTCTGCTCCCCAGGTGCGACCTGGGAGTTGCAGTTGCTTGTTGCTATGGCCAACAGCTTTTCTTGTGGCCGCGGGCTAATTATTTGGTATACTCTGAATCTAATTACTTGTGAAGGTGGCACTTGAGAATGCAAATTAGGAGGAAAGAGAGAAGAATACAGACAAGCAACGAAAGAGAGAGCAAGATTGAGAAAGTGAACAAAGACAAGAGGAAAAAATGCTGCCCACACATATCAAGTAGCTGACTCATGCCTGATTTTCTGTGAAATATTTTGTTAATGATGATAACATCATTCACATTATCTTAACCTACCTGCTTGGCCACCTTGTTAGGACTGATCCAGCCCAGAAGCATGTCCACAGTGCCTGTAGTGCATGCTGCTGTTAGCCACAAAGGGTTGCTGCTGTTGTCACACAAGTAAGCACGCACCATGTCTCTGTCCAAAGTCAGGCCGATAGCCTAAGGAAGGGAAAACAATGGTCAAACTCAAATTAAGTGGTGACTCATTTGCGGAATAAATAGTAAAATAAATAGTAAAACAGTAGTATCAGAATGTTACTTTAAAGGAACAGTTTGACATTTTGGGACATAAACTTATTTGCTTTCTTGCTGTTAGTTGAGAAAACATCATCTCATATATTTCCGTTAAATATGAAACTAAAGCCAGATATTTAGTTTAAGGACTGGAAACAATGGAAAACAGCTAGCCTGGCTCTGTTCAAAGGTAAAACAAATTCACCTACTAATTCCTCTAAAGGTCATTAATTGACATGTTATATCTTATCTGTACAAAAACAAACGCTAAAAATTACATGTTCTGCTTTTACCAGCTGTTATGTGCTTGAGTATTTCTTGATTGACTTTCAGTGACTTTCTGAAGTCTCATTGTCATCATGAGGTTGCCTGACAGCCAACTGAGACTACAGGAAGTCACAGTGAAATGAGATATAACGTGTTAATTAGTGAACCAAACATTTATTGTTCCCAATTTCTCAACTGTTAGGATTTGCTACTTTTATTTGTCTCATTGGATAGTAAACAGATTATTTCTTAGTTTTGCACTGTTAAGTAATATGAAGATGTCACCTTGGACTTTGTTGAAATTGTGATTGACATTTATCACTATTTTCTCAATTAATCGAGAAGTCAATCTGCAAATTTATCAATAATGAAATCAAACATTAGTTGCAGCCTTAATGGGGTTGTTGTTCATTTAATTTGCAAGTTCAAGTTCACATTCACAAATTCAAAACTGAGACACAAATGTGACTTCTATGCCAGAGGTCAGAGTGGGTGGGACCAGTTTGGCAACCCTGGAAAAAAGGTGTTGTGTATTTATTTAAAATTTGCAATATGCAAATTTGAAAAATATGTATGAAAAGGTATATCAAGGTATATCATTCGGATCTGACTTTATTTCATTCTCCACATAGTAAAGAAATGTATGCCCTGACATGTTTATTTTGTACATAAAGACTACGGGTAGCACGTACCTTATCCAACGGTATCTGGACATCTTGTAAAACCCGTTTCACAATTTCACTCAGTGAGTCATTGTGCAACGTGACAACATCTCCAAGGGAAATGGAAACATCTAGACAGAATCAAATCACGTCAGCAGAGAACTTGACTGATGACATTACTGAGGTGTTATGATATCAAAGGTGAACTGTATCTGCACTGTGGACTACTGAGCCACCATTTTAAATAAATTATACCATAAAGTTATATTATAGTGATCAGTGGTTCATTTACCTGCATATTTATAATCATACACTTAATATTCCCTCATGCATTTTCATCAAACACACACTCAAAATTGCAAAGAAGTGACAGTACATAGTTACCTTTGCCAGGCCAGTTTTGAACATAGTGGATCACGTTGATGCCTCCAACAAGTAGTGGGTATACCATGGAGACTGAGGCGTTGACTTCAGGGAAATTACTCTGGATGACATGCATAGCACTAGAGAGACCACGAGAGAAAAATATTTAATGCTCATGATAACACGGAACATGCAGCAAACCCCTAACAGAACTAATAATTAGACAAACTCTAACTTTCCCTGCTGCTAAATCCTGAAGTCTAAGATAATGGGGGCTTCAAACAGGGCTAGGGCTAAGTGTTTGAAAGCAAATACAATATTTCTAAGCTGAGGTCACCGGGGGTCGATTTTATTGTGCCTCAGTTCAGATTTTTAAAACGCCATCCCATCCATACCAAAACAGTCAGTGACTTTTGTGATTCCCCTCATAAACATCAGTCTCACAGCTCTTTAGAGCGAGGTGATTCACCTCACCTCAGTGGAAACTAATCATTAAAAAAACACAGGACTCTGCATTTAAATTAATAATTAATGACAGAAATTGTGTACAAAAATAAAATTTCAGACCAAAGGAGCTGCACTCACAGTCAACAATGTGCCCTGGCCTTTATTAAATATTAAATATATTATACATTTGATTCTACAATTCCCATCATGTCTCTTTTGTGTGCAAACCTTTCTAAATAAACACCACCATACAGTAGCCCTTCATCCACTTTAGATTGTTCCACCATTAAAAATACATTACCCCTGTATGTTGGTGAGAACGGCCTCTGTGTTGTCCAGTGCCTGGTCAAGAGAGCTTGGGGAGAAGAACTCGGGAATGGCTAGAAGGCTCTCCCACAATGAGGACTGATTTTGCAGCTGATCAAACACCAACACCGCCATCCCAGCAAACGTCATCAGCTCGTCTGGTTTTGTAAGCATCTGCTCCGTCAGTATCTGAAAACCAGAAAGGCAACTTCAGTCAGTTCAAAAACAAATCTCACGAAGAAGTTCATTAAGATTAGCACCATCATGTTGTCCTATCAGCAACCAGCTGACACATGCAGGCATAAACCCACATACTGTATGTATGCACACAAACACACACACACGCACACACACATTGTAAGGGCAGCAGCAAAGGTTAGATATCACAGGTAACGTACAAGATAGCGATCAATCATAATTAATAACTAAGAACATTCCTCCTTTGACATCTACTGGTTGCTGGTGCGTCTTTCAGCCAGGTATTTAAAGGAATGCTGTCCATCATGGTTTTGGTAGTCTGGTCCACTGGTCAAGATCCCATTGGGCTTGACAGCAGGTGTGATCATCATCAAAATATGGATAAGTTGAGCAATGGGCTGGTCAACCTAACTCATTGTTTTCAGTGAAGATCTGTTTTGTATTTTGTCAGTTCGTGATTTTTACAAGTCCAGAAGTATGAGCGAATATCAGGAAAATCTATTCAACCTAATATCACATGAATGACTAGTTAATGTTCAATAAGGCTGCTCAGTGATCAACAGAAGATTATATTTTTACAAGGCTGCCATTTGTTTAATTTCTCTGTGACTGTGTGAGCATTAAGGGGAGTGTTGTTGAAATATAGCATGGTGTTCATTGGGATGAAAAAACACACACCTGGTTTAATGTCTGGAGAAAGGCTTCAAACACAGTGTCGTTGGACTTGCAGAAAGTGACCACAGCATAGGTGACGGGGTTGGGTGAGGTTGTGTTAATCATGGGCAGAGTCGTGGTACAGATCAACCTCTTCAACAGGTGCACTGACTCCAGCATAGCGTTCAAAGCCTCCTGCAAAGGATATGATTCATACTGATTCAAGTTATTACACTTAAGCATCCATTAAGTGAAGCTATTCATTTATAAGGTCATTAATGATTGATTTTCTGAGTACAATTGTTGATTGTACTTCATATTCCAAATATTTTACGATTCCAATATCACATCTATGAATGAACTATTGCAGTGACTATTTATTTCTATACCTACTCAAACAAAACCCATTGTAAACCAAGTAATCATCATTCACACAATACATCATAGCATTATAAAAAATATAACTCTCGATGACTCTAACCAGTTATGCTGACTAAACTCTTTTGGATAAATTATTAATTTACCTCTGAAATGCTTTTACAATGTGATCAAACCTATTGAGTTTGCACTCGGCTTGACATTCTTATGACAATATTAGGTCAGTATAGCCGTGGTTAATAATATACTGAAGGCTTAAGACTTTGATTTGAGTTAAGAGACTTAAGTGAGGATTTCAAACTTCACATGGACCAGACTTGAACTGGAGACATTAAAGCAAAAGCTTGGCCAATTTTGACCCAGTTATATCACCGAGGAAAGAGTATGTGTTTCAGGATATTGGCTTTAAATACATTTTTCCTTTGTTTTCATCCCTTTGGAGCAGTTTTGAGGTGGGTGCTCTCCTTTTATAATTTTTTTATGAGTGGCTTGAATAGTCCTGTAGCTATTAAATTGAAGTAAAACATAACCATTTCTTGCTTCAATAGTGGTTACTGCGACTATAACACTTTCTCCGTTATAATCAAATGTAATGCGCTACAGTTTAAATGCAATACAGTGTTGTTTGCAAAAGAAAATAAACAGACATATATTCTAAGTAAACCTCCTAGGCCTCCCTATAAATCTGTCAGTTTTTTTTCTGAGGTCATCTCATGGCCAGTACATAAGAGACCAAACAAGGTTTCAATACTGCGATAACAGATATGGGAAACAGGCTCTTCCTTATTCTCAGCATTTTTGTTCCTCTCATTGTAAGTTAGTAATACCCACCTGATCACCCAGAAGAGTAGTATTGATGGTGTTCATGAAAGACACATTGTTAGGGTTTCCTTGGTTAGGTAGACCTTTAACACAGGAACACATTGTTGAAAAATTGGTAGTGACTGTGGCAGTTACAGCAATACCTACTATCATAGTCACCACACAATGCAAAAATGAGAAGTGCAGTGAGTAAACAATGCCCATATTATCTAAGAATTATGGTTCTTATGGTAATAGTTCAACATTTTTGGAAATATGTTTATTTGCTTTCTTACAGAGAGTTAAGTGAAAAGATTATTACCATACTTTACTTTTATTACCACTGTCTTTTAAATATAAAGCTATGGCCAGGAGATTAAGCTAAGCATAAAGCACAAATTCAAATTAAATTCCCAGTTAGAACATATATAAAAGGTCTACTCTATTTATTTTAACTACTGAAAAATACAATAAAGTGCCCCCCGAAGTACATAATTGAACCCAGAAGTGTGAAACTATACTGGAAAAGTGGAGGGATATAAAAACATACCCAAGACGTTGTTCAAGGCCTCAATCACTGCTGTAGGATCGTTGCTGGAGTCATTGGGGAATGCAAAGTTGAAAAAGTCTCCCCCCTGAAGCAGGTTTGCCAGTGGGGAGTCCGGGGGGGTCGACCTGCCATATAGAGTAAAAAGAAAAATCAGATGAGACAATGTGCAGTTGTGTTGCAGCTGTGACTTAATTCACTTTAAATAAAAAAGTTAGTCTTCTTAGAGAGTTTAATTTATGTTTCTGAAAAGCTAAAACATTTTCCAGGGTGTTCTAAGCTAAGTGGGTATTGTTAACTGTATTGGATAGCAACATTTGAACACCTTGACAATTTAGATATAACAACATTGTTTTTGTTAGCATTTGTGCCCATATATTGTCATTGAGTGCTAACAAAATAATCATCCTTTTTGGTTTATCTTGGTTAAAATGACATGATGACCTTAGATTAAGGACTAAAAACTCCATGACTCCATGATTCAGAAAAAACTATGAAAAAAATGTTCTAGAGAGAAAACTCGTGACAGAGGATAATGCTAGCTAAAAAAAAAAAAGGAGGTGGGACTTTGCCTCTCTAAAAAACAGAACTTGACTAAAAATAGCTATGACAGGGCATTAGGGTTAAGGGTGCAACAAACAGGTTTTCCTATCAGTCATTCTACGCTCTGTCAGGAATTTAAATGTCTGTGACAACACAACAACTTATGGAACAAAACCAACCAGAGACAAAACCTTCCACTGACTGATGCTGGTATTGAGCGCTTGGAGTACAAAAAAGTAGACAGGTTACAGCGAATAAGGTGCCTGTTTCTTAAAGATTATGTAACTCCAAGTGTTGACAGAGTTGTTTAAAAAAAACACAGTAGAAAAAGGACAAAAAAGAAGTCAGTCATCTACTATTTTATAACAGAAAAACAGACAAAAATAGACCAGGTTAAAGAAAGATTAAGACACATTTGTTTGATATCAGTTGTGACTCAAAACATAAAACTGGTGTGTCATAATCAGGAGTTAAAAGAGTACTCCACCGGTTCAGCGTTGCATTCCTATTGACCCTCAGCAACAAAGAAGTGCTCGGACTCTGTAATTTTGTCTTTTAACTTCCTGTTAAATAACAGAAGCAGTTCTGGTGTAGACAGGGAATTAAAAAACAAAATTAAGGATGTGTCACACTGTGTACATTGACATCTGCTGCTTGTGATCATCATGCTTTATTTCTTCATCCAAAACACAGATGAAATTCATTAAGTTAGTTATATTATTACAGTCCTTGGCATGGGCTTTTTTGTTGTTTTTCAATAAAATAGTGAAAATATATGTTTTAATTTATGTTGAAAAATCTGCTTTCCGACCAACAAAGTAAAAATCATCTGGTTTAGTGATCATTTGTGAAGAATGGTTATAAATTCATAACTTGCATCATCATACTGATAAGTTCACATTAGAGCTCTTGAAAATTTCACCATAGAAACAGCTACAACAACGCAAAGTAAGTGTTCCCAACTGAGAAATGTACAGGAGGCAGTGTGAGCTGATCAGGACCACAACCTTTTTTTTTTCTTAATTTCCTATAGCCAGCAATAGCCGCTGGAAGTGAAGAGACAAAACCAGAAATGGGTCAAAAGAAAAAAGGCCAATAACTTTGTCCAACTCACAATGGACAGTTTTAAAAGGTATCAGATTCAACAAAGGTATCAATTTTTTTTCCGCACATTCTTCTTCCTTGTCATAACTTGGTGCTGACATTACCCACAACCTCACTTCTTTCTAACTCCAACTCTTCAGCCTCAACCAATGTTGCCTTAAGGGTTTAATCAGACTTCATGCTGTTCGAATTTAGCTACAAAAGGCAGTGAAATCAGTGAAGTTCCCCTTAAGGAGAAGCGCTTCCCTCCACGGAGTGATATCTGCTGTTGGTGTATTTCCATGAACACACTGACTATTCATATCACATGATGCTGCTATGCCAAGTGTTCCTCAAGGGTCCTCTGCACACCTTTTCAATCACATGATACTGTGCCAATGGAGACATACTGTATGTTTAAGATGCACATGTTTTCATGTAGCAGTAGACGCAGTAGACGCAGTGATACTGCCTGAAATTATAACTTAAATATGAATTAGGCATTTCTGCAGGATAGATCAGGTAATGTGTAGACTGTACAGATGAATAGGGGTACCTTGCAGCCCTTGGTGATCTGTGTGTAGACTTTGATGCAGCTGGGTTCACCAGATGTGACTTGTTACGACAGTGGCTGTCTGTGTTACACATGAGGGTCTGCAAGAAAGGGAAGAAGCCTGTGCTGGGTAGGTTTCGAGGACCCACATAACCTAGAGGAGACAAGACAAAGTTGTTACTGTAGTGAGAATACTTTAACACCACTCCCATTAAAAATTGTTTCAGAATGCCACGGTCAGAAAACTATTTGAGCTATTGCGTAAAATCAGAACATAAGGAAACGAAACATAAAAAGCCTGAAGATCAGGGCGCAGTCAAGCCACCATGACTGAACTGACTGCATGGAAAAGTGCCTCTCTGGCATTCATTCTTGTTCATATTCTCACAGAAAGCAGTGTTTCAAAGAGAATAATAGCCTGGAAAAAGGTATTTGACTAAGCTTAGTCATGGCATTCTTGTAAGTCATTATGAACTATAGAGCACATAAACTAACTTTGAACAAATGAATTACATCAAACCTCAAGGTTAACGCCTAAACTCACACATACACAACCACTTGAATAGAATTAATGTACAATTTAGCTGGGGTGATATTGCACAATACCGACCCATGAGTGTAAAATAAAAAGAATGAAAAGGCAAGTATTTAAACATCCAACAACAAGGGAACAACATTGTGTCCATACACTTAAAATAGAACAGTAAGAGGCACTAAAACCAGCAATGCCAACAGTTTTTCATTATTTGATTAGAATGAAAATGCAGAAGACAGAATGCAAACGTTGCATTTTAACACTTGACAGCATTACTATTGTCTAACAATAGTAGAAAAGCATATCATTTGGCATCTGAATACATTTTTATATCGTTTTCAACCGTCTAATGGACAATAGTTACTGTATATTTCAATAATGTTCTTAAGAAAGTATCACTACTGTAAATGTGAGAAACAGTGGTTCGTGTTCAATTAATTTCTGAACAGTCTGGTCATCCCTTCATCTACTGGTTTTAAGCTGTACTACCTGATTCAAAGCTACAAATGGTTATGTAGTCTGATCATACAGACTTGCCTTTCTTGCGTGCGATTCAATACTATGCCTATTTCCAGCATGTATAAAACAAACAACCCACCACACAGCACTCAACAGCGGAGGAGAAGTCTATTGTTCAGATTCACTAGAATCTATAATAGGGCGAGCTGGGGTGATTAAATTACATATGAATCCCTGTATCCATTGAATCTGATCTAACAAAAAAAAAAAAGACTAAACAAAAGTGTGAGGGTAAATTGGTTGCAGTTAATACCAGGAATACAAATTTTACTGATGCTGTATATGATAGTAAAACTACATACTTCATAGCACACATTAACAGGTGTATAAAAGAATAAGGTCCTCTGAAAAAGATGTTGATGCTGTGATCAAATGTAGTGTCTGTCCCTCCTTCTTCAGCTAACTACTCATGTTATGTTAACACAAAGTTAGAAATGGGCATGTAAGTAACTCTCCTTCTCTAAACACCTTTCTCAGATTTCTTTCTCCAGAAAATAAGAATGAGCTTTCAGTCAGTTGGGTTGATAAGTAAAAGAGAACAAACATCATGTCATCAGTTTGGGGATAAACTTACATCTCAAGGACTGTTGAGGAAATTTGAGGTGAACTCTCCACTTGTTTGCTCTGATTGTGAAATTGGAATGTTTCCTTGTGTGTTGCGGCTATCATTCAAGATGACAAACAAAAACCTGCGCTCCGTGTCAAGTCAATATTGTATCAATGCAAACTTAAGCCGACTTTAGCTTTGCCTTTAGTTCCTCAATTTAGATTTTGCTTTACTCTTTATGAAACTTGTGATAATATCAGAATCATTTAGTGACCTGTTTTGTATGTTTTCAGAGAGATGACTAGATGTCTTGTTTATCTTTGCCTTAGTAAAGGGTCTAAGTTTAACTTTGCCCAGGCAGCATTCAGACTAGACTAGATATGTAGATATGTTAGACGGGGCTGTTACAGTCTACTCTGTTATGTTTTGTTGAATGCTTTTTTATGGTTGCTTTTTACACTGTATTGCATCATCCTGTTTGATTGTATAATATGAAGACTTGTCTTTGTAAAGACACGAACAAAACATAGACCTACATGAAAATACTTCTTCTCTCTGTGTTTTACACTTACATGTGTCTCTTATCACTGCAGGGAACTGGTTGCGGGTCACGGCGATGATGATGAAGATGATCAGAGGCCAGATGATCAGAGTCAGTGACCACACCTATAAGATGGGATATCATAATACACAGAAAACGACAATCAGTGCACAGTAATAATTTATTTATGAAGAGATTTTCCAGAAATCATTTCCAAAATGGCAATGTGATTTATTTATTTCTAACAATGGTAAAGTCAGCTGATGGAAAATAGGCATCTGTGTGATTTTATGTCACTCACCGGCTGTCTGATGACACCCAGCCCATTCTTCCAGAGAAGAAGTCGCAGCTGCCGGAAGAAGGCCATCAGTAGAGGAAGCTAAAGTGAAGGAAAATTGTATCAGTCCATTGACAAATAATTGAGACCACACTGATTTGTTTCCAATAAACTATAGTATGTAATAGTATGGTTCTATAATTTAATGTGCACATATAGTTGAAGTTGAAAGTTCACAACTTTTAAGCCATAGTGGATGAGAAGTCATTAGAGCGCTCAGGGGAATCGACATTTGAAACCGGGCAACTGAGCTGAGGAAAATTTTGTGATATGATCGAAAGCTCCACAACAGTAAACCTTTTGGTGAGTTTATTTGTCAACTGTAGGGGACTTAAACTGCAACTTAAACTTAAACTACTCTTTGGACTGACATTTCATCTCCCGTCAGCAATTGAACTTGAGCTGAATCCTCAGCTCCTTTCAGCACTTTCACTACAACTGGATGTGTCAAAATCATTTTATCGGCCCCGAGAGTGTTCCTGCAGCAAACTCCGGGACACCTTATAATTATTTACACTCCTGCCTCAAAGAGCTGTAGCTCATCCTCAGGTGATTCAAAATGCTGCAGCCTGTCTTCTTACTAAAGCAGACAAAGCGCATGAAGCACATTACTCCAGTGTTGGCCTCTTTCATTGCTGCCAGTGAAATTTAAAATTAAATATAAAATTTAGCTATCACCTGTCAGGCTTTACATGGTGAAGCACCTGAGTTCATCTCTGAATTGCTATGTCCTAAACTTTAGAATACTTAACCTTTAAGAATTTCACACTGGTTTTCTTAATTTTTTTTATTTTTTTTAATTTTTAAATATTTTTGTTTGTTTGTTGTTTTAATCCTCATCCTACCAACATATCTAACATACAAGACTGGAGACCCCAAGAATAAACTACTGTAAGAAACAACCACCATAGCAAAATGTCATCTTATTTCTTCTCACAGCATGACTAGTTATGTAATTTATGTCATCTGGAGAAAAAACAAACAAACAAACAAACAAAAAAACATTATTATTATTTTAGGAATGTTACAGCTAATTTGCATATTGGGTTCATTTGCGTATTGTTTTTCTTTAATTTCTTTAACCCTCCACCCTGATACATTTTAAAAGTTACCATAGCATTTCTTAAGAAAATTAGCTGCTTGAATTATTGATCGAATGAGGTTATGTAGTAATGTGTCCTTGAACTTACCTGGCTGCGTCTGTCCTCTGAATTGATTAAACTGATTGTTATCTGACTGTAGCTGGCAGGTGTTTAAGTAAGGACATGGCGCTGCAGGTGGCCCCTAGCAGGATGCCCTTTCCATCAGATGGTTATGGGAGTAAACACCGATCAAATTTACGCACAAAAAAAAAAAGAAAAAAGAAGAAAAAAGAGAAATATCCTCTTTAAATGATGCCGCGATTGCTGTGAAAATTGTGACTTTAACAACTGCCTACGCCTTTCTGCTCCTTGCCGTTTTGCTGGTGTGTGTGAGTGACTCTAGCTTTGTGTGAGAAGATAAATCTGTGAGAAGGGCGTGTACTGAGACTGCAACCTGTCCGCCCAAAACAAAGGAGCAGCACATGACTTCTGGGAACAGTTTACCCATTATGACAGACTGCGGGCCGCTTAAAGTTATTTACATCAAATCATTTACATTATAAAATCAAACAATTATAGGATAATCTTTCTAATAGACTTTTAGAGCAAGGAATGACACATCTTATAAATTAAAGCTGTTGTGAAATTATTATTCTTTATTGTTGGTTGTTTGTAGATAATGATCATCAATCTACCTACACAGTCACATGGTCAGATCTCAGCTTAATTAGACATTACTCGACCCTCCTGACACCTAACTGTAATGTAAAAGCTTAGTCTTTAAAGAATAGTCTTTAATGTATTACCTTATATTATACTGTAATATGTTTAATATATTCTATAATCAGTTTATGTAATTAATCTTTTTACTGTCTCCAAAATATACTCACAATAACCTACAAATATTATATGTGATGGTCTTGTTGAGGTTTTAACCTTTACATACTTTTCATATGCTGACTCATAAATAGTCTCTATACCAGACTTAAAAACGACAAATGTATTTTTCATTCATAAATGTCTCATTAGTCATTAATAAATGGGTTAATGAAGCTTTCAGAGAGCAGAAAGAGTGTATTCTTTAGGTTGTATTTGTTTATGGAGAAAAAAACATTCACAATTTCACCATACAGTATTATGTTCCTATGTTACCTAAAACAGTAGAACATAACCGCTATAATAATGATTTCAATGAGTGTTATTGAATGTGAAGAATGCAACAACATTTTTGAATAGTAATTTTTAAAAAATTTTAATACATACGAGTCAAATTTAACCCTCTCTATGTACAACAATATACAAAAAAAGTTGAAATATTTCCATTTTTGGATCACTTTAGGAACAGTCATAAAATTTAAGTCTAAAAGAAAGGTGTGAAAGGTGAAAGATTTTAGTTATATATAGGTTTATAGGTCCTATTCAGGGCAACTTCTACATAATTTGGAGTGATTAAGTGATAAATAAAGTGATTAATAGAGAGAAATATAAATATCTAATTAAGCTGACACACAACTGACATTTCACATTATTTTTCTCTAAGGTACAGCATGGATTTAGAGGGGGCAGGGCAACACCGAGCATCACATTACGAAAGCTTGTGAGGTGTTGCTGGAGAGGTGTGCGTCTCCGTTGGGAGAAGTCACACTGATATTGTGTGGAGGATCCACAGGGAAACGTGAAACCGTGCAAATCACATGATTACTGTATGTTGAGAGGGAAAAGACAAAGCAAATCCAAATTATACTCAGGAAAAATAATGATATAACAAACAAAAGTATATGATTTAAAGAACACTGTAAAAAACAATGTCTGTCTTTGCCACACCTCACTTTAGTTCACATCTCAACTGCCAACACAAGTATGTGAAGGCAAGAGGCCAAGATTTCAGCAACTGTGCATACAGACAATGCTGAATGATGTGGCAGTTTTTTTCTATTTAAAACATGAGCTTGTACTAGACAAGACAATCCAGTCTGCAATGTTCTTTTCGACAGTAACATCTGCCAGGTGAAGCATTATAGGCCTGTGAAGATTCTTTTCATTTCCAGTCACTTAAAGGGCAAAACAAAACAGGGTTGGGTCAAACAAGTGTATAGGTGACATCTGACACTGTTGCATTGTTAATCTAGAAACATCAATAAGAATTCCCTTATCAGGGTAGTCATACTGGTTTTTCATCTTGATAGCATGCCAGAAAAAACTGTCAGGGCTGCTGGTAAGCAGGATTCAGGGTAAACCACTGGCGCCCGAGGCACAATTCCTCTGATTTAATTCACTTCATTAGGTTGGAGAACTTGATCTAGAGTTAAGCGTAGACATTTTCTTCAGGAATTTTAAAAAGGTTACAGGCGTTCAACGGCTTTTTTTTTTTTTTTTTTTTTTAAACTTTTCTCAGCCCTAGAAGAAGACACAGAAAAAGAATGTATAAAGATGGCTGCCTCTTAATCTCACTTGTAGTATAGACATAGACATACAGTCATACTAGAAATCTCTGCTGCTGTTTTTAAGGACTAAATCATAGGTTTGTGGTCTAAATTATATCAATTTAGAGGTCCACAGCATGTAAAATATTTGTACCCCCTGCTCTAGCACACTCTTTTCTTTCTGAGTTGATCTATTTTAAACAAGCAGACTATGACTATGTACACATGCTCCACAACACTCTCATCACTATGAATAATAATAAGTACATAGTCTGACATTACATGAATTTTCTAATAATCAAGTATATACAGTATATATTTCAAAACATCTTGTTTGCTGGTACAGGGATTTTTACATAATGTCATTTACATCATTGTTTTCAAACTTTAACTGCTGATTTTAAATGTAATTTAAGTGAATAGACAGCGTCTACCAAAAATAAACATTTTCACACATCCCTTTTTTGTCGTATTCAAACTTGGTTTTATTCAACACCAAAATCATACACCTGCTGTACAAACCAAGTCATGAGACAATGCCCATACCAAACACTTTTTAATCCAAATGTGTGGATCCTCTGGAGGGATCTGGAGGGAAAGGGAAAAAGTTTGTACTGCAAGATAACAGCTTGATGGCTGGCTAGTGTTGAAACCCACGGTGACTCCTTTGTGTCATCTTGTATCATCAAGTATAATACTACCATAATGTGCTCTATGTCTGTGGCTAAAAAAGACAAGGTAGAAAGAATACTCAATTATCAAAATTCTTCAGAGTCATATTTCCTTCTTTTCCAGCATCAGTGACATTGTAGTGTAATTCCATGTAACAAATGTCAATACTGGCACAAATATAAAATAAGGGAGGAAAGTTATTCTACACAAACACTGAAATAACAGTGGAAGTAGATGGGAAATGTACCTCTTTTTAACAAATCTTAAGTTAGGAATCATTAGGTTCTGTTTGGTCTTTAATCCTAATAAAAACACATGATTTATATGCTGGATTTACAGTCTTCAATGCTTCTTACATGTAATTTATGAAATTTAAAAAAAAAAAACTCCTGGTCAAATATTTTGTAAAAAAAAATAATTCAGCATTTAAGTCCAATTGTAGACGCTCAACACCTCTGAATAGTGCTGAGTCTAATCACTGCAATCTTAAAAAAGGTTAGAATTTTCCCATACGGCCACACAACACTGTCTGTTGCAGTCATGTAAAGACACTTTTTTTTTTTACCAGTGTTGCTGGCATTAGCAATAAATAACAGAAATTATGTAAAATGCCACACTGTCATGAGAATCCACACTAAACATACACAGATGTAAGTGTTAAACATTACAGTAATACATGTTTGGCAGCACAGTCTTGGCCCTTTGAGCGTAAGTTTCAGTCACAGTGGTCACTACAGACCTGATTGCACAACTCAATAACCATAAAAAGTAAAAAAAAAAAAAAAAAGAAAAAAAAAGAACAGCAAACAGTTAAAATACTTTGTAAATTTCATACAAATAAATGTCACTTTTAACACTGTTTTTGGCACTTCTGTGTGTCAGGAAAGTCAGATTACATCAGTAAACTATTTTCCAGTGCGTAGGCTGTTCACATTCCTTCTCAGTGTCCCCGCAGAAACGGTTGTATGTAGTTTTGGGGTTAAAACCCAGGATCTCCCTCTCTTCATGGATCCGGAAAGAGAAGGTGGACACTGATGTTCCTATGAAGAATCTGAAAAAGAAAATTGAAAATAAATAAATAAATAAATAAAAGGACAACAAAAGCACTGTACACCATGCTACATTAGCATGTGCATTGAGCGCAGCATGTGTCATCCAGACTAGTTTTTCAAGTTGAAATATTTTCCATGGGCAGGTTCAGCTAAAATATTCGAGTTACCCAACATAACATTTAGTTGTTTCCAAGTTAAGTTAGGTAACTGGCATTAGCTTACTAGTACTCAATAACCACCTTTTTAAAAAGAATCATCAATAATACACGGATTACAATACATAACTACCAAATATACACAGCTTGCCTTTTCATACAGGGCTTTCAGAAAGTATTTCACATTTAGACACATTTTTAATTGACCTTTTTTTTTTCTTAAATCAGTCAACGGATCAGATCAGTGTCTCAAATCAGATCTTTAAGACAGACTGTCCACACTGTTATTTGCAAGTGATCAGATCGGCACGGGTTGCTGTGGGAATGACGTAGGCGTCAGTAACTTTCCAACTTTCCAGCTTTCCAATAGGGGAGCATGAGAAATGGAGATCCATCATCCCCCGAAAGTGCTGTCAGACAATTTATTTCAGCATCTGTCGACAGACTGTTGTTCTCTGTGTTGTCCTCCGTGTTGTCCTCCATACCGCTCTGCTAGTAGCAGCATGGATTCTGCTCAGCTGCTCTGATGCACTCCCATCACTCTGGATTTGACGTGTTTCGTGTTGCAAGTGGCACAAAAGACACTCTGAAATCCGATTTGAGCATCAAGACCAGTCAGACTGAGTCACATCTGTAGAAATCCGACTGGAATCACAAAAATCACATTTCATGTGTTTTTTTGCTGTCCAGAATTTCTAAAATCAATCTGGATACAATTTGGATATGCCAAAAAATTGATTTGGGCTGGCAGACTGAACAGGGCCTAAGTCATGCTAGCAGCTCTGTGAAGCTTTGGGCTTTGCATGGATGTATTATAAGAGCTGGATAGGGCTCCGCTCCAGTGGCCACACTTTTGATCCATGGAGGTTTTATATTTGTAAAACTTTCCTCATGCCGAGAAGTCATTTAAAAATCTGTGACGTCATCACAATGTAAAGTCTATGGGCTGAGCGGGAACTCGTGGGCGGGGCCAGCGGGAGAAACACTACTACACATATTCAGTGGGCAGCATACCTTTGGAAGTAAACCCTGAAGCTAGAAACTTTTTTGGCGTATGCGTCAGGTGAGCAATTCTTATTGGACTGGATAGGCACCATTTTCAGTCTGGGATCCAGCTCTTACAAAACATCCATGCTATTATGCTAATGTTTACCATGTTCACCATCTTAGTTTAGTGCGCCAGCATGCTATTTAGCACTAAACACAAATCACAGCTGAGGTTGATCGGAGTGACAAAAAAATTTGCAGTTCTTTGATCATAAATCAAAGTGTTGTACAAATTAAAGTTTTCAACTGATAAATATGAAATATTTTGAAAGGTCCCAACAGCTATTACAATTTACCTTGTGGGGAACAAAAATGTCTGTACCACCTTAATGCAATCCATGTTCAAAGTGTATTTTTCACTCGAACCAAAAATGTCAATAGTGCTACACAAAAAGTCAGGAGATCACAAGTCATTGAAATACATCATCTGCGAACCACAATGTCTGTAACAGATATTTCACTGGATCAGTGAAAACTTTATACAGCCGGTGGTGCCAGAGGAAATGTCAGCAGATGATCAGCATACATGTTGTGCTGAATTTCATGGCAATCCATTTAATATTCATTGAGAAATTTCAGTCATTTTCAGAAAATCTTGAAAACTTTTTAAAGGTTAAATCAACACCTAATCACATGCGCCAGAAAGCAGTGGTTTAAATGAAAAACCCACAGCTGCACACTTGCAGTTAACAAAAGAATCATTAACAAGTAAAATCTGTGACTCTTTATTGTCTGTTAACAACTTGTTACACTAATCATCATGTAATGAATACATGTAAACTAATTTACCTTGCATGGGCACAGATCCACTGGTCAATGATGGCCACCCCTCCATCTTTAAGGAGCTCTAGGTCCTCTGTGGATGATTCAAACCGCACCATCTCTGGCAACAACCTGTTCAGCTCCTTCAGATCTATAGGATTACATAGTTTACACAGGATTATATAAACATTTATAGTGACTATGATTATACTGATATACTACTACTAGTTACGATCATTATTATTACTATACAAGGTCTTCTTTTCATTATTATCATTATAATACCTGGAATTCAAAATAAGCACAATACTTTACATAAGAATAAGGAAAATACTGAGGCACCTATGTCAATATTACGATTTTGACATTTGTACATTGAATGTGTTGGTATGTCATTACCTTCCTCATCTGCATCTGTTGCAACAAACACTTTGTCAAGTTTGTGCTTCTTCATCAGGCTGCGTATTTTTTTGACTGCCCCCTTAAGGCTTGGTACATCCTCCCTGTGACCCCAGATGAAGTCCTTTCTGCGCAAGTGGACCCCAAGATATGGACCACCTTTAGCTGAGCCCAGCTTGGCCTGAAGAGAAAATGGAAAAATAGCAGAACACAGCAGAAATTATGTATTCAAAACTTAAAGCTTGGTAATCAAATGGCTGAAATGAATGGTTGTTTTCAAGATTCATCAATCCCAACGCCAATCCATGAAACTGCAAAATCAAGATATGGAGACTCAAACAGCGCATATATTACATATGAAAAAGTTTATGTCAATTTACAACACAATAACAACAACTCATAATATTACAGAATGATTGAGAGGAGGTTTGTGAAAATTTTATGCTTAAATGTTCAATTTTATATTTAACATCAGCTTTCATAATAACAAAATAGTTACTTTACTTCATTAGTGGACTGATACTAGATTTGGTATGGCTCAATAAAGAACAGGCCTAATTTATTAAAAATATTTTCATCATCACCCTTTTAAAGATGCAAAAACAATCCCAGCAAACAGGTAACTGATACAGTAAATGGTGATGGTCCCATTGCTAGTTAATAATGTAAAATTCCACAGTCTTAATTCCATCAGTACAATCACAGTCACAGCACAATCAGATACACTGACTCACCTTCATGCGAGTCCAGTCCTCACTGTATATGGTGTGGTCTCTGTCATCTGTAGAGTTCAGGTACTTTGCTCTGAAGTTATCTCCTATGAGTCGCAGGTGCTTGGCAAAAACCATACTGCGGCGTGTCTACATTAAATAAAGACAATTACAGAGATTCCTGCATCATTTTACAGATAAGATAGTTTGCCTTGCAGCCTAGGTTTAAAAATGCTCCCGAAAAATGAAATGCCACACTGTATGTTATTTTCAGTGATGGTCACTGAAAATAACAATGCTACAGGGTAACACTACACAGACAACAACCAATATCTACTAACGCTGAGCTCAGATCAAATAAAAAAATATAAGAAAAAATGTGTTACCTGACACACCAACATTACTATTATGATATTAGCCCATTACTTACATCCCAGTAATCCTTCCCAGCATAGTGATCATGGAGGAGTGTCTCTGCTCGGTCAAGCATAACTGATCTGCAAAACAGCAGCATCCAAACACGTCAATCCCTGTAAGTGCCACCAAGATCTGAGAGAACAAACTGTAATTATCACTTAAGCAGCAGATCGTCTTTCAGCAGGTTTTGTGCTTAATACTTTGGCCGTTTCACTTAGACATTAATACTTTTGAAACATACGTCATCTGTCTATCTTTAGCCTTGCACATATCCTGTATATTTGAGTTGATTACCAGATACTGAGAGAGAAAAGAGATACACAGAAAGTGTTTGGATATTTGTAAAACAATTCAAAAGCCAGTAGGTGCTATGACGTATTGGCCAGTTATTTTATAATTATTATAGAAAAACCCAGATTTAATTTTCAGTGCAATTGCTCATGTGTGTTGTTTTTTGAGCGCTTGCAAATGCAGTGTCTGAAATTAATTTTAAAGGATTACCTGCACCTCACCTCTTCATACATATACAAGCCATAATATTTAATATGCTGTACATCGTTTACTCAGCCTACTTTCAATGCTGTTTTATGTGTAAAATTAGATATTGTGTTAAATCAAATATTATTTACAAAAAGGATACAGTTTGATAATTACAATGAAACACAAGACAAATTTAATCAGGTGTCAAGACACTGTGTTTGTGTATAAGTATATTTCACATCAACATGTTGCTTTGAAGACTCACGTCACCGTGATGTTTTTCTGAAGAACTGGGGCCATGATGGAGGCATGGCCTTGAGCTGATATACATGTTACATTTCGTGCTCTTGTCTCCTCATAGCCCCAAAACCAGCCCCTTGGAAACAGACACAAAACAAGATAGATGAGACAGTTGATGATGAACGGAGAGACAAGAGATGTGTAAGCAGAAGAGACATCATTTATGCGGAATAACTGTGAAAGTGATCCATCATTGTGTGTTTTGTCTTAAAAAAAATCAGAATTCATTTTCTTTGGCACTAAAAAAAAAAAAAAGAAAAAGATTTGAGAAACCCTGCATGTCAAAAAACATCAGCATACCTGTAGTAGCCCTGTTTATCTTTTGAGTACAACAACTTCTCAATGCACGGCCGCTCGTCAACTTTTTCCTCCCATTTCCCATCAGTCCATCCCTCAGCATAGTTCTGCAGCACCAGGACCTGATCAATGAATGGGCCTCCATTCTCTAGAACCAAGGGAGGAACAAAACACATTGATTTTGTGTTTGGCTTCAACACACCTAATAAAGTGAGCAGGGAGCACTCTGTTGTAAAAGCTAATTAAAAAGTGGTGACCGCGCAATGTGAAGAAGAACCACGTATACATACAGAGAGAGATAATGAGGTTTCAGTAGGTTTGCATGCCAGACAAGTGAAAATCTTTCAGAAACTGTAACCCTAGTCTGAATCGCCAAAATAAAAAGCTCACCAGCAATGAATTCCTCATACTCGATCACAGGCACGTTGGCCTGCAGGCTGGTGAGGCTGAAGAACTCTCCCCAAGGGATGCGGATCTGGTGGATGTTGGGGCTCTGCCAATGATACAGGCGACCCCATGGGGGAAGCACAAGGACCCAGTCATCCCCCTCCTTCCTCAGAGTTTTCACTAGGGAGGCCATACGGATGTAGACATCTCTCCGCAGGTTGAAACCCTCCGGGGGGTTCACGTCATACAAAAGGTATCTGAGGTAACAAGAGAGGACATAAGATCTTGAAGTTTGAGCAGCAGGAAGAGTGAGGGATGGCTGTCTTCACAATACACTGAACCTACCTTGATCAAATTCAAAATGTCAGGTATCATCTGTACAATAAAAGCATGTCATATTACAGTTGTTTCTTTCCAAATTATGTTTACTCTAGGACCTACAGCTAGTTATAATTTATAATGTTTTAGAAAACTATTCTTTCTTTCTTGGCAATGTAGTTTCAGTTAACTAGCTTTTAACTATCCAAGCTGTTCACATCCTGTGCCATCCTGTCTGTTGCCAACTGTCTAACAAATAGTCATGCAGGATCATCATAAAACGATTCCACAAACAAAATTGTGCCATGATGCAGAGAGGTCAGAGAGGAGAATGACACATCAAGAGTTACACAACAGGTAAATGCTATGTTGTGGTTTTAAATGCTTTTGTTTGGTGAATTGGCTCCACTTGCTGCTGTTCTGTTTCATTTCTGCCATAAGCCCGGGGCTTTCTGTACAGAAAGGAGCTTGCAGCTATACCATCATATTTTGCCATGGCATCATCATTCCAGTTGTAAACTAAAATGAGAAATGCATCGTGCAATTTCTTGAGACAATATACAAAATGTATTGGTACCTCTATGACCTCCACCAGCAGACACAGGACCAGCTTCTCTCCAGAAGTTGTTGCCCTACTAAATAGCTGACCCATACTGTTATTAAACTGGACTTTGCAGCTCACATCCCTCGTTCAATCCCTACACTTTCATACATTTCATCAAACTGAACTTAACATTGTACATTGCATTCCACCTCTTATATAATATAATTCTTTATTGCACGTCACATTTGATTTTTGTTCTTGTCACCTTCACACACTTCATTTTTGTCAGTAGCGCAGTTCATACTTCCTTTGCACAATCAATATTTCATTTCAAGTTTAAATCCCATTTCAAAGCTATTATTATTCAATTCTGTAAACAAATTTAAACAGTTTTATTTAATTTTAACACTACTTTGTGTATTTCACTATCATTAATTACCACCTTACTCGTGTTCTATTTTTATTCTTCTATGTTGCGTTTGTGGTAACAAACGCCAAGCCACACTCTTTGTATGCTTGCATTATATGTACTTGGCTAATAAACAGATTCTGATGACAGTGAGAGAACCATCATACCCGTTTACTCTGGGAATACCCCGCTCCATTGCAGAGTGCTGAGGTCACAAATGAGGCAAAGGATACCCCTGTAAGGTGCTTTATCAGATCCAAAGCCTGGGCAAACAATTGCCCATGACTAAGTATCACTACCAGTTAAGTAACCCATACCACTTTATCTCAAAAGGTCAAAATTCAATTCAATCCTGACATTAGATATCACCATGTGACATATACAAACACAGCATCCTCTATCTTTCTTCTTTAACACGAATTTGGTTCCAACACATGGTTACTACTATTTGGTTTAATCAAGTAAATACACCCTTAAAATGAATATTTAACGTTAATGTCTAGACCAAAATTACGGACATCCCGAATATGCGAAACCCAGATGAGCACTTGGTTAATGTTTAACGTTAGTCGCTGGCGACATTGCATTTCAACGTTAAGTTGCTCAAAAGAGGGCGGAAAAATACATTTTATCACTATAAAGTGCTGCTTTGTGAGAAATCAACACGCCGAATTTCACTACTACGCTATACTATTTTGTAAATGTATTAAAAGTTGCGTCTACAAAGGCTGCATGGATATCACATGCAAAGAAGCCATTAAATTAACAACTTTTTGAATGGAGTCAGGTACACAATTAACGTTACCTCAGTGAGAGTGCGGGGCTTATCAACACAAGCGGCCAAGTCTTACGAAGGGAATAGAAAGACAGCCTTAAAATGGCAAGAGTGTAACGTCAAGCTGTACTGACTGCATACATAAACGCCAGCGTTACATTTGAACAAAAGTGAGTGACTGTAACTTACTTTACGTTAGCCAAGAGTAGCTAGCTAACAGTAACAACATACCAGTGAACTCACCGTAGGTCCCGGGCGGCAGCGATGGGTACACTAGCCGTGTGACTCGCACTGAACGCATTGTCAGTGTTTCCACTTTTGAATAATGCGAAAGCGACTAAAATGGATAAGCAGAATGCGGTAAAATAATAAGTTGAAGCGATGAATATGACTGGTATATGCAGCTGTCTGTGCGCCATATTTCCTCAGAGCCACGCACTTCCCGGAAGGGTATAAAGCGTCTGTACAGTTGCCAAGCAACCATCACATGCAGCCAGCAAGAATGTTTTGTGAAAAAGCTGTTTTTGTAAGGATACGTTTATTAGCAGAAAATGGAAAAAAATAAAATAAAAATAAATAGAGACGTTATATGTATATCTGAATAAATATATCTGCCACAGAAACATAAAATTGTAAAAACAAAACAAAAAACTGACTACTTAAAGCCCCCTCCACTCAAAAATGTTTTTCGTTTTGTTCCTACAGTGAGGTGTTTGGGCTTCACTGCACATTCATCTGCTGAAAGTGGAAAGTTTCTCAGTGCTCATTGAAAATCCAGTTTTAAAGATTGGGCCTATAAGAATGATTCGTGACATCACAATTAGTCTGTGATGCCAACTGTGGTCCAGACTGTGACAAGTGTGATGTGGAAACTTGAAACCTCCAGTGCACATACACTGAGAATGGACTTTACAGTTAAGTAGGAGACATCTTGTGTCCAGCAGTTCAGGCTGATTTATGGTAGGTTGCTTGTCACTTTTGATAAGTGCCACTCAACAGCAATTAAAGAGTCAAGTGACGTTTTCAATTCATGCTTCAGGTTTAAATTGTCTCCATAGTAACCAGACACATTATCCCAACCGGGACTAATTAAACAAGGACATTACAAGGTATCTAAAGTTACAGACCAAAATATCAATAAGAAAGTTCAGTGAAAACTACAATCTCCATGGCGACGTTAGAAAAAAGTGTCGCGGACACTGTCATATTTTGTCGTGCAGTGTGATTGGATAGTGTTGCTGTCACAAATACATAATTTCTGTCAAGTAACACACAAAAGTGTTGAGCGACCTACCATAAATCAGCCTTTAGGCTTCTGAAATTAAATATATTTGCGTATTTATAGATTCTGAAATTTTTAATGAAGGAGAAGGAGGAGATGTAATTTTAAGGATTTTAACAAGATAATTGGAGGGTTGTTTTTTGTGGAAGAACCATATCAGACCCAAATTATTACTCAGAGTAGAGTATTTAATATACACCTTAAAACATGTCTGGAGGGGATCTTTAAGCAAATAAACTCAGATGAAAACTTGATTAAATTTGTACAAAATACTTGAAAATGAATGGATGAAAATTCAAACTTTAACTGAAAAAGGTTACTATTACAAATAATCTCAATAGGCTTTTCCCCCACAGATGACAGTTTCATATGTCACAGTAGGAAAAACATTGGCATGATTAATAAAAACTAATAAACAATGAAAAGTCTAAATGTCTTCTTCTGTGAAAAAGGCCTGTTCAGTTTCACTCTTGTTAACTCAGTCCATTATTACTGTGTACACTGTTTAAAAAATCATGTCACAGCCGACTAAATGAAATTACACCACATCATTGAGAATACATCACTGAATGTTGTCCTGGTCATATGTCACCCCCAGCTGTCTTCTGGCCTCATCTATAACTTCTGCTAACAGGCTGGAGTGAGCCCACAGCATCCCTGGACTCTCCTTCAGTCCTACCAGGAAACAAGCAATCAAAACCAATGAAAAGAGAC
Organism: Thunnus thynnus; assembly: GCF_963924715.1. Lineage (NCBI taxonomy): Eukaryota > Metazoa > Chordata > Actinopteri > Scombriformes > Scombridae > Thunnus > Thunnus thynnus. The sequence continues at coordinate 15,826,948 of NC_089527.1, forward strand.
TAAAACAAAAGACAATTTCACAATGCATCATATCATATCTGCAACAAAAAATTGTATGGCATCTGGGTGTGTGTCTTTCTGTTATATAATTAGTGTGAGACTAAACAAAGGAGCCGATCATATCATATCTTTCACAATGGACATGACGCCGAAGGTACATTTTTTGGTGTTTTTTTTTGGTAAAACATGTTAAGAATCTGAATCGCTTATCTTCTGCTCAAGTTTATCAAGTAAAAATAACAAACACACGTGGTTCCAGCTTGTGAGGATTTGCTTCTTCTTGTTCTACTTTATATCATTCTTTAAAACAGTAAATATGTTTGGAGACTTTTGGTGACTGTCAGGAATTTAAAATGTTAATGAATTCACAGTTAGATATAACAAAGCACTGAAAAAGTCAATAAATACATTTTTAAAGGATCAGACTGATCAAAGTGCTACAGCTTTTACTTTTTTAAGCATTAGAGTATCTTGTACCTTTCAGCAGACAGCGACGGACCTCCTCAGCTTCGTATCGTAGACCTGTGCTGTTGGTGAAGTTTAGCTGCATGCCAGCCTCGGGCAGGGGGAAACCTGTCTCTTTACCATTCACCTCCAAGGTTGTGGGGCACCACATATGGTTGGGTACCTTATTTGGAAAATCATTGTCACATAACTTGTCATATAATTTTAACATTTCAAAACATTCAATAAATAAAGTGAATGTTCTCTTTTTGAATTTGTGTATCTGAACATTATGATTTATCATCTGGCAATCTTGGTTGCTGTTGCTGTCTGGTGCAGGACTCTCAAATAAAGAAATCAATTGATCATGTAAATAGTTAATATTTTGTATTACTTCATTTGCTGGTGTTGAGTGAGTCTGTATTTTCATTGAGGAGCATTTATTATGGACAAACAGCCACAGCAACGAGCTCTTGCTTTCAACTGCTTAGCAGCTGCACAGATAAATAAAGCCTAAATGTACACTAGTATTTGAACAAGTTTTTGTGTGAATTTTTTGGTGATAAAACCACACTCTTGTTCCAAATAATGATGTAATAAATCAACAGGACTAGATGACGGGGGGCATGGTGTGTATCAAATAAGCAGTTGTTCCTCAGCTTCAGCTTTACTTGAGTTTAACTGTACTTGAAGCTCAATGCTAACATGAGCACTGAGCAATCTTAGCCTATGGTATGGTGTATTTCATGTTACCTTAATGGTGCCTTTGGTCCCAATGATAACAGCATCACAGGTCGACATCATAGTGATGGAGCAAGTGCAAATGGCTAGTCTGTTTCCTGAGAACTTCAGGACCAAAACTGCAGTTCCATCAACACCTGGGCAGAAGATGGGCAGAAGAGTTTATCAAAGAAATAAAACTCTTTATCAACTAAAATGATCATTGACAGAATCAAAAGCAATATTTGCTTGGTAAACTGACTTCCTTTAGACGATCACCTGAGTCTATGCGATGTCCTGTGGCTTGGATGGACTCAGGCCTTTCACCATTAAAGACCATGAAGACAAACTGCAAACAGTAGATGCCCAGGTCCAGCAGTGCCCCTCCACCGAGCTCCCTATCAGCCAGGCGGGGGATGTGGGTGAGAGGAGCCCCCAGGTCAGCCCTTACCATCTGAACATCACCCACCTCACCTTGGCCCAGCAGCCTCCTCACTTCCAGGGATACAGGGAAGAAACGTGTCCAGATTGCCTGGACGGAAGACATGGTATGGATTGGACAGATGAATGGTGAATGATGAGTGTGATTTTGGTCAAAAATGGCTGTATTTATGCTGTAAACTACCTCCATGAGAAAGACACTGTTGTCTCGGGCTGCAGTGATGAGTTCCTTCACCTCCCTTGAATTCATGGCCAAGGGCTTCTCGATGAGTACATTCTTTTTGGACTTCATAAAAAGCTTGCCGGTACTCAGGTGGTAAGGATGGATGGTGCCAATGTAAACCACATCTAGAGAGGGAATAAGAGACTAATATTCAGTGTTTAGAAACATTATTTAATGCATTTTTAATAAAAACATTATGCTACATGCTGAAAGAACCCACCAATATCTGGATCTTGTGCCAGCTCATCATAACTTCCATATGCTCGAGGGATGTTGTGCTTTTTGGCAAATTCTTGAGCATGCTGCAGATCCCTTGCTGCAACAGCCACTATCTGAGGATGAGGAAACACTTTTAGAAATGCAGTAGTTATTTGCAGTGATTTTCATGCCAATGATGTCATCATTAATTGTCTTTCTGGTGTTATCAGATCTAGAGATGACAATACTCTGACGCAATACGAGATGAACACAATGTAGGAAATCAGTGTAACATCTGCCCAATAATATAAAGCTATATTGCATATTTTGGCAACTGTCCAAAATAATATGAGAATATGAGTAAATATTTACCAACATGTAAATGTAAATGACAATGTGAACAGAAATCAGTCAACAAACACACAAGCAAACGATAGGCCTTGAAAGATAATTTCACTTATTACCCCACACACTTAGGCCTAATAAGTTACTACCACGTCTGTTCTCTCTGTACTATGATGCTAATAAAAGTATTGTGATTGTGGTGCACAACACAATTAAGTTGTTGCAACCAAGCAAGAGTTGATTGCGCTTATAGGAAACAGATGTCAGGAGAATCGACTACACTTTCACTCTTCCTTTTACAATGTATGAAACTGCATTTATCGTTTGGGGTAGGTATAGGACACAGTATTGCACAGCTGCCACTTTCTGCAACGTTTCGGTGGGTGTGTGCATCAGCTGAAAAACATCGTCAAAAGTTACCTCGTGGTCCTCGGGAGTTAGGGTCCGTAAAGCAACCGAGAAGTCATGACTAATCTTGCCTGCACTGCATATCCCCCAGCGTGTTGCCATTGCAAGCTAGCGCCGGTGCTTTGTCAGGTTCCGTTGTTGGGTAACCGGCGTTGTGTTGACAGACTGTTTTTTAAGAAAATGGACGTAGCCACCGTGACGTCATCCATTGGTTCCCGTCCACCTTTTGAAGCCTCGAGTTTGCATTTTGGCCGTAGCCATCTTGGATTTTTGGAGCCAGAAGTGACCACATTTGAACCATGGATGATAAAGAGAACTCTCTTTATACATCCATGATTTGGACGAGAGGGCGGATTCTACTTCTAATTTTCACTAGCAAAAAAACAGGCTTAAAACCATTCCAACAAAATGTACTTACCGGAAAAACTGAACATCTGATTCCTCAGAGTATCTTTTAGTTCAACCAGACGTTAAACAAGACTTTTTAGGTTACGCCATGGTTACGTTATCTAACCAATGTCGCCATAGTAGCGACTTGTCAAGCACAACGTAGCCACGCCCTAAAGCATAACCTGCTTTATCATCAAATTTAAATTAAATGGGACCATAATTTACAAAATGAACATTATGATATCATTTGAGCAGACTTGAAACTAGCGACTGAGATCATAAACTCATTAGGAAACTGTTTACTGAGGTAATAAATCAAGTGAGAAATAGGGTCATTTTCATATAGACTTCCTTACAATCGGTGTTCTTTTTGGAGCCAGTGGAGTCGTCCCCTGCTGGCTATTAAAGAGAATGCAGGTTAAAGTCACTTCCATATTGGCTTCACTTTTCAGAGCCGGAGCTACCATGGGTGTATTATAAGAGCCCTTATAATATTAGAGGTAGTTAGATTATAATTATAATTGTAATTATGACTTTAATTGTAATTATAAGAATAAGAGCTCTTATAATACTTCCATGGGAGCTACCCACTTGGTTAGAATATGGACTGAAGTGAAAAAATGAGCTGTTCTGGAATTTCAGCAAAGTTACACCAAGATGTGATAGAATGTGTTGTCATAGTGCCTTAAAGTACGGACAAAGTCATAAGACCAAGTATATCACTCATTACTGTATATTTGAACAGGCTGTATACACTACATAATCACCTACTATAGGTATATAAAGTAATATGTCATTTAAAGACAGAGAGCCACTGAACCAGAGTCGAATACCTTGTATGCGTAACCATACATCATAAAGATGATTCTGATTTTGATTTGTCTACAGTATTTGCCCTAATCCTGTTCAGGGCAGTGTTTAGCGTCACATGGGTCTGAGTGTCATAAGTGTCAGCAGTAAAAGTGACTCCACTATGGCAGAGTTCTTCTGTTAGAAAGATAGACTGTTTGTAATCACAAGTAGTAATAGTAATGTACAAAGCCTATATACATTTTATATATTTGTACATACCTTTATATTGTCTGTGTCCATAATGAAATTTTAGCATGCTTGGTGTTTTATAGTACAACAGAACATTGACCAAAGATCAAAGACAGACTTGTTTGTATGAGTGGTGTGTCTGTGAGAGAGAGACAGACTGCAAATTTCTTCATGTTTTAACAGCCCATCAGTTCCTTCTCAGGGGAGATACTGAAGTAAAAGTGGCTTCACAAGCTGGACTGGACTGGACTCTAGTGGCTGTGCTATAAAACTACAGATATTGAACATCCCCGCAGAGTTTGGTAAAGCAGTGACACAGCAAAAATTGTATTTTAGTAGATCTAAAATAGAATAGAAATAAGCTGATCGTGGCACAAGTTACATCTAAAAAAAAGTTTCATGCCTCATAGAAACAGGATTTTTTGAGTCTTGGTGAGTGCTTTGAGTCAAAAAAAATAAACAGAAGGCAATATCTTTCAGGGTAAGATTTATTGAGCAACAACAGAGTTCAGACTTAAAAAAACCAGGCCATTGCACAATGTTTCATCTTTTTGATAAAACTGAATGTAATAAACAAGTACACATTGACATAATGTCAAAAGTAAGAATTTTGATGGCACAACAAAGAAATAACTTCAGACCTTTAGGCTGAAGGTATATTTTTAGGTAAATAAAAACAACAAAAATATTGCTAACTTTGAAGCCAACAAGCAAAATATGTTCCACTTCTTAAATATTTTCTATTTCATAAATAGAGTTATTTTGTCCCTGGAAATAAGTGGCCTGTCTAATATTCCTCTCCTTCCTCATCATCTTCAAATGAGTCAATCCCCACCTCTTCATAATCCTTCTCCAGGGCAGCCATATCTTCTCTGGCCTCTGAGAACTCTCCCTCCTCCATTCCCTCCCCGACATACCAGTGGACAAAGGCCCTCTTGGCATACATGAGGTCAAACTTGTGGTCCAGACGAGCCCAGGCCTCAGCAATGGCTGTGGTGTTGCTCAACATGCACACAGCCCTCTGCACCTTGGCCAGGTCTCCTCCAGGAACCACCGTGGGAGGCTGGTAGTTGATGCCCACCTTGAAGCCTGTGGGGCACCAGTCCACAAACTGGATGGTGCGCTTGGTCTTGATGGCAGCAATGGCCACATTAACATCTTTGGGCACCACATCACCACGATACAGCAGACAGCAGGCCATGTATTTACCATGACGAGGATCACACTTCACCATCTGATTAGCTGGCTCAAAGCAGGCATTTGTAATCTCTGCAACAGACAGTTGCTCATGGTAGGCTTTCTCAGCAGAGATGACTGGGGCATAGGTGGCCAGAGGGAAGTGGATACGAGGGTAGGGCACCAAGTTGGTCTGGAACTCTGTCAGGTCAACATTCAGGGCTCCATCAAAGCGAAGAGAAGCTGTGATTGAAGACACAATCTGGCTGATAAGCCTGTTCAGGTTGGTGTAAGATGGGCGTTCAATATCGAGGTTCCTGCGGCAGATGTCGTAGATGGCTTCATTGTCCACCATGAAGGCACAGTCAGAGTGCTCCAGGGTGGTGTGGGTGGTCAGAATGGAGTTGTAGGGCTCCACTACAGCTGTGGAAACCTGTGGGGCTGGGTAGATGGCAAACTCAAGCTTAGACTTTTTGCCAAAGTCAACTGAGAGTCTTTCCATCAGCAGGGAGGTGAAACCAGAGCCAGTGCCTCCACCAAAGGAGTGGAAGACCAAGAAGCCTTGGAGACCAGTGCACTGATCAGCCTACAGATAGAGCAAAAACAGAGAAAGACTGATGAAAACCACACTAAGAAAGCTATTGCTTGGTATAGTTTATTTTCATGCTAAAGTTCTTTCATTGATGATACATGATCAAAAAAGGAAAAAGGAATCAATATTTTGCACATAATGTCGATTGCAATCCAGTATTCTTCAACACCTATGGAGCCCTATGGAGTTAGAGGGCAAAGCCTGTCTCAAAGGGAATGAAAACATAATAATAACCCCTATGGTGCCTTACCAGTTTGCGGATCCTGTCAAGGACAGAGTCAATGATCTCCTTGCCGATAGTGTAGTGTCCACGGGCATAGTTGTTGGCTGCATCTTCCTTTCCTGAGATCAGCTGCTCAGGGTGGAAGAGCTGGCGGTATGTTCCTGTGCGCACCTCATCTGGAAAATTACAAGACAAAAGCAATAGTTCAGAAAACTAATTCATCTATTTTAAGAAGTGCTATTAATATTTATATATTTATATATTAGAATCATCTCAGGTTCATTACAAAACCTTGTAGAATGATGGATGGATGATTAGGATGGATGGATGACAAAAATTCTCTCAATTTTCACATGGAATCTCTATTTTGCAATGGCAATACATGACATATCATTCCTGATACCTAAAAACACAGCATGCTTCATTCCATAACCTTCCTGTTAGTACTGACCAATAACCGTGGGTTCCAGGTCAACAAAGATTGCTCTGGGAACATACTTCCCAGCCCCAGTCTCACTGAAGAAGGTGGTGAAGGAGTCATCGTGGCCTCCTACAGGTTTGTGGCTGGGCATCTGGCCGTCCGGCTGGATGCCATGCTCCAGACAGTAGAGCTCCCAGCAGGTGTTCCCCATCTGGACACCAGCCTGGCCTACGTGGACAGAGATGCATTCACGCTTGGAGAGAGAGGGGGGGGGATAAAGGCAGAATGAGGAAGGAAGAGGAGCAGGATAGAAGGTGAAAGGGTGGTAAAGGATAGGGGGGATATGCAGAGGAGACAAAAGAAAATGGGGAAAACAAGGAAAGGATTGAATATTATTAGCAACTTTGTATTGCTCTCTTCCAGTGATTTAAGACAGCTTTACATTAAGGATGGTGACTTTTGCTTTGCTGTTTGTTATGAATGTTAAAATTCAAACACGTTTATGATCAGATTTTATACATAAAAGCTAAACAGTTGAAGGAATCCACAGGAATAATTTAGAATGTCTGCCACTAGGTGGAAGCAAAGAGATATATAGGGGAAAGAATGTTGAAGGTGAAATAACAAGCAAAACAGATTTGCTGCAGCTGTCACTGGATCTCATGTGACTGTGTGTTTGAGCAAGGCTCATGAACTAAAATGGAGGTGGAGTTCAGATAATTTCACATTTATACTATGAAGACAAACAAAATGGAGCCACTAGTGGCATGACCAAGTCACAGTACTTGAACACTGCACACTGTGTTGTGTTTAGACCTGAAGCCAAAAATATCTTGAAAAACAGCCATCTACATGAGTTTCAGGACTTTATTCCACTTAACATTTACCACTGCATTTGCATTCCCCTTAAGTATTTGCCTAAAGATACACTAAATTACTATTTGGCTATACAAAGCAGACTGTGTGAGTCAAAAGATGACATGTAAAGTTTGAAAAGACTTTATACAGCCTTCATGTTGTTCTTATGTTAAACAAGACAATATGCTTAAGTCAGACAGACAATCTGTAAACGTGATGCTTGTGTAACAATTAAATCTAAACTGAATTTGAGAAAAACAATCTAAATACGGTAACGTCAATCCATTTTTCTCGTACTTGGATACTGCACAGCACAAAAGACTGCTTTGATTTACTGAATTTAGTGAGTACTGATTGGGACTCAGAGTAGGGCTGGCTTATATATTGTAAATGCTGTGAGGTGATACAAATTTGTCTCAGAGATTTTACCACACCTGTTATATTGTGGTAGCTATCCCTTTTAACATCTCTGCTAGTACTGGACCATTGTGAGCATATTACAAATCAACAAGTATAACTGACTAACTTACAGCAACAGTGGATTTTTTTTTTTTAAACAGTAAAACTTTTTTTAATCATGCGATGGCATGCTTTGTTTTTTTCTTTATTTGTTTGATTATCCAAACCAGTCATTTTTGTCTGATTAGTATATTTTTGCAACATTTGAAAAGATATGACTAGCAAAGATCAATAACAACATTGATTATCAAAATTGCTATCAATTTCTGGTTGATCAACACAGTGATTATCTAACTTAACACTTCGAACCTAGACTAACGTGTATGTTTGGGTCATGAATTTAAAATAGTAAGCATATCACTTAATTCCACTCCATACAACTATGACAACCTTTCACATACTGTAAATCCACCTTGCTTTGTGACAGGCTGCTATTTTCATCGTTACCTCAACTTTCCCCCTCTCAATGATCAGACTGACAAGTGAATGTGCTGGTGGGTGAGGGGGCTGTATGGGGGAGGGGTTTAGAGAATTATGCTTAATTATTTTAAAGTTTGTTAAATCTCACTAAATCCATGTTGAACAAGAATTTTGATGTTTTCAATACTTAATTACCAGCAGTTCCCAGAGCCATAGTAAGGGCAGACAAGACAGCTTCTCTTTAATGACCACAGCTAATGTGACCCCCCTTCCACTGGCCTGGTTTTCTAGGTTAGCAGAGCTCTATGCAGCAACTATTTTAGGTTGCTCATGCTAACCTGACACCTAGCTGTAAAGTGACTGACTGTTTCAGTCAACACTGACTGGCAGTCCCCAAAATAGTGGTCTCTGCCAGGTTGAAAACTGTCAGCAGAAATACATTTTCTAGATCCTGTCACAGTGCGAGAGAGAAAATGAATGAAATGGAGAGAGAAAAAAATGAGCAATCATTTGTTAAAAGCTTTTTCAGGTCAGCAGACATGGGAGCAGAGATCCTTTAATACCCCAATATTCACAGTACATTCAGTACAATAGACATAATGTACCATAAAAACAAGATAATTAGGGCAGATAATGATTCAGCTGAAACATGTCAAGACGAGAACTACCATGTATTTAGTTTATTATATGTTGGCCAAGGACAACCATGCATCGAGCAGAAATATTAAGTGTTTGTGTTCATTTCCTTTGTTTGTTGTTGTGTCGTTTGAATGTTTATTGCATTACTTAGTTGGGGGTTTTTGTTTTGTTTTTTTGCCGTACAATACAGTACTTGTTCTGTCCGACACTTTGGTCTAGGCCAGACTGGCATAAAATTTAGTATGAATATTTATGAGTCCTTGAGGATGATTCATGATTTTGGAGAGCCTGATCATCTGTGTCTCAACACCAACAGACTAAAAACTTCCACCTACAGGTCAAAGTGTCAACTTTTTTTTTTAAATCTACCAGCTGGATTAGCATGATTTTTCATATTTTTAATCTCACTAACATTTACTTAACACTTCTATGCTCCCAAAGGAATATCTGCCCATTTTGCTCAATAAATGACTTTTCCTCTAGCACCGTAGTTCAGTTTTAACTTTGTAAGCAAAATGCCCAGAATGTCATACAACTGAATACGGGTAATCATGGATCAAGATGAACACCACTGATTTTCGCCAATAATCATGATAAACCTTCACTGCCTGACTATTGCATCAGACATCTTTCTGTCCGCCCTTCCGGAAAACCTAGTTAGTGAGCTACTTGCTAAAGATGGAAAACCTCAACAGAAATTTGAATTGCACAAAAAGAAATGCAGCTACATCAGGCAATGCAAGACTATGACGACCCCTCAACCAAAATCTACACCTGCACACAATAAAAAAAATCGACTGACTATCATGACATTTGATGATTACATTTCTGCGTCACAAGGTAAGGCTGAATTTGGTGCTCCCATGATGCTTTCTGATGTGTTATGCTGACACATCAGAAACTAACTTGTCATGCAGCTCATTGCCCAAGCATTCATTAAGCCACTTATGAAAATATCTTGCACAGGGAGTAGGAAAGCCATATAAATTCACTGAAGATCCTTGGTCTATTTAGATTTTTTAAAACCCTTTCCCTGATGTAGTACAGTTCTATACCATACATTTAGTGTAGCTCTTTAGTACAGTTATACAATTTAAATGTAATTCAAAAATACGTTAAACATTAACAATACAGGAACTAACTTTTATGAGTCAGGACTATTTGATCAGGGCGGGAGTACTGCAGCTGTGTATTCAGCACACAATGAAACCCATTGGTTTTTATAAGCATTACTGACAATGGTAGAAAGCTGTGTTTATACTACACAATGCAAACAGAAGACAAGGTTGTGTGCGTGTGTGTGTGTATGTGTGTGTTAGTGGAATTCCTGACGCTGGCACGTAAGACTAACCATGGCATATATCTAACAGTTATTAAATTCAACTTCACCAGTATTAATGTAATTCACAGGGAATACAAGTTGATCCCTGTTTCCAATTTTACAATGAAAAACAAGTGCTTTTGCTTTCTACTGTATGGAAGCAACTTTCAAATTGTTGTTGAAGTTGAAGTCTGGACCAATAGTGACTCATAGTCTGCATTAGCATCATTTGAAATATAGGCTAATATGTTGCTGTTACAACTGTACCATGGCTGTTTGAATTTGAGGGGAAAAAATATTTCCTGCCCTGCAGAAACAGGCTACTTGCTTTGTCTCAATCTGAGCTGACATGCTTTATGAGACACACCTAAATTCCTAACTGACACATACTATGTGGCTATACCATACACCTAAACACCTAGTAGTCTGAAAAATAAGGCATTATAACTTATTAAATGCTATGAGACAATCAAGCAGTGCTCTTTAAATAATATATCAAATGTTAAAAATTTTTGCTTATTCATTGTTGTTAGATTTGCTGTTTGTTATCCTTTTCTCCTGATGTGCTGAAAATATAGATTAATCATCTCCACCTGCTCAGTCAGGCTGGCAGCCAAATGCAGCTCAGCTTTTCTGCCAGTCATTGAGTGAAAGATCTATTTCTGACCCAAGGGGTCCTGCTACAGGAGGACACAGAAGGAGCAGCTGAGAGTTGCTGCATCTCACCGTGTATCATGACACATTTTTCCAAGCACATTTAAATACTGGAGGTTTAATGACATATGTAAAACTGAAACAGCTGAAGATATTACTCAGTTGTGGGAAGACAAACAAAAATATAAAACTTTGGTGTGGAGATTTCTCTGAAAGAAAAGCTAAAAATATGCTTACCATTGTGCCTTCTAAGTAGATTTTCCTTTGAAAGAAAAAAATAAGAGGCAGTTGGCTTTATTTTACGTCGTGCCTCTCACAGCGGCCGTCAATGTGGTCCGGGTGAGTAAGTAATGCCAGGTGGGCGAGGACCTGTCACGCTATATTCCACTGCAAACCACTCCCACCTGTCTCTGACGAGAACGCGCACTGGGAGCGCGCAGGTCACTTCATATTACACGATCCTATTAGAATAGACTCTGATCTTACTGCAGGATGAGGACACTCTTTCTTTCAGAGATGTTTGGTTTATTGATCAGTTGACTCTGATAAAAATGTACATTGTCACGCTAATTTTGTGCCACTAACGCAATATAGTAGATCCAAAGTACATGCGAATAAAATAAAAATAGATATGCACACAGAAAACTCCTACCGAGGCTTCAAAACGGGGAAAAAATGTATGGCAGGAGGCAGCTACTGAGCGAGGCCTGTCCTCTATAGCACTTTAATCCTGAACCTGGGAATCGTGAGTGAATGAAATATAGCCTATAGGGATTGGCAGGTGCAGTTTAACCAGCTCTTAAGTAGGCTGCTACCATTTACTATACCAGTAAATGTTCAGTACACACAGGCAATGTTGTGTTGCAGTGTTTAAAGGGTATTTTTGCCTGATAAGAAACATTTCCAGACACATCTTTCTATCTCTTTCTCTTTGCCTCCGTATTTCCATTTTATGCCTCTTTCTACTCATACTACACTACAATGTAGAGGGAAATACTGTAGTTTTTACCCCACTACATTTAGTTGACACCCATAGAAGAACCATGACAAACTGAGATCTTGCATAGAAAACACAAACTTATAAAATAGCAGCATCATCTCAACAAAGTATGCTAATACACCTTAATACATCATACTCATGTAAAACTATAGAATAACATTCACAAGGATCATTATTCTGCATTGAGCACTTTTACTGTTGATACTTTAGAGCATTTTTACAATGTAGTATTGCTCATTTTACTTATGGATGTCATCGTAGTCTTGCATTGCCAGATGTAGCTGCGTTTCTTTTTGTGCAATTCAACTTTCTATTGAGGTTTTCCATCTTTAGCAACTAGCTCGTTAACTAGGTTGACCACTTGTATTTGAAAACAACACGAGACCAACAGAAAGGACAGAACGATGCCTAATGGATGTATGAGCTGGATAGAGCTCCTCTGCCCAGCCCTGCAGCCAGTTTTTTCCCAGTGGTCACTCGCGGTATTGCAGCGAAAAATCCCTCTGCGGCCCAAAAAGCATTTTCCCCATTGACCACCATTGGAAAAGCGACGCCTGTAAAACTGTTGACAGGACACCTCCAACTGCAACGAAGGTCAGTTACGACTTTTTCTATTATGATTTTTTGATCCATGGAGGTTTTACATTTGTATAACTTTCCACAAGCCGAGAAAAGCTATTTTAAAATCTGTGACGTCGCCACAATGTAAAGTCTATGGGCCGGGGGGGAACTCACGGGCGGGGTCAGCAGAGAAAACACTACTGCGCACAGTCAGAGGGCCGCATACCGCAAGGGTACGGCTATGGATCACGCCTATGCAGTCAGTTTCTTGTTGGGCGGGACGTTACATCCTGCAAAGCAACCCAGAACACCACATGGAGCCCTACATGAAACTGCATATGCTGGCACTGTAACCTTTTGAAAGCTAGAGGTCGTAGTTGCTACATTATGAGTCACTGAGTGAAAAACATAGTTTGACCAATACATCCATGAGTGTGACAAACTGTCATGTGACATCTTAGAAGAAGTCTATTTTCTCACCACCACAGTCGATCCTGCAAAGTATTTTTGTATTTATGTCACCCTGCTACTGCCCTGCTCTCTTTGTAAACTGGGACTGTTAGTCTCTAATTTGTAATGCAATATACTACTTATCTGCATTGCTTAATAAAGTGCAGATGTTTTGGTGAGTTTTTACCATATATATATATATAAATAGTAGGCTAAACATTGTGCAAATTATCTCTCCATCTCCCTTTTTCTCTTTCTCTCTTTCTTGCTAGCACTATTATGACCCATTAAAGACTTAATTGTGGAGCATTAGGGACCTATACTCTCAAACAATTGAAGTGGGTCATAGCTTTATAACTCAGGAAACACCTAGAGTGAGTCAGATGAGGGAAGACAACAGCAAGGCGTGTACTTTCCCAGTGATATCTATCAATGGATAACCTCATAGAATATAAACCAGACCTAAAGATTTGGTATAAAGTGTTCACATTGTCTATGTTTTGTGTGAGCAGTATAAAAAGTAAATCAACACCTTCTTCTCTGCAAGGTAATAAAACACACTGCAAGTATATTAAGCACCAACATGTCACCAAAATGTTTTCATTTAACATTGCATGGCTTACAAATAGCATTCGCTCCATAGTCCTTGATGAGCTGTTTGTGTTAAAAGTGTATGATAGGAACATATATCGTCATAGTTGTCACTGATGAGTCTCACAGCCTCAGGAGAGACATTAAAATGATTAATGGTGCAGTTGATGTTGTGGTATCACTCCTCCTGGCTCAAAGTTACCCAGGTTTATTTCTAAGATAATGAGAGAGGTTCAGCTTTGTCCTAAATTAGTCTAATTTGCAAATTTGATTTGATTTAACATCCACCTTTTTTGGTGAAAATAACATTCTTTCAAAGAGGAGGGTAGTACAGATTTCCTCAATGTTTTATCACAAATAGATTATATTGAGCCATGAGCAATTCCCACATGTTTTGAACTCTAATATTACAGCAAATGCCTGCTGGTCATGAGAGTGGTTTGTTTTCAATGGTAGAGCTGCGCCTTCGGCCTTTGAGCCATGGCATTGTATCAACAGTTTACCTTACGCTTGCCAACGGAAACAGGCAGCTACTCTGCTATCCAACTGAAACTCATGTGAACACGATTATATAACTCTTTTGATATGAACAACTTTCTGGAAATATGAATAGAATGAGAATGGCATTCAGGTAGACTTTAGTAACCATGATTTTAGGCTTTATTTGGCTTATTTATGGACTATTTCCATATTTGATTTTTATGTTTCATATAATGAAACCACACTCGCAGGCAGTTGCTGTTTACAACCATTTAGACACTGCTTGAGGCGATTCACATGTATTCAGTTTCTCTGCTTTCCCAAGGGGTTTAAAAACCAACAGGGAATGAGGAGCAGGTCTCATATATATTGAATTGCTTTAAAAAAGACTGACAGTTCATTTCAAGCTGAGAGTGTGGGAAAGTGCCATGCATGATGTATTTCTTAAATTACACATACATTTTAGTTTTGTTAAAGGTGCCAGGGTGATTCAGAACAGCTGTTGAGTGTTTAGGGATGCCAAATTTCCATAAATATACATTTATCTCAGTCTTATCTGATAGTTTTTAGCATGTATTTTGTGTGAGGACAAAAACTAGTCTACTTACAGAAAACAATCTAATTACGAAAGGGGAGGCAAATGTGTTCAAATTCATATATTTGATCATCAAATACATCTTAATTGAAAGTCTGATGACAATGACATAAATAAGTCAATAATCGTGAAATACATATAAGTTATCTTTCCCTCATCCAAGGTTCTGCTTCCGCTTTCTGAAATATGAGGTGCACACACACACCGGACTCACAGACTCACACAATGAAAAGGGTGGTGACCTCCTTCTGCATTGTGTGTATGTCTGTTGAGCGGATGAGCTTATCATGGTCTCATCAGTAGGTTCTCTGATTACAGTTCAGATCAAATCACTGTTCACCTTAAGCTGCAGGTATATAAGAGCAGAGTGACACGGCTGCACCACATCTTCTTACCGATACCTGAACATTGGAGAAGAGAGATTAACAATGGTAAGATATGGTTTAGTCGAGTGAAACTTGGGTGCATACAACTGTATTTATAAACAATTGTGAGATATACTGCTTTTGGTCAAAAATAGGTTGATTTTAATGTATGACTTATGTGATTCAGATTTTTAATCAGTTTTTTTGTCTACATCAATGACTGACACAATATAACAACTGGTTTTAAAATTTTTGTAGCAGTAATCTAGAAAGTAACCAGATGCCAATTGAATTGTGTTTCTCACTCCCTGCAGCGTGAATGTATCTCTATTCATGTGGGCCAAGCTGGGGCTCAAATTGGCAATGCATGTTGGGAGCTGTACTGCCTGGAACATGGTATCCAGCCAGATGGACAGATGCCTTCTGACAAGACTATTGGGGGAGGAGATGACTCCTTCAGCACCTTCTTCAGTGAGACAGGGGCAGGAAAGCATGTTCCAAGAGCCATTTTTGTCGACCTGGAACCCACTGTCATTGGTCCGTGCCAGTTAAACACCTGATGAAACATTAGACTGAATATTTTCTAAAATGTAATGTATTTTTATTACTAGCAAAGCTATATGTATCTTCAGAGAATATGCTTTGGGATGGATGTTGAATTTTACATCAGTTCAGTTAACATTTATATTTATTCTGATATGAAACTTTGTTGAAGTGTAACCATTACCACATTTCACATTCAGGTCTCTACAATAAATGCTAAAGTATTTCAAATTCTGAGAATGGCATTATTATCACACCACATTCCAATCTTTACATTATACAAAATATAAACATTTATGCAGATGATAGTCATCTTTTTATTTCCAGAACAAAGATCTATTGTGTCACTGTGAAAGCAGTGCAATACAAGTCAGTCTAAGGAGACCTCAATCAGTAAATCCAAATTTGTTGTTTCGTTGTCTAGATGAGGTGCGTACAGGAACCTACCGGCAGCTGTTCCACCCTGAGCAGCTGATTACAGGAAAGGAGGATGCTGCCAACAACTATGCCCGTGGACACTACACCATCGGCAAGGAGATCATTGATCTGGTTCTGGACAGGATTCGTAAACTGGTGAGACTTACTAGTGTATGTTTGTAGTATGTTAAATTTGTTTTTTGCTTGAATAAATAATTAATTGAACATTACTGAACTATTAAATTTTCAGGCTGATCAGTGCACTGGCCTGCAGGGGTTCCTAATCTTCCACTCCTTTGGGGGAGGCACTGGCTCTGGTTTCACCTCCCTACTGATGGAGAGACTCTCTGTTGATTATGGGAAGAAATCAAAGCTTGAATTTGCCATCTACCCAGCCCCTCAGGTTTCCACAGCTGTGGTGGAGCCCTACAACTCCATCCTGACCACCCACACCACCCTGGAGCACTCTGACTGTGCCTTCATGGTGGACAATGAAGCCATCTACGACATCTGCCGCAGAAACCTTGACATCGAAAGGCCAACCTACACCAACCTGAACAGGCTCATCGGCCAGATTGTGTCTTCAATCACAGCTTCACTTCGCTTTGATGGAGCCCTGAATGTTGACCTGACAGAGTTCCAGACCAACTTGGTGCCCTACCCTCGTATCCACTTCCCTCTGGCCACCTATGCCCCGGTCATCTCTGCTGAGAAAGCCTACCATGAGCAACTGTCTGTTGCTGACATCACCAACACCTGCTTTGAGCCAGCTAATCAGATGGTGAAGTGTGATCCACGTCATGGTAAATACATGGCCTGCTGTCTGCTGTATCGTGGTGACGTGGTGCCCAAAGATGTCAACTCTGCTATTGCAGCCATCAAGACCAAACGCACAATCCAGTTTGTGGACTGGTGCCCCACAGGTTTCAAGGTGGGCATCAACTACCAGCCTCCCACGGTGGTTCCTGGAGGAGACCTGGCCAAGGTGCAGAGGGCTGTGTGCATGTTGAGCAACACCACAGCCATCGCTGAGGCCTGGGCTCGTCTGGACCACAAGTTTGACCTCATGTATGCCAAGAGGGCCTTTGTCCACTGGTATGTCGGGGAGGGAATGGAGGAGGGAGAGTTTGCAGAAGCAAGGGAAGATATGGCTGCCCTGGAAAAGGATTATGAAGAGGTGGGTACTGACAACATGGGGCAGGAGGATGAAGGAGAGGAATACTGACCTGAGTTTAAATCACACATATATATATATATATATATATATATATATATTACTGATTAATATATTCCTGATTAGGAGGCACATTTTTGTTTCTTATTTTTTTTTGGGAGTAGACAGACAGAAATGTATGAAATATATGATGAAACCAACAAATTATGAATGAGTTCAGAGAATAACACATTTTAATAATCCCTATATTTACTATCAAAACAGACAGAATTTATTTATTTTGTGCCACTGCTCTGCAGTCATGCCTTATAATAAATTGCACATATAGGTGAACTTAAAGTATATGCTGCATACTGTGACACTAATTCACAATACAGATTTAACCCATAATCTTAGTTTAAGACTATGGGCTCAGTTATAGCCCAAAAACGTGTTTTACTTATTACTTACAGTACTGTGTTAAAACATTGTATTTGCATACAAAGTAAAAAAACAAATAACAACAACAAAACTTATTGTCAAACATATCTTGTTTTGGACCTGAAGAGATATTTTCTTTGTGCAGTATCAGACTCAGAAACTTAGGCCAAACCCTCTCTTTGTGCACCTCCCCCCACTATCCTCTCACATGTGGAATGTAAGTTATGAAAGGGCTCCTATGTCAGTTTCTATATGCCATTCAGCTGTGACTGTGTGAGAGCAGAAGAGCGAGAAAATAACTGACTAACTCACTGACTAGTGTTTGTGTAGTTCATACTCAGACATTGGCCTGCAGCAACAATAGAATCCCAGTTATGTATGAATCACAGCTCTGTGATCATAAGAGAGCTGTTGAAAAGCTGTACAAGAGAATAGCAGAAAACTGGCTTCGACATTCATTGTTTGTTTTAAATCTTCTTCATTTCAGTGGTTGTCAATATGATATTTCTCAGTGTATTCTAAGTTCATCCTACTGTAACACTGCATTATACCATGTTATTTGATGTAATTTTTGTCATTTTAAAAGGATAGGTTCCCAGTTTTTCTGTCTTAAAACAATAGTCAGGTCCCCATATGATCATTGAGGCAGGTTTTCATTTCTGCACTCATTTTTCATGTAAATAACAGCCATTAAAATATCCCTTCCAAAAGCACTCTCAATGTAAGTGATGGGGGACAAAGGGCACCGTCCTCGTTCTGTGCAAACATATATTCAAATGTTTATCTTAGGCTAATATTAGTCTTCAGCTGCCCTAATTAGTCAAATCAAGTGGATATCTTCTAAAGTTACCACCTTTTTTATGCAATTTCCCTCTTTTTGTTATCCTTCCTCTGCACTGCAGCTCAATAGGGTAACATCGTTTGGGGTTACTCAGGATCTGTAACTTTGGAAGATATCCACTTAATTTGACTAATTTAGCTGCCTGAAGCCTTATATAAGCTTCAGATTAATTTGAATACATTTTGCACAAAAGAAGGACTGAATTTTGTCCCCCATAATTTTAATTGAAAATGCATTAGAGAGCTTTAATGGTCAGTCTGAACAACAGGAATGATTAGAACCACCAAAACATCTTTCAATGTTCATATTGGGGCCTGACTTGTTTTGAGACACTTGAAAATTGTGAATCCTTAAACACATTTGTTACTGGTCAGCATTCTCTTTATCATTAAAGCATGTATTTTACATTTGATGATCAAAAATAAAGAACTTTGTAGACTTTTACTCAGCACATCTTTTTTTCCAGTGCCATCATGTGAGGGTGCAGATGAGTGTGTGTGTGCAATTGTTATATTTATATACATTTATATGTTTGCAGTTGGACATTTTGCATGCATACATAACAACTCATTTATGCTTTGCTTGTTGTATAGTCTCTCTAGGATTGGTTCACAGGAGTTTGAGCATCACCATGGTACACTGATAAGAAAGTAGAAGGGACAACTGATATTTCCATTTAAGCCATTGCCACCATACACATGTAGAGCAACAGGAGATGAGGCTTGTGGTTTTCTGTAAGGTTTTCTGTAAATGATAAAACAGAGAAATGCAAGAATTACAATATGCAGTTAACCAATATATGACATCACATGATTAGGTATCTAACAAAACAGTGAATATTAGTACTCCATGGGGGTGAGTGGTAGGCCTGCCACTGATAAAATTAGTACTACATTATGGTGAAACATTACATTAAACAATTACTCAGTGAAAAACGCTAAATATTCTAAATTAGGTCATAAGGATTCTAGATATTGCATCTCCTTAATTAAGAACTGCAGAGAATGAATCATGCACACTGCACACTTGCACACAATACTAACAAGCTGTAGGCTCAAGAAAACAGGCAAGGTGACCACTGTAGCCTTTACCAAAATATACTGGTCAGGCATTTGATCACATTCAATCTACATGAATCTGCATAACCAGTAAACTACAACAATATATGAAGAAAGTAATAAACTCACTTTAGTAACTTACAACTGTAGGTGTGTCTCTGAAACACAGGTACAGAGGGCATTCACATGTGGTTAGTGTTGCCGCCAGCAAGAAGAAAAGAAATGGGCGGGATATATAGAGCAGAACATGATTAGGAGTGAGTGAGCTCAGGTGAGAATGGGTTGTTGTCAGGCTTCTGCAGAGGTTGATGGTGAGCTGATCATTTGAATCAGGTTTGTTGGAGCAGGGAAACATATAAAACATGCAGGGCAGAGGGTTCCCAGGACCAGGAATGAGAAACGTTGAATTAAACTAACTCTAGAACATTGAATAGTACATCTCTCCAAAAAGTCTCTCTCTCTCTCACACACACACACACACAAAATTAGAAAATAGGGAAAAAGTGGTTAGGATAAATCAAGAGTGTTATTTCTCCATAAGCATTTAAGCTCATACTGAAAGACAAAGCAGATAAATGTAAGGGTGAATGATATGACAGACAGCATTAGGGACTTCCCTCTTTTTTTTTTAAACTGCTCTTTCCTCCCGCCAATGAGCTATGCAGCTGCTTGCTGAGGCTTCCTGCCTGCCCCCCTCCACATCCTTGTCTATATAAACCCTGACTCTCCCTCTCCTCCGCACTTCTGCCTTGTGTCTGAATCCTCAACGTCAGTCGAAGGACAAGCAGACAAAATGGTGAGTAACTGCTCGGCTGATGACGTAGCCTTAAAATTTCCTCTCTCTTTCTCTCAGCCTCCCTTTGTCTCTGTTTCTTAGCATTAGATGGATTACACAGCTAAGCCTTTTTAATGCCTATAAGACCTCTTTTCTGGAGTTGAAGGCAACTGATACAAAAGCAGCTTTATTGTGTTAGGTGGCAGTAGTTGTGAGCTGAATTTCTATTAAACTTTTTAGGGCATGTCTGTTGAGAGTTCAGGAATGTACTGGAATAGTTGCATATGACTGCAGTATTCCTCTCCAAGTCATTTCTGTACTCTTGGACAATCTAGGTCAGATGACAGACACTTTATAAGTTAGACTGCTTTGTCATGTTCATACTTATTTAATATATACAGCTTAGCAAAAAAAACAACAAACATATCCAACTAAAGGAAAAATAAGTAATCAGAATCCTAATAGTGCATTTGTTAAGGAATTACAGTGATCTGGACTAAGGGAGTGATCAGGGTAATCGTGGCAGTGGGGGATGGATAGAAAGAACAGAGAAAAGAGGAGTGGTCTGGGCTAGGCAGTATGAGTTAGTTGGCAGCCATTTTGCAGCTGTTAGGAGTTTTTTGGGAGAGATGTGGAGGGAGAGAGGGAGACAGCCCTGACTGTTACACAGCACTATGCAGCTGGACAGGATGGGGGAGGAGAGAGACGCAGAAGGGGAGGAGATGAGGAAAGGGAGGAGATACAGGATGGAGAAGTGGGGGAAGGTTTTCCCATCTTGTTGAGGCATGGCCTTCCTGTCTGCCCCATACTGCATTAGTTTGTATGTCCCATAAAACTGGTCCTCATAGGCAGCAGGGGACACTTTAAAAACTGCATTTAGCTGCACTTCCTGTCCAGATATTCTGGTTTCCACTGCAGTAAATCCATAGTTCAGCCTATGCTTTAGTCAGGAGACTCTTAAAGCTGCATTAATGCTGATTTACTCATATGCACTGTGTAGCACTGAGCACTTCAAACAAACTGTTCTGGCATACTTAGCAGTTTCCTTTCTGAATCCAGTGTAGACCCCACACCAAAGGTTGTAAGTATACATGAAGTTCAAAGAACGAACACAGGGGTCCCACACTAACTATTTATGATTAAATACATTAGATGTTCTATGTTGCCCTTTTTCATCAAATAACATGGCAGTTAGTTTAGTCAGGCAATACATCTCGAGCAAATATACAGTAACACTTTGCATTTGGATAGTAAATGTGTGTCTAATTACAGGACTCACATTTTCATACCACATTAGCAGCCACCTTTGACTTTAATCAACCTCTCTCCCCTCTAATTCAGCGTGAGTGTATTTCTATGCACGTCGGCCAAGCCGGAGCCCAGATGGGCAATGCATGCTGGGAGCTGTACTGCCTGGAACATGGTATCCAGCCAGATGGACAGATGCCTTCTGACAAGACTATTGGAGGAGGAGATGACTCCTTCAACACCTTCTTCAGTGAGACAGGGGCAGGAAAGCATGTTCCAAGAGCCATCTTTGTCGACCTGGAACCCACTGTCATCGGTCAGTAGTCCGTAAATAAACAGTGCCCAAAACACACATTTAGGACATTGTGAATATTGTTTTATATCATTAGCATAGAGGTAATAGATTGGCGCATATTGGACAATTTTCCTCTTCTTGCACACTATTTACCATTTATAATTTACATATCATATGTTTTGATTTTGACTTGTGCAAACAAATACAACTAAAGCCTCAAACTCATGAATCAAGCTGGCACTTCACCACACCTAATTGGTAAAATTAATACTCATATCTCAACTTGCAGCAATATCAGAGTAAATATAACATCTACAACATTCTTCACTCATGGACATCATTTCTTACTCTTGTCTTCAACCGTTTTACAGATGAGGTGCGTACAGGAACCTACCGGCAGCTCTTCCACCCTGAGCAGCTGATTACAGGAAAGGAGGATGCTGCCAACAACTACGCCCGAGGACACTACACCATTGGCAAGGAGATCATTGATCTGGTTCTAGACAGGACTCGTAAACTGGTGAGTTTTGTTTGTTGATTTCATACTTTTAGAGATTTTGCTGGTTGGAGTTGGATTTTAAATAATCAAGGTGAATTTCCCTTTCAGGCTGATCAGTGCACTGGCCTGCAGGGATTCCTCATCTTCCACTCCTTTGGTGGAGGCACTGGCTCTGGTTTCACCTCCCTACTGATGGAGAGACTCTCTGTTGATTATGGGAAGAAATCAAAGCTTGAATTTGCCGTCTACCCAGCTCCCCAGGTTTCCACAGCTGTAGTGGAGCCCTACAACTCCATCCTGACCACCCACACCACCCTGGAGCACTCTGACTGTGCCTTCATGGTGGACAATGAAGCCATCTACGACATCTGCCGCAGAAACCTTGATATCGAAAGGCCAACCTACACCAACCTGAACAGGCTCATCGGCCAGATTGTGTCTTCAATCACAGCTTCACTTCGCTTTGATGGAGCCCTGAATGTTGACCTGACAGAGTTCCAGACCAACTTGGTGCCCTACCCTCGTATCCACTTCCCTCTGGCCACCTATGCCCCGGTCATCTCTGCTGAGAAAGCCTACCATGAGCAACTGTCTGTTGCTGACATCACCAACGCCTGCTTTGAGCCAGCTAATCAGATGGTGAAGTGTGATCCACGTCATGGTAAATACATGGCCTGCTGTCTGCTGTATCGTGGTGATGTGGTGCCCAAAGATGTCAACTCTGCTATTGCAGCCATCAAGACCAAACGCACAATCCAGTTTGTGGACTGGTGCCCCACAGGCTTCAAGGTGGGCATCAACTACCAGCCTCCCACGGTGGTTCCTGGAGGAGACCTGGCCAAGGTGCAGAGGGCTGTGTGCATGCTGAGCAACACCACAGCCATCGCTGAGGCCTGGGCTCGTCTTGACCACAAGTTTGACCTCATGTATGCCAAGAGGGCCTTTGTCCACTGGTATGTCGGAGAGGGAATGGAGGAGGGAGAGTTCTCGGAGGCCAGAGAAGATATGGCTGCCCTGGAGAAGGATTATGAAGAAGTTGGCACTGACAGCATGGGAGAGGAAGATGAAGAAGGAGAGGAATATTGATGAGTCAAACATCATCCAGGCTTTGCCATCACACATTCCAAGAGTTATCATGAACGTAACACATTCCCAACATTCTGATAACCTGTGGTGGTGATGTCAGTATTAATAAAAGTTTTCATCACAACATTTTAAGTGAACCTGTGATTCTTGAACTCTTCCAGCACACTGTAGCATGGCTGTTAAGCAAGTATTTTATTGTAGAGTAATTTTCTACAACATTCAAACCTCTTTCTAGCCTAAAATACTAATGAGTCATCAGAGGTGATTACCAGTCTATTGAGCTTTGCATTTAACTTTTATAAATGTGACAGATTTTACTTGGCTTTCTGAGACAATTGGTAATGAATTATCACTGTAGTGTGATTTACAAAGATAAGAAAATACTTGGGCAAAATAATATCAATATTATAAATCAGTACAGTACAAACATATGTAATACTACATTTTATTTTGCTATTCGTGGAGGGGATTTTCCCATAGTTGCAATGCTTTGCAGGATTTTAGGTTTCAGCTTGCAGCTTATTCATTTATGAAGGAAATTCCTGTTCCTCTGCCTCTGCCAATTTCCTGCGATGTTTGTGCCATGTCGCAGACTGTAGATATAAAAATATAGTGGGTTGGGCTGGACTTCTTGCAGTGGCTTCCCTCGGCCACTAGATGGGAGCAACGGGCACCGAGTTAAGTTGTAAGAGTTGCTCAGTCATAATCATTGACCAGCGTTTGTCATACCGCTCGATGAAGATGGACCGAATATTACACGGTGAGCTCATCATATAAACCTGACTACTAACTCCAATAATGACGATCTAATCAAACTTTCTGATTATTTTCAGTTAGGTACACTTCTCTGGTCTACCAGGAACTTTCTCGATGAATTGTTGGACTCTTAGGCTTTATGATACAATAAAGTGGAATCATAATGGTAAATCATTGCTGGTGCAAGAAACATGCAGATCATTTACACAAATAAGAATACTAAATTTCAAGTACAAATCTTGTATTTCAAATCGCACTTAAAAGTACATAAGTATTAGTAATATGTACTTTAAGAAAGCCTATATGCAATGTCCCCTGTCTGAATTATATATTATAAAAATAAATGTGTAAAGAGCCTTCTCATGTCGTAGCCCTTCAAGGTGGAGCCAATGGGCCTATTGTTGGGTACCTCGATGTGAAGTCATAGGCTACTGAATTTGAAAGAAGGCCACGTTTTGTATACAGTTTTTATATGCAAAGTAAAGCTATAGCAGAGCACAGTGGAGTAAAAAGTGCAGCATTCCCCTTTGACATGTAGCAGAATAGAATAGCCTATGAAAGAAGAGGCTACTTATGAATGTAAGTATTTCCACGGTTTCATGCAACCTTAATGCGGTTAGTAGGCTTATCTGAATAGAAATTATTTAGTAGTATGTTGGCTACAAATGTAATAATTTGGTTTATATATCTACCTGAATAGTGGCCATATGTAGACATCCGTGACTACCATCATAAATTACTGGTGTAGCTAATTATTATGCCTCATTATCAGAGAGCAACAGGCAGACGCCGATGCAGGGCGGGTCTACTGACGTCTCTAAAAGCTGGCATGTTCTAGACGCTCTATTTTTTCTCTCAGCTGATGGTGACGTAGCTGTGTGCGGCTTTAGACCAGCAGCACACAGTCAGGACAAACAGGGCCGTTAGTTTTCCCTGTGGGGAGCGTAGAGTAGACCGCAGAGGCATAACGGTACTCTGCAGTGAGATTGTGTTGTTAGAGAGTGTCTGTGTCGGGGCGGCGGAGCGGAGGAGGCTGTCCGCGGGGCTGTCGCAAAGAGACGGGAAGCGCATTCCAGAAGAACCGCTGTTATTGTTGCAACAGAACCGGCGGACAGACGGTTAAATTGCTCACTGATCAGACAAGAGGCTCAGGTAGGTCCAGCTTAGGCCACTCAAGTTGTGACTATCCTACAGGCAATAGACCGTGTTTTAGCCACTGCAGTTTGTTATTATAGATGTCTAACTTTACCATATTAGGAAATATTTGTCACCAAAACTCAAAATAATGTTAATTTTTTACCCTTGGAAAGTTCTTGAATACAGACAGTACGCGTGTGTGCCTTCAAGCTACATCTGCCAGTGTGTGTAAGTTTGTGTGGGCCCACTGTCATGTCAGCAGCAGTTGTGTCGGATGGCGCTAGAAATAACATTGTAATAATACAACTGTGAGCGCATTGCTGTTCCCGGGGGTGGGGGGTGGGGGTGGGGGGGCATATAAAGTTAAGTTTAGTTATTTTACTTCAGTTTGGAAATCCCCCCCAGCCCTGAAACTGTTACTGTCCACTAATGAGATTGGCATGCTGACTGTGGCTATAATGGAGCTACTGAGTTCTTTTAATTTCAAGGGCAAAATTACTCACCAGAGATGATTCCACTTGTAATTATTTTTGCTGAAAACCCATATAGACATTAAGAATATGATTATAGATCATATAGCAATGCAGTACAAAAAAAATTGAATCAGGATTCAGTGAAATTGATCTTTTCAGCTGTATTTATAAAAAAAAGTTTGTAAGATAACAGGAAGTTTTCAGTTATCAAGATCAGAGATATTATAGAAATTATAATCACTAATTCAACTGCTGTGATTATGAATTGAAGGAATGTCATGCTGACCATTATATAAACTCATCAAATTAAATTTAAGGAACATTATCTTATTATCTGAGTACTGTTATGAGCCTCTTCATGCATGTATCTCAGATGAGTCGCTGATCTTTTCATAGATAAAAGTGAAAGTGTAATCTATAATGGTTCATCCACTACCTCCACACTGAAGTTATTGCCATAGTTTTGACACTCAAATTAAGGTATTAATTATAGTCTAAATAAACATGGCAATTAACATTATGTGATGTTGTACTGATTGTATGTTAGATGAGTCATTCTGACAAAGCTTTAAAACCCCTTTACTTCTGAGAGAATGCAGCTTTAACAAGCGACTTTTCTTAGTACCAAACAGATGATGACTGAGCTTAATTTGCTGAGTTTAATGAGATCAAGATTACCTAACTTCTTCCCCTCCTTATTTCTCCTCATTCTTGTTGTTTCTCCTTTGCTCCCTCTTTGCTCTCTCTGCTTTCTCTCCTCCTCATTCCTTTCCATGTATTTGTCCTCCCTCCCACATCAAAACAAAGTACAATCTCAGTGGTAATTCACTTAATTCTTCCTGGGCTTTTATATTTTGAAGTCAAAATAACCCAAATTGTCTTACTACTTGGAAAATGTCCACTAAAAATGCAAAAATATTTTGATGTAGCTTTACAACTGGCAAAAGATGGAACAAAAAAAAGATGACACAGATGTCAAATATGCAGCACATTAATTAAAGAGGAGTCTACCTCTAAAGGCCCTGCGCTCCCACCACACACGTTTTCAATTTTTATGGCTGATTAGCTCTCAGCTCAGGTTAAAGTTGGGCATAACTATGCTGGGAATAGAGTGTTTTCACGGCAGACATTTTGACTTGTCAAAGCAGGAAAAGCACATGTGTAAATAATAACAATTACGATGGCTCCATTGCATTAATTGTCCCAGTTAACCATGTCAGTGAGTGAACACGCACAATACCACGACACTGAGAGCAAAGCAGACAAATGGAATGCAGCCATCATTAATGTCATTAAATTCACCAGTACTTGTCCGCCGCTTTGACAAGTGTGCCGTGAAAAAGGTCTACTACATGATGTCATTAAACAACATGTGCTAATAAGGATTTTCACAGAAGACAAGTAGGAAAAACACAGGTGTATGTAAGAATAAAATGAATGTTGGCTAGATTCCACTTAGCTGCTTCAGTTTCATGGTCCTGGTATTGTGCATATCGGCTCACTTTCATACTGTCATGGCTAACTGGGACCATGGAATAGAAATGAACAAAACTCTGAGAAAAGCACCTGCATTGCTGAACCATGAGTTTGTAGAGCCTGTTGTGTCTGACCAAATTGTTGACCACCACTGCAAATTAACTAAATAATGTGCATAGAGCTGTTTCTTATCCTTTTTTGGATTCTGGGGAATATCATGGATGCCAAGGTTTTCTAAACTTTTTGTTATCAGGGTCAAAGTTAAGTATATTACTCAAAATAAAACTCTGTTGTATTTTCCTTTCAGGAGTGGTGTAGTGAGGGGTGACAGAAGGAGACATGGTGGATTACTATAACATCCTGGGAGTATCCAAAACAGCCTCTCAGGATGACATCAAGAAGGCGTGAGTATCCCGGACTCCTGATAAATGTCAGGGCTCTTAACACAAAGTCATAAACTTTAAAGCAGTATTCCAGTAAAGTAGAAAATACAGATTTTGAAAATCGATTTGTAGTGTTTGAACTTATTACTGTAAACTGCAAGATCATTTGAGCAGTTTCTCATTTTTATGTGTCTGGATTTGATGATTTGATTTCAAAAAACATTCTTCTTAGTGAGAACATATACTGTACAAGTATTTACATTAAATGACAAAACACCAAAATACACTGCCTCATTATGCAGTGTGACTAAAGAGGTTTGAGAATTACTATGTAAAATACAGAATTCCTAATAACATGGAGTGCTTTTTCTTCCATGGCTCTGCATAGTGCACTGTTTATGAAAACAAGAGAACTGCAGTATGTTAAGTATAAGTGCATTTCTTTTTATGTGATTGGTTGTGTGTGTGTCTCTTTGTTTGTGTTGTGTCTTCAGGTACAGGAAACTGGCCCTGAAATGGCATCCAGACAAAAATCCAGACAACAAGGAGGAAGCAGAAAAAAAGTTCAAAGAACTGGCTGAGGCCTATGAAGTCCTGTCTGACAGTAAGTCACGACAGTGTGCATGTTGATATACGTATGTACAGTATATCCATGTGTGTGTGTGTGTGTGTCTGTGAGACGACTGGGTGTTGTCATGTGACTGTGGTGCTGATCTGTATTGATGCTGTAAGTCATGAATCTGAATCTCTGTGATGATGTCAAGCTTTTCAGAGAGGAAATTCAGTTACAGAATCCTTAAATGGATACACAATAGTTAAATTCTTTATCTAAGTTAATATGAATGTGTTGGGTGTGTGTATAAGAAGAAGTAGAGACATAATGATGCTTATGGATTTTAATACCATTGTTGAATTGTACTTTGATTCTCCTCTACAGAGAGTAAACGTGACGAGTACGACAGATTTGGAAATGACAGAATGAGACACAGAGGTAAATAAAAAGGCTTTCCTGCAGTGCTTTTGAAATTCTGCGTCCATAATGGTTTGGAAAATTGTCCAGGACGTATGAATGGTGGTGACCTCTAATAGCCAAATTTTCCTTCTCTTTCCCTTCCTTCTGGTTTTTAACTCCTCCTTCTTTCTTTGGCCATGATTATTCTTTTCACCCATACTGGACATATTTTCCCCTCTCCTCTCTTCTCCTCTCATTTCTCCTTTCCTTTTTACCCCCTTTACTCTCTCTGCTTCCTCTCCTTTCCTCATTCCCTTCAACACATTTCTGCTCTCTCCCACTTCCCTGCACCCTCTCATTCACACTCACTCTGTATGTTTTCCTTCCGTCACACTTTTTCCTTATTGTTTAATCTGACCCCTCTGATCCCAACCACTTCATTTTTCCAGGTTCCAGCTCCAGCCCAGACTTTTCTTCAGATTTCCCAGGTTTCACCTTCACATTCCGCAACCCAGATGAGGTGTTCAGAGAGTTCTTCGGTGGCCAGGATCCCTTTGCTAGCTTCTTTGGTAAGTCTTATTTGGCGTTTACATTGGGTTGGTTTAATACTCTATATGGCGAAATTTAATACTATATATCAAAATAATTGCTCTTACATTCAGCCAGTTACAGTAAATTAGACCATTTTAATTTACGATGGGTCCCCTCTGGACAGCTGTTAATGACTTTGGGAGTCCGCTAATCCTGCTTTAAAAATGATAGGAAATTTGCATTTTTCTGTCCATTCACTTGTAGAGAAATAAATGAAAAACACTGATATTGTTAGTAAATAAAAAACACATCTTACCTAACAGTAGCAGCAGGAAGGATTTAGTCTTAAAGTATTTATCTCTCTCTCATTCAGATGACTTCTCATCATTTGGAGGCTCGTCCTCTCGTCTCGGCCCCAGTCGCTTCTTCTCTTTCCCTTCAGCAGGAGGTAAACGGTCACATACTGTATTAAGAATGTTGCATGTAGATTACAATATCTTGTAGCTGTGTAATTTGACATCATAGAATATCATATTGTGGGCACAATGTTAAAAGCAGTGGCCCAAGAAAAACTGCTTTATATTTGCATCTGTTCCATTTTTGTAATTCTGGAAAGGAGAAAGGGAACTGTGTTTAAATATTTGTCCGACTGTTCACTACATCTGAACCTTATTTTTGTTGTAGAGAGAAAGTGATGTTATTTTTACAGAGTAATGATACATCAAAATGACTCTCTTCTTATCTCCTCTTATCTCTGATCATCTGTCCTTCTTTAGCTGACTTTACCTCCTTTTCTTCCCTGGGTGGTCTGCATGGGATGGACAGCATGGGAGGAGGGATGGGCAACTTCAAATCGGTTTCTACCTCCACTCGCATTGTAAATGGCAAACGCACCACCACTAAGAAGTATGTAATGTCTTTCCCAACCTGGGATATAAAGTATTTAATGCAGAAAAGTTAAAACATTCACAGAAAAGTATCTGAAACCTGACACTTTTGTACAGTTTTATTTCCCAATACTCACTCATTCGGAATTATCTTGATGTGACAAACCTCACTCCCACTAATAAACAGTGGTTTGCAGCTCCACATGGTAATGCAGTTGCTGATTTGGAAAGTATTTTTACATTTTTAAAAAACATCTTTCTCAGGGTGTGATTCATTTTGCATACAAATATTATATAACTACAAACATGAAAGTTACGCAGTGTGGCAAACACATTTTTATGTCACTATGTTTTGAATTTTATTTCAGTGCAACTGGGTATTTCAGTATTTTTTCTTATTGAAGGTCATATTTTGCTGCCTATAAAGTCTGTTCTTGTTGACTACAAAGAATGGGTATAGAGCTATTATTTTAGTCCTCACAATGTCAGTACTACTTGTCTGACATTGTCTACATTGGTAATAGTGCTGTTATTACTGTAAAAGTTCCGTGAAAGAGGACCCACTCCCTATGTGGATATAAAGGGTAACAAAAAGGTTACAAGTAACAAAAACACAACAATTCTTATTTTCAGTTGATTATACACTAATTAAACATACTTATGAATATTATATTCCATTTTTGCCAAGTCTGTTCCATTAGTTGCCACTAAATTCTACACACTGCACCTTTAAGTTCTTATATACGGTGACTTTTTGAAAGTGAGTCACAGACACAAACACAAAAAAATGATGGAGGCATTTAATACCGCCATTTATCTGTGTATTTGTTTTGCTTACAGGATAAAGGAGAACGGGCAGGAAAGAACAGAGATTGAGGAGGATGGGGTGTTAAAGAGAATCCTAATTAATGGTAAGATCATATACTGTACAATGAATAGTGTGGTTGAAAAGTTTAACAGTTTTTGTACTGTATGTGATTTTTGTGAAAATTTCAACCTTGCTTCATGCCTACGTAAAAGAAGCTCTCAGTCAAACAGCAAAATCCAACAAATTCACCTAAACTGGTTGACAAAACTAATACTGCATGCAAATATGGAGCAAGAGAGCTACATTTGCATTTGCAAGTCAAGTATTTTTTAACTTGGGTATTAGAATAGAAGAAGTTCTAGATATTGTTGTTAGAGTTAAAATTGTATGGTGACAAGCCTATAGTATGTCAAACACTCTTCTGCATGTGTGTGCAGATGGTAATTCATGTTGCTTTTGCACATACATAAGTGTTGTGTTGTTCTCAGGTGTGGAGGATGAAATGGCGCTTGCGCTGGAGCTGAGCCGACGAGAGGGACTGCCCCATCCATCACCTCAGAAGCCACAAAGCCCAAACAAATCATCTGTTGAGCCCGACAGATCCCGTCCCAGCCCTTATTCTGCAGGCACATATCGGTCATTTAGCTCCGCTCCCTTCTACAACTACGGAGGGGTTAGTGGAAGCAGTGAGGATGATGAGGAAGATGAAGAACTGCAGATGGCTTTGGCATGCAGCCTGTCAGAAATGGAAGCCCAGCAGAGAGCAGCTGTTACCGACTTCATATCAGGTGCTGGGGGTGGGGTCAGAGTCAAGATTAATAAAACTACTACCCATAAAGGAGTCAAGGTTGTTAAGACAAAAAATTCAAATGCAGATGGTAGCGAAACGGTTGTTGAAGAGGAGAAAGAGGAGAAAAAGGAGAAAGAGAAAGAATGGCAGTCTAAAATGGGCTCAGGGCCTGGAAACAGGTGGGGAAAAGAGGGAGAGGGAACCAGGGAACCATGCTTGTCTCCTGAGTCACCCACAACTGCCAATACTACACCACTAAGCCAGAGCAGTGAAGCAGAGTCTGAACCTGCCATAAAAAGTAGTGGAGGCAGTGGGAAGAAGAAAAAGAAGTGCGGGTGCATTGTGTGCTAATGCAGCTTGTGTGCGGGGGTTTATTTGGGTTGCCTTATTCTTTATACTTACCTCAGCGATCTGCCTACAGCAAGGCTCTAATGTAATGTGATTGCCAGACTCTTATTTTGAGGCAGTGCCTCAACTGATCACAAGGCTTTTGTGTAGATTTAACACATCTAAAATGGACAGTGAGTCAGCTTGAAGTTTTGTGGTTTCTTGCTGCTTTTCTTTGTCAAAAGCCAACCCAGACATTTCCACATATTCTACCCATAAAGCCAAACATTAACAATGTTTTGTTTTTGTGCATGCAAAGAAATACAGAGGATCGTTTCTGAATGTACATGAATTTGCCAAATATTTACGTAGACAGAAAGGAGTGGGATTAAGAGGGATTTAGATGTGGCCGAAGTGATTTTAATCCCAGTAAGGGGAGAGTGATTTCCTGCTCTCAAATGTGTGTGTGTGTGTCTGTGTGTGTGTGCTCATGCATGCGTGGTTTTCTGTGTGCGTCTTTGTGTGTTTGGGTCAGTTGGGACCGTGCCAGAGAATTTTCTCATTCACTCTCTCTGGCAAAAGGAATGTATCAGAACTGTGTCACACTCATCCCGGCCTCAAACAATAGATCCAAAGTAGACCACAGAACTTTCTCTAGTAAACTCAAACTAGTTTGATTTGAAAAAATAGTGTTTACTCATCAACTGATAGTGATTTCTCGAATATGTATTTGAGAACACTGTACTTTGCAAATGCAAATACGGTACTTTGTTAATACATACAAGCTCACATGACAGAATTGTAGCCTGGCTTTTACACTGTTGTAAAGTTGGAACAGTCAGGCTGCTAGTGAGACTAAATATATTAATTTGAATGTCTTTATGAGAAAAAAATCCTTGATCCAAACTACTGTAGCTTAATTAAAGGTAATCAGATTTAAGATTAAGTTTTTTTGGGAAAGCACTTGAAGCTGGAATTAAATATTTTGTACAAACCAATGTGCACAGCATTATGATTGAATGTAAATCCCAGTTGCGTGTAACATGATATAAATGTTTTATATTTTTATCCTTTTGGTGCCTTCGCATGTCTGAACTACGTAACTACGTGTTTACATGCTTACATCACTGCAAAAGTGCCAAGTCGGAAAAAGAAAACATGAATTACAAAGAAAATGTATTTTAGTCAATGATAGGAAGCTTTGGCCTATGTTTCCTCCTTAAGACGGAATTGACAAAATTTACATTTTGTGATAGTGAGTGTTGTCAAGTAATTTACTCAGGTCTGAGGTGAGAGTGATCATCATGATGGTTGTGTGTGAGTAAAATGATAGCCTTTCATCCCCCAAATAATGCTAGTTTAATTTCCTGTGGACTGGTTTGAAAAGTCAGGGTAGGGGAGATATTGTAGCTGCATTTTCCTTCTATCAGCATGTGTTGATAAAGTGCCCTTGATCAAAATATTAAAACCCCACCTGCTTCAGTGAAGCTGCCAGTGTGTGCAAAACAATGTAGACTGTTGTACTGCAGGGCAACTCAAACATCCCTGCGCTGATTCCCTCCAGGCTACTAGTTAGTATAAGTACTGCCAAAATGAAGGACATATCTATAAGATAGAGAGTTGACTGTGTTTTGGTTTTGACTTGTGATGTTATGTTTTTACAGTTTACAGTCATTCAGTTATCCATGTCAGCTACTGCTGAGATGGGTTTTGTATTTTACTAAAATTGCAGCATTTTATTTGTTTGCCAGTATGTCCCCATCTTTGCACTGGAGCATACTGGAAAAAAAACAAAACTGCTGAGCATAAGAGCTGTACGTGTGTTATGTGGGCAGAGGGAGAGAGGTGAGATATTGAGTGTTTAATTTTAGGGTTACCATGGTACTAATGAAGCCCAAACTTGCCTGGTTCCAGACCTCTGAGTCACAGCCTTCATTTCCAATTTTTTCAGCAATGTGAACAATGAAGTGAGAACACAAAGACAATTCAGTCTGAATGTCCGGCTAACTCTAGCTGATAGCTACACATGCACACATTCGTAGTGGAACACTAATAATTGTCTGAATGGAGTACTGTTTTAAATGTTATGAAAGTAACAGAAACGTCTGTTGGTGCCAAATCACAACGGTGTTAAAAATAATTACTACAAGTAACATGTTAAAACATTTTTTTTTTTACTACTGTTCAAAGACGTGCCTGTCTTAATAAGTGTCTGATTACAGGCAGTGTCCCTTTTCCTGTCCTGCTTTTACAAAGCTCATTGAGCACAATTTGGTTGTCATATATTTTTCATAAGTGCTTTATATAATTTATACTGTATGAATTTTGCTTTCACTCTTAAAGGATAACAATCGTCCCTGATAGAATTGCAGGCTCGGCTGTGAAAACATACTGGCATTTCAAACAAATTGAAATTACTTAAATTTTGCTCTGTTTACTTGAGTTGTTTATCATTTCTCCTCTCCAAACTGTTATTTGCTGAGTGTGGATGGGGAACGAGACAGAGAGAGAAAGAAAGAGGCGGATGGTTCCATACATACAGTTAATATATATATATATATATATATCGACCTGTATTATTTGTACTACATTGAACTCCCCTGTGTTTTTGTTCTTTTTATTACAGATTGTTAAAAAGGGAAATAACTAATAAAGATTGAGCCAAAAGAGGAGTTTGAATATTTGATTTTTTTTTAAATGTGGCAGTAACTGCTATGCATTTTTACACCAATTTTCACAAATTTCTTGTTAAACTACTACTATAATTGAATTGATTTAATTGATCATTTAATTTATTTGATTTGATTTCATTCATTCAAACCAGTGTGTCCCCGTTTACATGCACAGGTCCTGTCAATATGGACCATTTATACTAAAACTGGCCATGTGTGTAGCAATGAATGTTGTTAATACAAGCATGTTTGTTCCTGATTTGTTCATCTCTCTGCTCATCTCTGCCTCTGGATCCTTTCCTCTTGCAAATAATGTAATCTGCTAAACCTTTTGGGTGAGAATGTTTCATCTGTTTTCAATGCAAACTAACTTGTTTCAAGAATTGTATTGTATTGAGAACCATTATCTTGATAAGAAATACAACACTGTCATCGTTTCTAAATAACTCTTGCAGATTTCTAATTTAGGCAGACTGCTTGGCTAGGATATTACTGTTTGCATGAATCACAAATTTAAAATAGTAACAGAAAATTACTTCATCTCACAGGTTGTTATCTAACACTCTTTTGCTTAAAGTTTTGTTTTGTTCATCAGCTGATGACGTGCTGGTACCAGCTTATAATGCCTGCCTTGCATTGTTATGTTATTTGCTGTTTGTTGGCTGACATATCAAAGAAATAAAACATTTTTCAAAATTTGTAATGTGACAACTTCACATGTAAGAGGCGTTTGGTCTCTACATGTGGTACCACATTATGGACACTTAAGTTGGAATTTTTGGTTTTGTCTTACACCTCCTGCTTCCTGTTTCAGACTCAGACTTCGAGGCCTTCACAAGCTAACCTGATTGGCTCATGCTGCTCTGTGCCCTAGCCCTACCATGAGGTAAAGAACCAGTGTGAACCCGCAGCACCCAGAAAGTTGTTCAGTCATTCCTTCCCCTGCCCTCAAGCGCCATGTAGCTCAGATGATGCTCTAAGTCCCATCTTTTTTTAGAAATCACCTTGATACCTGTTTTAATTACTGAAGTGTAACATGTCCTTGTGCGTCTATTCTTACAGGTCAAAGGTCAATTCCCCATGATGCACTTGTCTCTCACTGCCCACCATGGCTTCTACCTGCTGAATGACACTTAAAAAAAAAAAAGATTCAAATGTGTATTTTATATGTATGTGTGTGAATGAGTGTACATAACTCCTTCTGGAGCGAAAGACTGGAAACTTTGTATTTTGAAACTCGAGAAAATAGCTCTAATCATCTCTGCATTAAAAAAACATGATGTTTCTGCTGAATTTTAACTAATTTTGTTTTGTGAAACCAGTTACATTATCAGAAAACATTGTACGCAGGGTAGAAAATGACCATGCTGAGAGAATAATTATCCCTGCAAATGGAAACTGAAATGGAAAAACATTAAAATCTTATGAATCATGTATAAAGCAGGGAAAATAAAGCACTTCCTGCTGACTACTCTGTATCGGTCCGTGGCAGTCTATCTTGTGGAAAGGGAACTTCACAGTGAATAACAAAAGAAGATAAGATGCCAGCAATTAATTTGAGGTAGAAAAAAATATAATTGACAATATTGTAATGCAATTATTTTTGTCTGTTCCACTGCAGGAGGTGACTATCTGATAAACTTTCAAGTAATGCAGTGCTTGAATAATATATTGATTTCATATCTTTAGATAGAATACATGGGGCAGAAGAACCTGTTTTAATGTGCCATTTTAAAAGCCCGCCCACTAAAAACCTTGGTTTTGAAAATGAGCACTCAAGGATTTTCTGCTCTTTGCTGCATCACATCACAAATTTATTCAAGTCAAAAATACATTTTTATAGATATTTTCTATCTGTCTGCTACATGAAATAAACACAATCATCAGGGTGAATTATTTACATTAATCACATGGTTGTACACCGAGTAAGACAATAAAAGAATCCAACAATAGGAGTTCAGAGAGAGAAAGAAAAAAGGCGATGGGTACTTTATGGTCAATGTACGGTCAATTTATGGTCAATCATCTGTTACAAAATGACCAGTTAAGCAAACAATCATGTTGTCAAGGCAAAGACAAGCCTCACAAATAAAAACTTGCTCGAAATAAACACACACACTAGACAGCAGAATACAGTATTCAGGTGGAAATGCAACACCACACTCAGAGTTAAAAGAAACAGAAACCTTACTGTGTATCAGCAAGATTACCTTGGAAATTTGATAAGTGTGTCAATGGACTTAACATTATTTTATCATTATTCCAAGTAAATTGAAATGTTTAGCACAACAGCCAAACAAATGCTCCGTGTTGGTGGTAAACCATCTGTTGATATTGACTGATCATTTGAGGTAATCATGTCATTGTGTCCAGTAAAAGGGTTGATGACAATAGGCAAAGATGGAATCAGATGTCATTACAATAGGTAAACAATGTTTTAATATTATGTCATTACAATCATACAGAAGTATACACTATTCTATCTGACTGTGTGATCACATAACAATGTCATTTGGATTCCCAAGTTTTTACTCTTTGTAATTCACATCTGATGGCCTCAATGTCGTCTAATTAGGTAAAAACCGCAGAAAGAATAATGAGTTCCATAATGTTGAGAAAAAAATTCAAGTCTGCATTTACATACTGGCAATCACTGAATGCATTTTTTCATAAAATGAAGTTCCCCAAAAGTTTTAAAAACCCAATGATTAAGTACATGGTGAAATACTGCATGCTGAAAACAAGAGCAGTAACTGCTCCAAGTGTGGCAGAGCAAATTCTTATGTACAGTGATGGCCAGACATACGTAACTGAGTGTGTCCTTAGGAGCGTGTATTTGTTTTGTGCCAGTGTATGTCCTCGGTGTGTTCTCCGGTACTGCAGCTCACTGAGGCAGGGCTTTCAAGATGGCATTCACCTCCTCAGCTACTGCTGTCAGCGCAAATTCAAACTGGTCCTGATCAGACGAAGCAAGAACAAGAGAGGTGGAGAGAAAAAATAGAAAGAAGAAAGGTGGGAGAGAGAAGGATAGATATAGGACAGAGGGAAACAGTTGGGTTATGATAGATATCCACCATAAATAGCAGGGAAGTGCTTTTATACTGTGACAAGCAAATGCATAAACACAAACTGATGGTACCTTGGTGCAAACGAGGCCAGGTCTCTGGTCTCGGATGTGCTCCAGTGCAGCTGCAATGTCAATCTCTTTCACTCCTAACAACAACAGGAACAGTAACAACATCAATACAGTTTTAATACCGTAAAACTTGCTAATGTACCCACAAGCTGTTTTGTGGAATAACCCCCATAAATAGTACAATATTTCACTGTGTTAAGCCGTATTTAACTACAATATCACTAATAGCTCCCTCTGCTGTAACTTATCAGTGTACACACATAACCCCCTATATGCAAACTTTGATATAATTATACCCTCAACCTGAACTGTTGAACTTCCAAAATGTTCCATTACTATTTTGGCCATCGAGGCCATTCTAGGCAAAATGTGTAAGTACTGGATCATACACTATATATACATACAACTTTGTGTGTGTGTGTGTGTGTGTGTGAGCGAGTGAATGAGCGACTAACCTTTGGCCATGCGGTTCAGCACCATGTCAATGAGGATGTATGTGCCAGTTCGGCCAGTGCCATCACTGTGGTGACAGAGACAAATAAGGAAAATGTCAAAGCACATATACTATTATGAGCAAATAATATTATAAATTATTAAATTAAGTGTTTTTCTTTCCAAACAGAACATTCATATGTTTCGTATGTTTCTAAAAATTCCAGTGTTACTTTGGAACTTTGGAAAAAGACAGATGGTCTGATAAATATGAACAAGTGATGTGTTAGTGTACTACAAACAAAGTGATACACTACTGTACACTGGTTTTTGCCATTATGATTATAAATGTTTGTCATTTTTGGTAAAAGCTATAAAAATACAGTACGACCACAGTCAGAGATTAATGTAATTCTGCGGAGACTGGGATGTAAATATGGAAATAAAGCTACCTTCTGTGACTGTTTAAAAGGTGAAATTGATTTAAAACAATATATGGCATGGTGAAAAGTTATTTTAAGTCTTTGGTTTACAAAAGCTGGATTAGGAAAACTGTTTTTTTTTTCCTCCAAATTGAATGTGTGGTGTTGGGGATGCCACAGTTTTTAAAGAAAATGTGTTTTTTTTTTTTGTTTTGTTTTTTTACCCGCAGTGAACGATGATTGGGCAGGAACGACCTCTGTAGCATTTATTCACCTTCCTGAAAAGCAGGAACAAGGGAGAGCAGGAAAAGAAAGAAGAACAAAGGACAGAAAAAAGGCTTTATTATAAATTATTTATTATAAACTTTGCAACTGACCTCGTTCACAAATTTATTGAACATACAGAAGTAATGTATAATCAGTAATCATGAGATTATTAAATGCATATAAGACAATATTATGCAGCCTCGGGTACATGTGTGTTGTGGTCAAATAGAAGGCAATGAGAGGAGAGAATATGACCCAGTAGGATGGATGGAGAGACATAAATGACAGAGGTCACCAGTAAAATTAAGAATGGAAGAAGGAACGGCAGGACAGGAAAAAATGGAAATCTCATACTGCGGCAAGGGAGGACATGGTAAACAGGAAAGGAAAGGTGGAGAGCAAGCAACAGATTCACTGTCCCTCTTGCAGTAGCCAGTCACACCTGCCAATGCTCATTTTTGTGACTATGCAACTGGAGCCAGAGTACTAGCTGCAAACCACAAAAATGACACTGGGAGATGTTAAAATACAAACCTATCAACCTGCACACTGGGAGAGAGGGAGAGAGAGAGAGAGCCAAGATGGTGGGTAGGGCATGAAATGCACAGCATGGGGGCCATGTTTGATTAAACACAGTGCAGGATGGCAGGGAAGATGGGAAACAGAGAAAAGAGATGGATGAAGGTCATGAGGAAGAGTCACCGTCACATTTCAGACACAGACTGTATCTCCATCCTGACAACCTGTTTTCTCTTTTCTGTGTTTACTTTAAGAAGTCGTCTTAAATCACCTAACTTGCAAATCACTTGTTGAATAAAGGGCACATGAGGGGGGACAGTCTGCAGGTGTGCTTTGTGTACTTTCATACCTGCGGAAGTCGAGCAGCGGCCGTGTCGAGGTGGGGATGCCATCAGCCGGCCAGCTCAGCAGGTGAAACTGCGTCAAGGTTCTGGTCTCCTGCGTCTGAACGTTCTTCAGATAGAAGCTACGCACCAGGAAGTCCTTACACCAGATATGCTCTGACACCAGGTTCACCTGATTGAGACAGAGGGAGGTGGCAGAGAGAAAAGAGATACAGATGAGAGGATAAAAAAAATGTGACTAGACTGAAGGAGAGGTGGCTCACCCACTGAATTTTGTAAGCATCCAAAAAATTTAATGCAATATACAGACATCTTCACCTACAACTCAGTGAGAGCCATTATTCCAAAATTTACTCTGCACATATTGAACACATTATTTCAGAAAAAAAGGACTGTAACAGATACAGAACATACAGTACAATTTATTGATTTTACATGAGAGGACTCAAATGTGTAAGTGGCCTCGGTTTGGCACCAGGGGGAGACATATCATCAAAGAGAGGGGAACTGACATCTTGCATTGTTTTTTATAAGACCTTTATGTCAAATTCCTCATTTAAACCATGGGTTGACACAGTATTAAGAATATTTATTCAAAACATTTCATGTTGGAGGAGTTTTTTCTCCCCTAGGAGACCTTTTAACTCTCTCAGTGCTAATAGACAGTAGCTTAAGCAGATGAAAGCATCGCCCACCTGTCTGAAAAGGTCAGCAATCGGGTTGAGTTTTTCTCTAGAGATGATGCTAATGTGAACAAAGATGTGAGTTCACAATAGCTTTGATGTTTTGCAGACCACATGGGCAGCAAATAAAGTAAATGACAGGAGTCCTGCTGTAGATGATCATACCGTTTATATAGTGGAATAGAAGAACATTCGTGACCCTAATTCACTCACAAATCTGACATTTAAACTCTGTTTTTTTCCTGTCTGAAAAGTCTGAATTTTATATACTGTATGTATAAGGCTCTGCTCCTCTTGTGCATATATGTCTTTTGAACAAAATGTAGATTAAAGGTCCTGAGCTACAACAGGAAGTTAACCTCATAGATGTGGTAGAGTGATGAACCCTCATCAGGCCAGTATCGCTCGCACTGTTTCTCTCC
Source organism: Thunnus thynnus (assembly GCF_963924715.1). Taxonomy (NCBI): domain Eukaryota; kingdom Metazoa; phylum Chordata; class Actinopteri; order Scombriformes; family Scombridae; genus Thunnus; species Thunnus thynnus. The sequence continues at coordinate 15,867,736 of NC_089527.1, forward strand.
ATCTTCCACCAGAGCTGTCATCATCACTATCACTGTGCAGCCGTTCTCCCACACCATCTGTGGGTTGAATAGCACAAGCACACACATGGTTGTAGACACACACACATACACATCTGACCCATGTGACATTAAATAAATCTGTATCATCTGGCAGTAACAAGACAGATTTCCTGCAGATGGATTGAATGATCTATATGGTTTTCATTGATCACTAAACAGAGAGCACAGTCAGTAAAGTTGGAGGAAGACAGAAAGATAAAGAGGCAAAGATTGTACTGACCTGCCAGAAATCAGCAACAGTGTGAGGCAGAGGTCCTTGTGTGGCGATGTAAGCTGGTTGGCGAGGGTCATGATCAGACTACAGGTTACAAAGAAAAAAGAGAGCAGAGGTTTTTCATACTGAGGACACTACAAAAATATATCAATTTCAACAGGAAGTCCTGATAAATAGCAACTTTACTGATGGAACATTTAAAGACTAAGAAAAACTATATTTCCATAAAATTATTATACAAAAATTAGATCTTTCTATTGTTAATTTTGCTTTGGGCCAACATTAAATTCAACAAAAGCCATGTTAAAAAGATGAGTGAGCTGCAAACTGGTCCCAAAGTATATGGATTGCATTTGAAATTTAGAATTAGAATTTAATTAGCATCAAATGTTCATATTTTGTAAGAAATACGGGCTTTAGCACTGCAGAGTGACTGTTATTGTGACTGTGACATGCAAAATGACAAGATGGCCTGAGTATTCACACTTCACAGATTTTCTTTCTGTTGTAACAATGGATTAATTTCTTGCCGAGGCCATCTCCAACAATAGTAGATATGAAAATAATCAAAGAGTGGCAATTCATTTAAATCATGATGCAATGCACACCATTAATTATAAATATCACATAACTTAAAATACTATGGATTGGATTGATTGAAGTATTTCTTACAATGATGCTTGCGTTGATGTAATCTTGTTTATTGGGGTTTAGCTCAGTTTTCAGCTTCACGCGGGAATGATCATCTGGAAAAGAAAACGGGTGTTAAATCAGAAAATGATTCAAATGTATGAAAATGGTATAGTGCTGTGCATGTATGCATACTTGTTTATTAAACAGGGTGATTGATGATTGATAGATGCATGACAACTTGACAACAGAAATGACTGATGAACTAACAGGGGAGGGCTTCAGCCTGTCTGTTCTTGTCCATGTTGCTCGGGGCTTGAGCCACAGCCACTGAACTAGGCTCAGCCTGGTAGGAGCACAACGCCTCCCACTCCTTCTGAAGGCGGTCCTTATTACGCAGGTGATCCTCCATATACGCCTGACATAGAGATGCAAAAAAAAAAAAAGAAAAAAAGTAGGACGTTAATATCTGCTCATTGAGGACAAGGATGATTTTTTACACCTGGGAGTACATTTTCTCTCTAGACTCACCAGTATCATGTGGCCAGTAGAGATGTCCATATTGGACTGGGCGGGCTCTTCACTCCAGGATGGGGTGGAGCTGTGGGTGGAGGACGGGCTGTGCTGAGGACCATCACTGAACTGGGAGGAAACGCTGCTGACGCGGGACGTGTCCGTTCCCCGTCGACCGCCAGCACCTGTGGCTATTGCAGACCCAGCCATGCTGCTGCTCACCCCGCCCACACAATCCTGGCGGCACAGGGAGGATTTGGACGCCATGTGCTGCCGACATAGCTCCTGAGTGAACAATATCAATATAGATTAAATTAACAATCAGTTATTGTATCATTATATACTGAATATACTGTAGATACACAGATATAACAAAACAATGACAAATACATTAAAAAATCTTGGCTTTTACGCAGTTGTAACCAGTAATTGTTTAGTTTTGATGAATAGTGATTTGATTACTCATTGTTTCAGCACAAATATGAGCATATTATGCTTACTGCATGTCATTAACATTCTAAGCATAATATTCATAAGCTGTACACATTCATCTGCCTGCTCTAAGAGACATTTCTTCATAATAATCTGCAGCATATGCTCACATCTCATTATCTGGCTCATCATACTTTTCCAATCCATTATGACATCGAGCCATTAAGGCTAACATGAAGACAAAAAAAAAAAAAGAAATCTGGGAATAAAAAGGGCCTTTCTTCAATGCTGAATCTGGAGTATGATGCCTTACCTGGTAGTCAAAGTGTGTTTCAGCTCCTGCCTCTGGCCCCAGGCCAAGCTTGCCATTGGCCACTTGGTGAGCGTAGTGCCTGAGACACGCTACTGCCATGGCCAATACTAACACTCCTCCTACGACTGCCATGGAAACAAGGGTGATGACTGTCCCACTGGAGCCCTGGGAAACCCTAGTTACTTGAGGGAGACCCCGTGCATCTGTCCTCTGGGAAAAACACAATTACAAAGTGTTGTAAGCATGATATGGGCAGGGGAAAAGGAACACAAAGAAAACAGATAATTATCTCATCAAAGTGCTGTCACCATTAGTCAACATGCACATCTAGTCATTTGAGAGCAGTCAGTCAAGCCTAAGCTTCGCAGGGGAATCTGCCCTCACCACTGGAATTCATGTTTGTTTTTTTTTCTCCTTCTCAGCTCTTGGGGTGAAAACAAATGGGAACGTCACTCCTTTCATTTAAAATATACGTTTCTCTGTAAATACACGTGACAGCAAGGTGTGCTTAGTGAGAGGTTGAAGCAGAGTTGTGAAGACATGGAGGTCAAGGTACTGTAGTATATAACAGGAACAGATTTAAAAGACAGCAGATGCTCCGTGGAGATCAGTGAACCGTGGTACGGTACATGCCATACATCACTGCTGCAAGTTATAGTCTGCCCTTGTGTGTCATTCCTCCTCTTCATCCTCTTTTCTATCTTTCAGCTCTTCAGCATTACATTACAGCATTACCATTTTAATGCTAAAGCAGGTGTACAGTCCTGTTTTTATCACATACACAGACAGAGCACACACACATACTGAATATCCACACTCCTGTTCACTCAAAATGTCACTCCATAGAAAAACTGCAACTGCACAAATAAAGTAAATGAACCACTTGCAGGCCTTGAGAGAGAAAAAGCTTTTTAAAAGTCAACACTGAAGAGCCAACCATGAGCTCCAGATAACCTGGCTTTTGATCAGGTCTGAAAATGATCAACAGGAGCAACACAAGACCTGAACATAGAAAACAGGGAGTATCATCTACAAAAATATTTTAGTTTTGTCTTAACTTAGATCATATGACAATTTCTGAAATGGAAGAACTCAAAAGAAATTGGCACTTTTTTATGGTATCTTTGTATGCTGAAGTCTCAATAGCTGTGCTTGTTCTAGCTTTAGCATCACCACTATTTACATGGTTACCCTTTCTTGAATTAGAGTATTTATTTGCATTGATTCATTTCTAACACTTTTCTATTCCTATTTTTTTCTTTGCTCACTCTTTGAATAAAAATAAGACACACACACGTCTTATTTTTATTCAAATACTTCAAACAGCATCTGGGGAGCACATCGATTTCTCCTTAGTCTCTTTTTAAATATACAAATCATTCACTCATTTCTGTTAAAGTTAATTGAATTAATCTAAAAAACTGTCATTTTGAATGACTTAACCGTGACTGACAAACCTTGCTAATGACAGAACTTCAATACTGAGTGATTTTAAACATCCTGCCATCTCGGAGATCATATCAGTACCACACACACACACACACACACACACACACACACATTCCATTAATGTATTGCCAGTATAATTACAATATTATCTCTTCAGTCCTGAATAAAAGCGCTGTGTGCGCGCTTGTGTGTTAGCCTGACATTCAGACTAAATTGGCATTTCGTTATTGATCCATTTTTCAAAAAATTGGAGATGCTTGTGATGATTCAGAGGTCTGGAATGAGGCATATTGTGTGAACAGGGAATAGGTTAATGACACCTGTGACTGTTGCCATAGCACCTGGGATCTGGGAGCCACAGCAGGGGGAGGTGGGAGGGGGGCTGGAGGAAATGAAGCACCATGGCAACAAGTGAAATGCTGCTTGTTACGAGGTGTCGCCTTGATAATTTGGTCTGGCCACTTGCCCTCCAGGTGGCACATCTCACAGGGGTTTACACAAACACACAAACACACACACACACACACACACAGACTATTACAGGCGAAGTGTTGTAGTGGGTGGAAAACATGCTCTATACAGTAAGTAAGAAAAATGTACTGCCTTTGTCTGCGTTGCCTCACATACAGCGTGGTGCCCTGACATCAGGGGTCTTGCACTTGTAATGTCACTGCTCTTACAAAAAGCTGAGCCCATTTTTTCCATCAATACTTTCTTTAATGATATTTGATGATGGAGCCAGCAAGGAAAAAAATATGCATTGATTGGTTCTGATTATCAAATAATAATTTTATATATGAATTTTTATATTCAGTCTACTAAAAACATACATTTATATTACTCCTTGTGCATACCAAATATACTCCACCTTTACAAACACACCACCAGAACCAGTCCTCCACATGCGCCACGTGGTCATTGTCCTGGTTTTCTCCCAGCACTAACACACATAGCTGTGTATCTATGTGTCCAATGTGAACCATTTCACCTGCATCCAAATCACTTAACATCCTTGGACTTAAGGGTACAGAATCAGTCCGCCTTGTAACTACAGAAAACCATAGAGCAATCCTACACAAGACACAACACAATCCTCTACAAGATAGATAAATACAAACAATAATGAGGTTTACTACCAATGTTTTGTAGTCATGATGTGAAAACAAGTGTGTCAGGAGTCACTTTTGTCACAAGCAGATCTGACAATCTGTCCCGCTAGATCCCATGAGTGAACAGATTAAAGGAGAAATGGTAAAGAATACAGAGGAATGATTATATCTCTGTTGCCTTGACAACTGCTCCATATGTTACCAGTAGAAGGGGTTACAGGGGAAATTTCCCACAGAGGCTATTCAAGTGTATTTCTGTGTGTGTGTGTGTATAAAGTACCTCTCCCACACCAGTCTGTACAATCTTCAGGCCTGTCTCCGACTCCAGGAAGTTCTTTTCAGATACTGTTGGGGGTTGGGGGGGGACACAACACACATTTTATTGTTGAATGTGAGGAAAAGGCGTTTGGTGAAATGATATTTGAGAAAAAAAAAACTGTTAGAGTGAGAGTACAATACACCCAAGTTTCACTAACATGCATGCGTGTATGAGTGGGTGTTTGTGAATGTGTCTGTGTGCGTGTTTTTCAAGTCTTACCAGCTTTAGCAGCCACCTCTGCAGCAGTCATGTTGTGTTCATTCTGGCGGATACGAAATGTCAATGCGGGGCCCACCACACTGCCAACACAACACACACACACACACACACACACACACACACACACACACACACACACACACACACACACACACACACACACACATTGTTTTAAAATGTGAAAAACATTTCAAGTAATTAGAGTAAAATAGTAAAATTTACATGCACGCTCTCTCCCTCTTTCTCACACACACACACACACACGTACTGGTGGTGTTACCTGATGTTGATGAAGCTGCTGGTTGTCAGGTGTATTTTATCGGCCAGTAGCTCCAACAGCTTCACTCCATCATACAAACTCAGAGGACTGGAAAGGAAAAAAATCATTATCACCAGTGACAGTCTACATACTCAGAGTGATGTAGGTCTTTCCTGAGAATAATAACTGGCTCAAAAGGACTTTTACAGGCTGTTTGTAATAAACACAAGAAATGAAAGCTGAATTTGATCAAGTACAGACCTCTGGTTGGTGACAATGTACCCATACTCCTCCTTGGCTCCTGTTCCCTCCACCAGTGGCGGTCTCTGCTCCCTCAAGCCCTGTCCAGCTTCAGCAGGAGCAGCCTGAGGACGCTGGGAGGCAGATGGGGGGCTGGTGCTCTTGGCTGGAGGTGTGGCTGCAACCGAGGCAGAGGAAGGGGCAGAGGGGGCATCAGGTGGACCGGGAACAGGGGCAGGTTTCTCTGGCTTACTGGACATACTGTCTGTTTTTAACAGCTGCATCTACGGGGGAATGATAGAAGACCTGTCAGTGTAAGAAGAGTATGATTGCCTCTATTGAAAGCTGATGACAATGGATACTGACGTACCTCCTTGAGGGTAACGAGGTCTTTCTCATTTGGATCTGTGTTGAGAGAGAAAAAGATAAAGCATCATTCAATTTCATAATAATTGAACTCAAGTGTTAGGTAATAACATTATACTATTATATCTACTTTATAGTTGTAACACAGTTAATAGCTAGGAGACTGTACCTGTTTTTTCTTGGGCCTGCAGCAGCTTCAGAATGAGAGCTAGCTTGTAGAGCTGCTCTTGACTGAGCTCTCTGGGGTCAACTCCGTACTTCTGCAGGACTCCTGACATCCTCTGGAACAAGTGGTCTGACACAGGAAGGCAAAGTTAGCATTGTCTTTGCACATATCCAATAATATAATACGTAGATTATAACATAACATTGACAGAAGCCATTTTTCCCCATTATGAATACTTTTACTTTTTATAATTCTTACTGTACTTTTACTAGGATTCTAAATGCTGAACTTCTACTTGCAATTGAGCATTTTTACAATGTGGTATTGCTTATATATACTTTGTAAGGGCGCCCATACTGTGAATCTGTCGTAATATTTCTTTGGTAACACTTTCTATGACGCCCATGTCTATAATGCATTATAAACATACTTATAATGCATTATGATCTGCTTGTTGCACTGTATATGTATGGTTATAAGCACTCATAAATATTCATAATGCTTTATAACAATAATCACAACATATTATAAAGCATTTTATAATGACTTATAAGGTCAAGTATGACCAAGTATGTGAGTATAAGTTACCCAAATTGGAGTACACAATTTCTGTTATGACCTGTTAAACATATAAATTAATTTTACAACGTTTTGTGTGTTTTTCTTGCATAGTCTCACAGAACAGGCCCATGCCCCCTAGACAGTAACGACCACGGATGACTAACTGCGCTGGCCCTTGGCCAACAGCTTAATTCTTCGGCTGATTGGTTAGCGTAGCCATCTGTGGTCTGGGAGACCGGAGTTCAAGACCTGGTGTAAGAACCCTCCTTCACTACACATATATTTAATGATATTTTTCTCACTTTCCCTAAAGCATTCAATGGATGCAACGCATTGTAAAATGATTATAATGTATTACAACTATGAGTATTAGACCAGCAATTATTAAGTATTATGATACTTGACTTTATATGTCATTATAAAATGCTTTATAATGTGTTCTGATTATTGTTAGTATTATGAATATTTATGATTGCTTCTAACTATAATTATACAGTGCTATAAGCAGATTATAATGCATTATAAGTATGTTTATGATGCATTATAGAGATGGGCGTCATAGAAAGTGTTACCATTTTTAAATTTTGTTTCTGTAACACATTAAAAGGTACCTCTCTGCTGTGCTGTGATAATAAACTTATCAATGTGATGATGTCTTCTCGTCCTTTTTTCTTGGCCTGTATCACAAAGTATTCTTCTCTTGAATACATTATGTAAATTAAGTATAAATAAGTTCTTTTTCCTCACCATTGTTTCCAGACAGGGTGCTGTAGTCTGATGGAACCTTTTTATTCTGCGGTGTTTGTTGCCTGCCTGTAGTACCGAGTCTCTCCTCTAGAGTGTAGTCTTCCACGTAGTCCACTGGTATATCCAGTTCCAAGTCCTCGTAATAAGGCAGACCTGCTCATGGTGCAATAGATAATGATTGTAAAGAGATCTGTTGGGTTTAAACTTTTTAAAGGTATAACAGATACTGTAACTTACAAAAAGACAAAAATCAAGCATTTTTATAAAAGTTGTATTGTGTTATCATGTCTACTTGACACTTCAAAATTCTTACTTTAACGTTTTATTGTTTTTTAAGGTTCTTTCTTTTGTGTTTCATTTTAGCAATTTATAAATCATTTTTACCTGCAGGAGCCATGGAAGCAGCCCCTCGGTGGCGATAAGATGGCTGTGCAGACGCCAGGTAGAGAGACAAGGCTTCTTGCAGCAGCTGCCTGTCACGCTCTCGCTCTCTCTGATTGGCCTGGGACCGTGAAGAGGGACGGGCATAACCACCTACTGCCCCGATGAGGGATCTCTCTGCTTCATCTTGGTACCTATGCTGTGATTGGGAGAGATTACACTGTTTGTTGCTTGTTGTGTTTTATTTTTTGTTTTGTTTTTCATATTCCTTGTATTTCTGTTCCTTGGTGATACTCTAATTATCTTTTATACAGGTCTCTGATTTATTTACCACTATTACAATGATCTAGCATGATCAATGTGTTTAATTTGAGATCGTGATTGTGTCTGTATCAAGCTTTTATGAGCTTTTATTTAGGGTTTGATGTATAAATGTTTGTCTGTTGTAACCCCACTTATGGGACTAAGAAAGTTTTCTAAAGGCCACAAACCTGAATTTGCTTAAACCCTCCTGTACCTGATGAAGAGCCAATCAGATTTTGCACAAAAATCTGATTGAAAAAAGTGTGTGTGTGTGTGTGTGTGTGTGTGTATATGTGTGTGTACCTGGTGGTATGTGTATGGGTCGATGGAGGCTGTCTGCATGCGTAGCGGGGACTGAGGAGGCTCGACAATCATGTAGTCCACATAATTGCCAGCAGGAAGTGTGGACGCTGTTTTAGAAGTGTGGTGATGGGGGATGTGCTGTTTGGACCTGGCAACCCAGAAAGGAAGAGTGAAAATTAGGAGGAAAAGGAGGGAAGGATAAATGAATAGGTCCAGAGGGAAATTTGTCTTCTGTAACATGGATATTTCTATATATTCAAAATATGGCTGTAGCTGGACAGTACTTACTGAGATGAATGGGAAGAGGGGGAAGAGGAGTTTGGCTTAGAGGGGAGGGTGGTGTGGGGAACTCTCTTCAGTTCCTTTGATAAGATATACTGGGTGATGTCGTCCTGCCAGGAAAGACCTGCACACATACACACAGCAATTAAAGAAAGCCACATAGGCTGAGAGAAAAAGTGAAAGACTGAGATGTATATGTTTCTTATTGAGTTGTGTTCAAGTGCTCATATTATGAATGTATTTCTGCCTGTACTCATAAAGTTTCTATGGATTTGATAACTGTCAGAAATGGTCAAATGAACTTCACTATGACAATCACCACAGTCCCCTACATATTTAATTAAAAAAAGAATATATATATTATATTGTATTGAGTGTTTAATTTCAATAAGACTAGCTACCTGGAGGTACAATAATGTAGTAATGTGACAGAATAAAGGGCAAACTTCGATGTAATTAATAAAAAATAGCTAAAACGACTTTTGTGTTTTTAGTGCAGTTACTCAGAAGCAGTGGGATATTCACTTTAACAGTTTTAGCTTTGTAAGAGTATCTCACCTTGTAGCATAAGCTGTTTGAGGACTTCCTGCATCCTCTTCAGAACAGGAACTGTCACCTGGTACTGGACCAGGTCCTGCTTAGAGCTACGACACTGTCCAAACAGCCCATCTAGAATAACACACACACACACACACACACACTGGTGAATATTTTGAACCCCCTTTTTTTTTACCAGGACAGTCTCTTCAGATTTCTTTGAAGATTTGAAGCTGTAAACACTTCATCACAAATATTTCAGTGGAGCTGCCGTTGAGCTTCAGTTCTGTGCAATGCTCTTCATTCTGACAGTATGTGTAGCCCACACCACACTAGCACACAGCAATGACTCATAGTTTTGAAATACAGCCCACACACTTTATACTGCTTGTCACAGTCCTCCCGACAACATTCTACCACTGTCGGTGAGTGTGTTTTTGAAAGTTTCAAACACGTTTATTTGAAATAGTCGCTATTTCAAATGAAATATAGTTGCAGGCAGCCCCATGGCAACAAAAACACTTATAGCCTTTCCTCAGTATTCTGTGAACTGTCCTCTTATCATGAACATAAACAATATTTAACATTTAATTCATAAGTCACACTTTTCATGCATTATTCTGGCTTCATAAAGTTAGTATGTGCTGTGGGCCTATTGCGTTTCATTAAGGAAAACAAGTGTCCATTGCTTCTAAATCATAAATAAATAATTCTAATTTCAGAATAGCAGATTAGAAAGGAATACTGTGTTTTTCTATACAGCTTACAGTATACCTTATGTTTTGCCATTTCATACATATTGTAGAATAAATAGACAGTCATGGTTCTACTTCATTTCTGTTTTGCAGTGTTAAATCCTCTAAGTGGTTGGGTAAGCAATAATGCGAAGGTCTGAGGCTTATGTTACGCTTGTATTGTTATGATATCACCAAGTTTTTCTTTGTAGTCCACTGCTTATTGACTATTCTGAAAATCCTGATTAATACTGTACTCGAAATCTACATGACAAATAGTTGATGCTGATGCTATTATATGACACAGGATATTACATCCTGGTAGTGTATTGCACTGGTAAAGAAATACAGTAGCTCTGAATTGTGTTGGTGAATTGACTAATGACACAGACAACAGCAGCAGAAATGGAAGATGAATGGAGAAAAGACAGCTAACTGCACGGCTTGATTGGATTGGGGGACTATTTCTGGAGCTTGGAGTTATTTCTGCTGAAGTCATCTTTGAGCAGGAAATATAGTATTAACGTTGGACAATGGAATCTAAATTTAAATGTACAGAAATGATCCACGTGGCTCAAAGTACGTGATTAAAAAATGTTCCAAATAAATGATTGGAAAAAAAAATACTTGTGATGATAAGCAGCAGTGTCACATTCTGAAGGAGATGTAGGTCATGCATGTTCATCATCAGAAGAAAGGTGTGTGTAGTTACAATCAAGTCACACCAACCAATCTATGGACATAAATAAATGGTACACTAGAAGTTTAATTAATAGTCTGATTGATTTCCATCTATATAGTACAAGGGGCTCTGCGTAAGGAGAATTAAGGTGACAACATATAACCTTGTTGTGTTTAACACTGGTAAAAGACACTGGCTATACTCTGACAGGCTCTATAGGAATAAATGGGAGATGCCTGATGCTTGAACTCCCTGCCATGACACTATGACCTTAGATGAAACACTGGAGCAATGGGGACTGCAGGACATGGACAAACCAGCAGAGCTTGATTGGCTCTACACATTACCACAAACAGGCCAACGACAAAACCTCCTCCTCTGACTGTCTTGGAGAGGAGTGAAAACAAGGGAAGAGACACACACAGCTCCTGTATGAAACCTAAAAACACTACTGTCTCCTCTTTGGATGCACCACTGCCTTGGTAAAACCTTAGTGAACATTATAAAATGAGCTGGAATCTCTATAATTAACAGTGAACAAAGGTAGAAATGAATCACTTTCCCAATTAAGATTATTTTGTTTGATTCAGTTCAAAGATTCATAGTCACTGACTGTGTAGTTCTTAATTTTTTAATTACTCAATTTTAAATTGTAATTCCTCACACCACTCGTTCCCACCTAAAAAGAAATATCATAAATTAAAACCATATATTTACAACGTAGCTCATCCACATTATCTGTGAGAGGGTCAAAAAACAGAGGAATTGAGTAGAAAGCATTTCAGTTATTAAGTACTTAAATATTTCATAACAACTTTATTTTTTTCTATAGAGGCTCTGCTGTCTGGAATCTGCGTCAAACGAACATCAAAAGTAGGTTTTGTCGTGGGAAATCTTCAAATGGGCCGATAAATCTTCAGGTCATCCACAACTTAGCATTAAGCTCAAAACTTATGAGAGAAAGACTCAAAAAATACACTTGAAGCTGGTAGAGTTCAACGTGAATAGGTTTAATGTGCAGTAATGAGCAATACAAAACAAACCAAGGCCTTTATCCCGAGATAAAAATCCTAATGCAAAATCATAAAACATGATATCATATACTTCTCGTAACCCCTCCTAATGTGGAGCTTATTTTCTAGACTCCACCTTGTATTTTGATCATATTCAAAACTATTTGGTCATTTTTGCTGAGTTCATTAGTGACCTTGACGCTTTGGTAATAATCCAAGTATGATTTATCTTAGAAATAATACTGTCTCAGCATCTTCCACATTTCCCAAAATAAAAACGGGCCTACTGGCCTTTAATCATCTTACACAGAGAGCCACGTTGCACCACTGATTAGCCTTCTTTTTAACTTCCCTGGGAACACTGTCTCTTATTGACATAAATGTTATCTTTGCACATTTACTGGCACATTGGTTTGATCATGGGAAGGCAGTTTCCACCACAGTTTTCTTTCAAAAAGCCACTAAAACAAAATCCGATGAATCCTACATAGATGTAACTTTTAGTTAATATAGTTAGAATTATAACTTTATGATTATTTTTCATTTTCTTTTTGTTTCTATCTTAATTACAATACATACACAATACACAATAAAAAAATACACAATACAATTTTACTTTTTTTTAATTTTATTTGTATTGTCTACTTTTTCAGTTATTTCATTCATTTTCTGGTCTTTATATTTGACTTTTTTTCAAAAAATGTGACTTTAATGTTGTTTCTTTTATTGTTGCTATTACGTGGACCTCAGAAAGACTAGTGACCAATTTGTGGAAGCTAAAGGGGATCCAAATAAAGAATAATGAATCCTTGATACCTCAAATGACATTACAAGTGAAATGACTTATTTAAAGACTAAAGTGATGCATTGTACAGTAAAATTCTCAGTCCAAGCATTTACTGAACATAAGCAGAAGGTATAAATTATTTAGGAGAGATGGTATTGTGTCAGTTAATAAAATGCAGTAAAACACCTCCGGGACCACTTAAAATAAACTCAACACAGTAGCTTATTCTTTATAAGGTGTTAGTCACTGTGAGACCTGTAGGTGTCTATTAAGACTGTGGTGATAATGCTCTCTGTGGTTCAACAAGCTAAAACAGTCTTCGTTGATATCTAAGCACAGATTTGCATTGAAGGTTCTTGTAAATATTTTGCACCATATGGGCTTCATTACCAAATTTCCTAAATAATTTAGTAAACAATATAATTTAACATATTAAATTATCATATATTATATATAATGCTTTTAAGACCTTGGTTCTGACCACATCTTGAAAAAAGGATATTTTTGATTAATTTGTCTGACTGTGTTCTCCCCTGTTCATCTGGTTCATGGGTTTAAAAACAAAAAAACAAAAAAAAACTTAACCTAAAAGACTAGTGACATGCACAGTCATTCTCAGACAGTAGGTTTATACATCTTGATACATGCCACTGAAGCAGGGGATAATGACACTAACTCTTATCCACCAGACTCTAATTACATGGAAGACAGACAGAGACAGAGGACCCATGTCAACCAATCAGATTGAAAACAGATGAGTGGTCATTACACCAAACATTTTCCTCCCTAGTACTATCGTCAAATCCACAGATGTGCCTGAATCCAGCCCGGTGTCTGTTCTTGAGCTGCAAGTACGCCGATCCATTTTGTATTCTGTCCAATGTCTGTGCGTGTGCGCAAGTGCAATTTCCATCGAGAAGTGCGTAAGTGTGTGTCAGTGACTCATCACTGTATTAGCACAACAACTGTGGGGGTGTCGACCTCACCGTGATGTCAGTGTTGCCATGGAGACAGTGGAGCAGGGAGGGGCTTAGATAAAGATGATGAAAGGGAGAGGGGCAGGTGACGGAGAGAGGAAAAATCCTTGACTTGTGTTTGATTTTCTTATATGGCCCTTTTTTTGTCACCACACTTCTAGTCACATATACCGGCAGTGCGTGTGTGTGCGTGTGTGTGTCTGTTCAGGTGTGAAGTTAATAATTGAATATGTTGTAGAGGTAAAGGAATGATTAAGAAATAAGTCTGTATTAAAAGTTTAATACTCAAATTCAAGTGAGACATTATGCTTGATTTTGTGTGTCTGTGTGTGTGTGTGTGTGTTTGTATACTCACCATCTGAGCAGAACTGATCCCTTGTGCACAGTTTTCTCTCAAACAGGCAACCTGATGGAGAAAGACAAAGAGAGGGCTAACTCTTACTCAGAGCAAAGTCTTTCACAGCAATTTCCATAGCAACAACTGCTTTAACTAACACTTAAATGGGTGAAATCAGAACATCACAAAGTGTGCTTAACCTTGGTACATAATTAACCTCAGATGTACTGCACTGCGATAAACAAAACACACAACACCCTCACAACCTTCGCCCTGTCTGTTACATTTAAACCAGCCTACACTGTGCTGATTACTTATAAGACTGTCCAAGGAGTGTCATTGATAAGCACAAAGCCTGGAACTTGTGAAAACCTTGAAAATCCCAATTATCTTAGTTTTATTTGGACAATTGCGTTTTTGCTTCTGGTTAGAAATATTCAAAATGACAGATTATTGAACAGGTTATCTGTGTTTCAACACATATCTTTGATAAATATGACCAATTTTACAGACCTTTCTTGTTTTAATAGAAAGGAGGGAGAGGTTATTTACTGACTACTGTCTTTGGCTGATTTGTGATTGAAACAAATGCAGTGTTTGAGTATTTTGGGACATTCCTTTGTTAATCATTTTTTGCTATTTCTTATTTTAGGTTTGTGAGTAAGACCTTGGAGGGAAGGGTAATGTGGGAAGAAGCAGGTGGTTGGCGATAGATAGGAACGTAACTGTCGGGCCGTCTGTCTTTCTCTCTCTCTCTCTCGTCACAGCTCCTTTCCAGAGGAAAATCACTTTTTGTCTCTCTGTGCATGTATGACAAGAATAAGTAAATAAATGGTAGGAAATATGTGTGTGTGAGTGTAATTGAGGAGAAATGCGCAGTTAGAGTATAACGTATATATTCCAAATTATATTCCAAAGACAGCAGGTAGCTGGCTGGCTGAATTGATGGATATGTGGGTTGAATGCAGAAAAACAAATTCAGAACTATTTTCTCTATTTTTTGAATGAAGTGACGCAGTGCCTTACAGCATTTTCAGTGACTCACCTCTTTTTTCTTTGAAGAAGAACACACACACACACACACTGTACAAGCAGTGTGAGGGAGGATCTTGTATTTCTTTGACACCTTCTCAAACTTTTAAAACTGCAACTATGTTTTAATAAGATATGAGGACATGTGATCAATTCGAATGTGTGAGAAAGACACTTTAACACATGTTCAGACTCGCAGGCACATGAGGCACATTTATAAGTTTTGCTCTCATGTTGAAACTCTCCAGTGTCAATAATGTCAGTGAAATAAGCGGCTAGTGAGCCCAGGTGATGGATCAGATGAAGCCATGTGGTGGCCTATGGTTGATGGCAACAGGAACAACAACAAAAATATTTATTGTTTATAACAACTATTCTTATTATTTTAAATTGAAAAATGTGTTCTTTAGCATCGTATGAAATCCAGCTATGGTGAGCAGATTTATGGAACACCTGACCTAATGTACAGTATTTGTCAAAGCACCAGGACATCATTTGAAGAGATGTTTGCTCTAACATGAACATCATACTGTTTGCATGTGTGGATGCACAGTCGGACATATGGACATATGGCTAATCAAATGGATGAATGGACAAAGGCAAAGGAGCAACAGTGGTTACTGGTTTCTCTCCATGGTGCTGAAATCTCAGGGGCTTGTTATTTTACTGTTATTTGTTCATTGTGATTATTGTAATTTCTCATTGGTTTCCTCAGTGATACATAATACCACAGCCCCTGCTATCACAGTGAGCCGCTTTATATTTCTAAAATAAACTGCAGCCAATAGTTTCTGTACTGTTTCTTGAAATTTGGTGACTGTATTCAAATGATGGATAGATCAAAGTAATAGTGGTGGAGGGAAGTTGATGGGGGTGGGAACCCTTGTGTGAGAACAAAATCATGCTCGCTTGTTTTTGTTGGAGACAACCTGAGGGAGTAGGGAGAGAAAAAAACATTTGGCCTTTCTCGATCTCAGTTGGACTTACTGATTGAATTAACTCCCTACTTCACAAATCACCACCTAAACAAGTAAGACAGACTTTGGTGGAAAAAGAAATAAAACCCATAATTTGATAAGGATCGTAATAACTCACTTCAATAACTAATTTAGTCAATATAGTGCACTCCGTCTTAGAAACACTTTGAAAACCCTGTTGATTAGAAGCATCTTGCCTTATTTTATGTTAAGAACATTGTTCTGCTGTCACATCTTCATCTTATATGATAAACACATTCCAGTCAGTGTTATTCATGTGTCCCCAACAACTGGATTTGGCTTTGTTTTTCCTACCCCCAAAAGAGGACATCAAATAATAACAATGTTATTACAAGGGCAGCATAATCATTCATTGCTTTACCAGAAAACAAGAAAATAACATTACCTTTTAAAAAATTAAAATTTCCCCATCACTCTTTACATCCTCCATCTCTCCTCCATCTCTGTTTAATCTCATTAGACTGTCATCCTCTACATCATATCTGTCTTTGGCAAATATATATAACATTATTACAATTAATTTCATGAGGTTAAAATTATCCTTAACGCACTTATTTTGTGCTGGGAAATTATAAGACCACAGCATAGGCTACCATAGGGGATAAAGTACAGTGAGATGATGTCGCCACTAAGTCATCATCTACTTGATACACCATGCCCCTGGGGGAATTTTTACAGAAACATATCTGATACAGGGATCATGTCACCACCGTTATTATCATCATCTTACCGTATTTGTCTGAGATTCCCGGTTGGAAAAGCACCGTTAAAAGGAGCAGAGCTCGCCATGGCTTAAGATGTTGCATGATCCGTTCACAGCAGCGTCGGAGGTGCAGGCAGAAAGATGCGGAGTCCCTTTCGCTTTTTTAAATTTTTTTTTTCCTCCTTTAATTTCCCATAATGACCAAAAGAGCCGGAGCCAGTGTGAGCAGCTCACATTGAACCCCAAAACCCCATGTGACAGAAAACATATAAATAAATAGCTGGGGAAAAAAACCTCACGTTGAAAAGGCGGGGCATGAGGATGAGGAGGAGGAGGAGGAGGAGGGACAGGCTGCGAGCATGCAACGTAGTATGGACTCACGACCGCACAGCTGCGGAAATAACGTAGAAACTGAGGAGCTCTCTGATCGACCTGCAGCTACGTCATCACGGCTTTGAAACAGAGAGGGAGATGGGAAGCGTCACGTTTAATATTCCACCTACTTGTCCTATAAAGTGCATGAATGCACACAATATTCATTTCCAACAAACAGTCCAAATAGCCTGCAGGCGCGCACAGGTACAGTAATTTGACAAGGTGTCAAGGCTACTCCTTCATTAAGTGCCTGCCGTTTAAATGTGGGATCGTTTTTGAATTATCAAAATCTCAGCTGTCAGTATAAATTTTCTGGACCTCTGGAAATGTGTGAATTGTGTCATATAGCTGTCCCATACAGCTGGTATAACATGAGACTGAACTTTATTGTGTTATCCTTGCAATTTATCAAAAGAAATGTCTTCATTATTGCAAATATATGGGACGTTGTTAAAATGTGAACTGGCTGTTTTTTGTTTGTTTGTTTTTCATAAATTATAGAAAGTAAGGAAACATGAGATATGTTGCATTGTCTAAGGGTCATCATGCCTATACATCTACCCCTCTAGAGGAGCCTCATCTGTTCAGCTCAGCCCAGGCAAGACCCTAGTGCACAGAGATCCAATATGTACAAACAATAACATTTAATCAAGAAGAACATTTCACTGTTTTCTCCTAAAATATTTAAATGCTACTGCCAGTGTGGATATTCGTCTTTCAGCCCCAGTTTCTTTTCCCCTTAAGCTGTTTTGACATCGATACTTTGAAAATGCCCAATTTTAAGGTCAATTTATAGTCTTAAATAGTCCAAATCTTAATTGGTTGCCTCCGATGTTAATTTGTCAACTGAAAAAGTATGGCGGAGAGCTGTTTCATTCCCTGAGGAGTTGTCACAGCAGTTCATCTTGTCTAATTGTCCTCTTGCTCCCTCTTGTGTCTATTTCAACTACTTGATGATAAATACTGTTGTCTATAGAGGGGCATCAGCTGCATCTGCAAATCCACAAGGCTGCTTTCTTTGAATTGCAGTTCATTATTTTTTTCTCACATTAATTTAAAATACAAATATTTTCAACGTAGTTGTTTTGGCACAGTGATGATGAGGGTCATACACATAGCCCAGGCTCTTCACATCACCTTTAACCAGACCACAAACTAGAGAGGAAACTGAAATTAATACAACAACAGCATATAGTTTATATGTGTCTTCATTCATAAAATACTCAATAATGAATGAGAATGTCTGCAGTGCAATACATTGCTTGTGTGCTGAGCATGTATATTTTTTTTGTGGCATTACATCACATGAGATTGAGACAAGTGGAACAGGCTACAGTGTCCGGTTTTTCATGCCCTAACCTGCTCCAGATTGCACAGGTAGTATTTTTTAAGTATAAATTGCTAATTTGCAAGATCTATGTTCTGATTATGCAATTTTAAATGTATTTTTGAGCTGATTATATGTTAAATAATGTTTTGTGCAAGCATGATAAGAATGTTTTGTGAAAATGTATATCTATATAAATTAAAGCCAGGTGTCTTCCTCATGAATCTTCTGCATTACCAGACTTCTTCATTCAGCACTGCTGTCATATGATGTAATAGGTTAAGTTTACATGTTTAGCACCCCATCCAAGAAAAGAATAAACATGATCATAATAATAATAATTTAAAAATAAAAATAAAAAAAGGAAGTCATTCTGAACTTAAAGAAGGAGAAATACTATATCTCTGACCTCTTAGTTCCCTTTGAAGCCTTTGAGTTTTTTTTATCTGTTGCAGAGGCCTGGCTGTTAGAGAGCATTTGTAGTCAGGGCCCTGAATCATCAGCTGCAGGAAATAAGCCCATCTCAGTCAGTATCATCTATTTAATTTCTTCTTAAATCAGAGAGAATATCCTGGTTTTATTTGAGTTTTTTTTTAAATTTTACTTGAATTGTCTTTTTATTTCTGTTTTATTTTTTTTTTCTTTTATCTTACATAACTGGAATTGGTTTTATTTGTTTCATCATAAATGATTTTATATTTTGTGGAATTTAATTTGCTGCCTTGTGTGAAGCACTTTGTAACCTGGGTTTAAAAAATAAAAAGTTTTTATATCACTGGAAACTGTATACGTGTTCAGCAGACTATGAGTCCAACAAAAGACTGCCCAATGAAATTCCAGATTCTTGGCTTCGACCCTGCTATTCACACATAAGCAGCATCCAGTTAATGTCAAATAATGTCATGAGGATCAGTATTGCTCGTGCTCTAAATTCTTTGAGTTTTCTTGCACTGAACAGTAGTTGTGCATTGTCTTCTCATGAAATGTTGCCCATTTAACAGAAAGAATTGAGGGGCAACTGGAGTGTAATTAAACAGATAGATGCCTTTTTTATCTAGTGTGACACATAAATGACGAGGTTTGATTTGATGTCTGCCGCCTTCTGTTCCTGACACATTGTGCTGCTGTTGGGTTTTGATATCATATATCTCCTAAGATAAATGGCAGATAGATGTGGAACAAGTTTCCTGGTAAAATATGTCTATAAAGTAGTTTCCAAGTCACACATTTGTATGTAATCACTAATGTGCAAACACAAGTACAAAACACACACACACAGTCTAGTATCGCTCTTTCTTCCTCCCTCCTTTACTCTCATACTTTCATCCTTTCGTCCTTGTGTCACTCTTGTACAACAGCTCAACTAATTGGCATGTGTGTATCTGTGTTTGGTTGGTTGCTGGGCAACATGCATTCAGTGTTTATGAGGGATGAAACCAGCTGAACACCCCTCACCTATACACACTATTTAGGTCATATTAAAACATCATAGGATTTTCATCACCTTTCCCTGGGCTTTCTCTCACTATCCACTGCTATTATCACATTCTGCAGCTCAAAAACACCTGCTAGAGCTAAAAATGTAAATCTTTGACTCAATTACGTACTTTTTATTCACTTTAAGGTGAAATAATATATCAGTTGCCTTTGTAGTGTTGTCCATGTCCACACTTATTTCCACATGTTTGGTGGGTAAAAAAGGACCCTCAACCATTTCCCATCATGCCAGTCTTCCTGTCATCTACATTGCTAGGCTTCTGACTGCCCCGGCATTCCACATGCCAGATGCTCCCCTCCCTTCCCAGAATAAATACTGCACGCTTAGGAAGTTGTAAATTAGTAATTAAGTTCACAGGGTTTTTCCCCAATTATGTCACATAAAATTTAATTTTAGCACAAGAAATGTACTAAAAATGATTTATATCACACTGAGTTTGGGGGGAAAAAAGTCAGGATGAATGGCAGTTATAATATCTGATTGAGAAGAGGAGTGGGTTGTAAATTAATTTTAAAATCAAATAAATTTAATGAAAATGTTTTCTGACCCACTCATTTTGTCAGATTTTTAAGAATCCAGACAAAGCAATAAAAAGAGATCTATTGTATATAACATGACTTGATTATAAAAAAATGTTCTGATGCAAAGTTGAAGAAATCACTGTGAATATTTTTATATTGTGATATTGCATCCCATCCTTATAATAGAATCAAGGCATGGAGTGGGGTTTGGCTGCTACGTACTGTTGATATTTTCAGACGTGGTGCGTGCATGTGTCTGTGTCTATAACTATTTTCCCAGCAGTGATGCGGTCTGAGTGCTAATTTAAGGGTGTTTTTTCTAGGCTACAGGTCAGATGTTGCCTCTGTGTGTGGGGTTGCTAAGCAACTCATAGGTAGCACATTTTCTGCTCTGTGCTGATGATGTGCTCTCCAGCTGGAAGTCTCCTTGGGAAACTCCAGGATGACAGCCCCCGTCATATCAGCAGATAATGCAGTCTAAGTTACATACTGTTCATATCAGGTCATTTCGCATCATCTGTGACAGTGAGAAGCCCTTACGTCATTTCTGGTGTATGTGTGTAGTGGCTTGGGAAATCGTCTGGAGTAACACTTTGAGCAGTTGACTCTAAAACTCATAGCTGAAACTAGTGAGGTCATCATTGTTAGAGTGGCATATGATAAATATGTATCTCATGTTTACTAATGTCAACATTTGAATATGTTGTGCCTATCTTTATTTAGTCAAATCCTATTTTCATTTAATGTTTGATATTTAAGCTCGTCAGCAGTTATATTTATCTCCAGGGCATGCCAGAAAAAGCAGCATCATTATTCTTATTTTTGTGAAGCATGTCAAGCTCTGTCTTCAGTCTCATGATCCTTTGGGAAAGTGACTGGACAACAGAGTTCAAACAGGAAAGCTATAAATAGAGCTGACACCACTGGCAGCTGACACACACACGCTGCTCTTTGAAACACAAATACATGCTTGACCACACAAGACGACCTGCTCGAACTCCACCCCCGCACGCAACACATACACATGGACACTCATACAGTAACAAATTGTTTCTCATTTGATGCCAGTAAGAAATGTTATAGGTCAAAGGGTTTGAAAATAAATGTGGTTGAAATTGCAGAAGACCCCAAATCTTCCTCTACATTACACAGAGGTATATGTATATATGAATACAGACTGCTAAAGAAGTGTGTGACAGAGAGAGAAGCATCTTCTAAAATTAAAAATGTCCCACTGCATTTGAATGCTCCAGTTGCAGGCCTCTTTTCTTTGCAGTCAAAAATAATGTCAACATGCTACACCATACGGAATGACGACAAAGTAAACAAACTGCTGTCGCTACAAGTCATAGTCAGAAAGCGTGTTGCTAAGAGGGATTTCTGCAGCTAAATAGCTACCTAGCCAGCTAACTGACATTAGCGGCGCACTTTTCCCCTGTGAATGTTTGTTTGTTGGCTCGTTCAACAAGCTAAGTTGCAGGACAAGACGTGTGTTCATACTAAGTTAGATAAGAAGGAGACTGTAACAGTAATGCTAATGTGGGTTGTTGTTCAGTGTGTGGCTCTCGTGTTTTGTAGCAGGCTGCTGTCAGGCTCAGTGTGACCATCTGCTCTGCTCTATAATAAAACGCCACATAATCACTTTATGCAAGATTTGATTTGCTGATCGAAATGAGGTCTCCAGCTGTAAGCGGATGGCAGAACCATATTTCCTCAAAATGATGTTAAACTATGGGGCACAATCACAAAATCAAGAATTTAAAATACGAATTTCTGCTTTGATTTTTGATTTTTTTTTTTCTCAAAGGAGAACACAGGATAAGTGATAGTTAAGTAGACACCGTATGCTGGACTAGATAATAAAAAGGCAGTTTAATTTCAGTTGGACCTCAAATGTATAAAATGTCCAGGAAGTGTTTTAAAAGTGTGCTATGACTTGCGTCAGACTCACAATAAGGGCGTCAATTTCCTGTGCCAGACTGAAAAATAGCAACAGAAGAATGGTCACAAAAATGGGGACAGGCTTAGATGGGATGGACGCAGCTATACAGGTTGTTGTAAGCCAATTTACGTAAAAGATGAATTGGCCTTTTTCTCCATGTGACATGAAAAGTGGACTGAGTGAACTGGTCTTAGCAAAGGCTACTGGATCTGTGTAATAATTTTGTCAATGAAAATGACATTGACCAGATGGATTTGTCAGTCACTGCTGATTAGGGCAACATGCTGCTAACATTAACAAAGAGGCATGAAAATGATGTGGCAATTCAGTCCGATTAGCAGGCAAATGTTATGCTTCTATTCAGCTCTCGGAGGAATAGTTAGCATCTCACAAAAGTACAGTCATCATCATCGCTGTCATTATTATCACTATCATTACCATCAACACATTCGCATATTAGGTCCTGGGACACATGGCAGGGCAGAGATGCCTCACTAGTCCCTTTCAGCTACAGCTTGGCTGTCTGACATGAGCAATGTATCTCAGTCATAGACCAACAGCATTCATTCTTCTTTCTAGGAGAAAGGACTACTGACATTAAGTGGTTATGCATTAACCATAACCACTTAATGTTTATCCCTAACCCTTTCCCTAACCTTAAACCTAATCTTTACTTTTGATAATAAAGTAAGTAATGTTACTTTTGTTAACATCAAATATCAAATATATAATGTGAGAAGGCCGCCTTTAGTGATGAACCATCAGCCAACTCTAGGTAACTGTTTTGATGTTACTGCCCCACACTTTCTCCTGTGAGGTTTGAATCTGAGCTGACCCCATTTCCAGCAGCAGGCAGCCATTTTCCCCCAAACAAACTTTATTTTACTCAACTCTATGCTTGCTGCCCAGCACCAAACAACAGAAAAAGTTAGTGTGCATTTAGAAAGCTAAGTTAGATAGGTGACCAAAATAGACCAAAATATTTGACTTACATTCAACTGGTTACCAAAATTATATGTCAGGGCTGTGTGTCTGTCAACTTGTTGTGGAGTTCTTTTTTCACCCTAGTGGCCAAAACTGAATTAATGCAGCTTTACTGTGGTGATTATACTACCCTTAGCTCAAAAATTGATGGCTTAATTTGTGGATTTTTGTGTCCAGGCTGGAAGTGAGTCCCTATATATACTGTTAATTCATATACAGTATCATAAATTTAACTAACATTTAACCAGACAGGGCATGAGTAATTGTATACTGACTCATGTTGTGTGAGAATCCAGTGGAGAGCCATCATGACAAAATGGAGTGTGACCTTCCTGGCAGCAGCTCTATCAGTCAAAGCATACCGCTACTTATGTAATCAAGGGTAAATATATAACTCTATTATACCTCTATAGCTACTGACAGGGAAAACATATATAAATCATATGGTGCAGTATCAAGACACTGTGTCATATGTCAATAAGGTGAGATTGTGTATCTCTACAGATCAATAAAGTTGCAAAAAACTGAATAGTATGCATTGGCTATTTCAAACATGTGAAGCTATTTCAGACCCTTGTTCCCCTGTAGATACTTTCCCCCCTTGATCTGGTATACAGATAGTGTTTATGAAACAAATTGTCTCTATAACAACCTCCCATAAATGAGTTACAGCTCACAAGTGCCCAGACTCACTGACTGACTTTACTCACGCACTCAATCATGTATCCATCCAGGAACACACACATACACACAGAAGGCCACCGCCCTTTCCAGAAGTTGAAACCAGACCCCTTCGACAGCTGAATCAAGGGCTGGCAACAGGCGGGACAGGGGGGAGGTGAAGGGGGGGGCAGGAGAAACGATGAGTGGCTGCAGAGGGGGAGGAGATGCAGAGGATAAGCCTGGAGAATAATGGATTATGTATCAAGAGTGCAATAAACTAATTACAAAAATGTAATTTATTAAGTAATGTTTTAGTAAAAACCACACCTCACATGAGGGATCTTTTTTTACAAGGCCAAAACATTTGTCAAAAACATTATTGCTCCGATCCCATTAAAAACAGCTTTAATTAACTTTATATGGATTTCAGAGGCACAATTATTACACAATTTAGATTCATTCAGAGATTGTATTACTGATTGCAAGGATAAGCAGACAGTATATAAGTAAACTAAAAGTTGTTCTTTGATGAAAGCAGACATGATGATTGTGTTCGCAACAATGTTAGCTCATTTTTCAAAAGTGCCCCTTGATATATTCTCGATACTTTAAAATAATTTATCACAGGAAATTGAAATAATTTTTTATTGCTGACATTTGATTGGCATTTCCATTGAGCTTTTCCAATCTTAATCATTGGTGAAATCTTCCAAACTGGAACCAATGCAAGTTTCAAGTTAGGGCCTCGATTGAAAATGCCGACAAAGTGACTAATGAAGGAAAAATGGGGCTGAGGTACAGTGGAGGGGGTGGAGTAGGAAGTTGCGGGAATATAGATGAGGTGAATGGAGACAGAGGGAGGACGGAGAGGAGGGGTCGGGGTAGGAGTGGGTGTGGTTAATCTACAAATAGCTGCACTCAGTGCCCAGCATTTCTTCACTTAATCTCTCTCCCAGTTGCCCAGTGGGACAGTTGGGTCTCAGCATCTCCAGCAGCTCCATCAAACTACAAGCCAACCAACTAGCCATGAGCAAGTCCTTCTCCTCCACAAGCCAGAGTGCCTCTTCCTACCGCCGTACCTTTGGCTCAGGCATCGGTTCATCCCCAATGTCTTCCCTCTTCTCCTCTGGAGGAGGCCGCAGCTCCTCTGCTGCCAGTCATATGTCTAGCCGAGTCTACGAGGTCAAGAGCAGTGGTATGCCCTCCTTCTCCAGCTACAGGGTGTCTGGTGGTGCTGGAGGAGCAGGGTTCGGCTCCTCTACAGCCATGCGCACTTATGCAGGTGAGAAGCTTGACTTCAACCTAGCCGATGCCATGAACCAGGACTTCCTCAACACAAGGACCAATGAGAAGGCCGAGCTTCAGCATCTCAACGATCGCTTTGCCAGCTACATCGAGAAGGTTCGTTTCCTGGAGCAGCAGAATGCGGCGCTGACCGTGGAGATTGAGAAGCTGAGGGGCCGCGAGGGGCCCGGGCGTGTGGCTGATTTGTATGAGGAGGAAATGAGGGAGCTGAGGAGGCAAATAGAGAGCCTCTCCAACCAGCGTGCCCGAGTGGAGGTGGAGAGAGACAACCTGGCTGATGACCTGCAGAAAATTAAGCTGAGGTAGGTTTAGAGGATGGATGAATGAGTTGAATGAACCATTGACGATGTGGATGAATGGATGAATAATGAAGAAGGATGGCATGAAGAACACATGCTGCTGATATGGCTTAGTTTAACAGCAAGAGTTCACAGACAACAGTTGTACTTTGACAGGGACGAGCAAGAGGCCGATGTTAACTGTTCCAGAAAGATAAACACCAACTGCATATTCTGGACACAGTCTCTGGTAGCACTTCTATAATCGGCTGGAACAACTGTCTATGAGGAGATCAGGAGAATCAGGAGTACCCAGCCTTTTTGTCGTGTGACTCTTTAAAGCAAAGCAATGTCTGCTTGTGAACCCTAGTCACAAGTTTAATATGTCTATGAGCTATGAGCAGTTTAACCAAAGAGTGATGTTTACCTCTCTGATTGTTTCATTTGAATAGTAACCAACATGCAGCACCAAAAGAACTCGATTTTTGTTGTTGTGAAGAAAAGGGAAACAACAAAGTAATATGGGAGAGATTTGAGAATTGGTATACTTCAGTGAGTGTTACAGTGCACCAACTTTTTTCAAAGGTGTTTTATAATTTACTCACAAGAGACATAGCAGAAGAGAAGAAAGAGAGAGAGAGAGAGACTTGCAGGCTTGTCGGAATAAAGATGAGACAGACAGACAGATTAAGTTTCAGACAGACAGACAGACAGGAAGAGAAGTCTGCAAAGGAAAACAGACAGATGAATACACACAGCCGGTTCTGTGCGTGTGCTGGTAAAGAGTAAAACTAAGAGTAACAATGTATTAAAAAAGTCCACCAAATACAGATTGCCTGTGTGTGTGAGAAAGAGACAGAGAGATATGTATAGAGAGAGCTGCGTTGTGGGCGTATGTTGGAGTGGTCTATTTGTAGCTACTAGGTCAACTCTATGAATTTAGAATTTCTGTCACTGCAACAGCAAGCAGAGTCACTAAAATTTAAGTGTATAAGCACACACGACTGCACGCACGCACACAAACATGCACACACACACACACACACACACACACATACGCACAAATAGAACTTCTAATTCACACACACATCACAACCATAAACACTTTCTTTCTATCATCCCTTTCTAAATTCAAAGCACCTGCTGCTCCCACTGAGATCAAAATACACTCAGAGACCTCCTGCCTGCCAACGGTTACAATGCATGCATTCAGACACACACACAGGATGACAGCAGAATTTAATGATGCACAAACAACTAAATCCTATACTGAATACAAAAACAAATGATCTTATGAAGATCCTTTTCCCCACAAGACACGTCGCTGTACCTTTAAAAATCAGAGAGAGAGAAATCAAATGCATTCACCAAACACTCAACAGAAGCCAGAACATGATACAAGGAGGACTCTAAATGGGAATAGTAAAGGTGAGAAGATTGTTAAAAATGTGCACTGTGGAGCAAATTAAATATCATGTACAGTAAATACAGTCCACAGGTGATAAGTGCTATCCAATTATGCTGCACAACATTAAAAAAGAAATAAAATTTACTACAAACTTAAATTTGATCACCATGCCACTTGACTCACACCTGTTGAAAGTCTACTTTTCATTGAACATTTTCCTGAATAGCTTTTTTTTTTTTTGAATATACATTTTCCAGTTATTCAGGCTGCATAGTGAAATGCTAATTCTGGAAACAGTACCACCTGAGGGTAGACCTCTATTCCTTTCTCACCGTAACCCCTCTGACTGTATGACAGCAGCTATAACACAGCTACAGGAGTCAAAGAGCAGGTGCGCGCGTGTGTGTGTGTGCACTCATACATGTAAGAGGTCAGACTGTGATGTGTCATTGCCCAGTCAGTTTTATTCTTGTAAATTTACCACCAGCCAAAAACAACAGAGAGCAGAAGGCTGGAGGAATGAGAAGTGGTAACTAGTTTATCTGTCTAGTAATTGGTCCCTGGGAAACAGGCCGTAATCTCAAACACTCAAAAGTTGTTGTGATTGTATTGTCTTATATATCGACTCTTTCAACTTTTTGTTTTTTTTCCCTCTCTGTCTGTTGTTGTCTCCAGACTGCAGGAGGAGATTCACCAGAAGGAAGAGGCAGAGAACAACCTGTCCGCCTTCAGAGCCGTATGTCTTCTATTTCTTTAAAAGCCTAATAGCTTTCTTTACATCTCACTAGAGTCACTTTTTCCTCAAAGCATGAAGTAAAAAGTAATACTTTCCTTCAGTCCCATTCTCCTTTGGTAGCACTCAATCTTATACTTATCCAACTTTCCCTCTTGTCACTAACCATTTTCTTCCTCTCAATTTCCTGTTCTCGCTGCACCTTTTTACCTCTCCTGTAGCTTGTCGCTATAATTTGTCATTTTTGTGTTTTTTATCCAGGATGTTGACAATGCCACTCTGGCCAGGCTGGACCTGGAGAGACGCATTGAGAGTCTGCAAGAAGAAATTGCCTTCCTCAAGAAGATCCATGAAGAGGTTAGTTGATCAGTCTATAAAATCTGTCTCAGTCTGTCTGGCTGAAATGAGGCCACTACACCTACAGTACATCTGTGTACTATGTATGTCAGTAAGGTGGTGTGTACTGTATCATATATCAGCTCGGTGTTAAGTAATACTGTAATATCAGATATATCTGAGCCTCTGTAGGCATGCAGCTCTTCAGGGGATCAAATATTTCACACTTAAACACACCCACTGATATTAAAACATGTTTACCATGCATATTTACACATTATGCATATTTATGCTCACTCTATTTTTATATCTCTTTCCCTCTATATAAAATAACATTTTATGCATTTAGATGCAAAGCAGTAAGAAACATTTGTGCACATTCACTCACAGACATCAAAGGACATACGGAGCCACATGCTCAGACACATATCAGCGCACTCGAGGTCCCTTCCTGTCATTTTGTCTCTTCTGCCTCAACTATGACCTCTCAGAAATGCTGAACTGCTGATTGGTTGAAGAGAGCATGTCAGCTGCTGTGTGTGTTTAAGAGAGAGAGAGAGAAAGAGTATGTGCATGTGAACAGATGCAAAGTTATTTATATCTTTTGGTTAGACCAGAAGACAGCTGAGGGGGACCAAAGCTTACCAATTTGAAACTTCTAGTTTTACAGTGCTAAATCAGCCCAGTGTGTTTTTGGATTTCTAAAAAAACTTGAATAGTATTGTATTGTGACACCACTGAGAGGATTTATACTGTAATTGGACATTTTTTAAATTCTTCTGTACAACATATATAGATAAATGTCCTGATTTTATTGATTTATATATATATATGTGTATTGTAACTCTTCCCCTACATGAGCTACAATATCAACTTGTGATTATTTTCTCATTAGTTGTTAATGAGAACTTTTTTGCCTTAACCCTAACCCTCAAAAAATCATTAATTTCATCTTTCTAACATCCCTGTTATAATTTTGATGATTTTGTTTGTTTAAAATGATTTTCTTTGCTCTCCTGTCACCTTGCAGGAGATCCGTGAGCTGCAGAGCCAGATGCAGGACACTCAGGTGCAGGTCCAGATGGACATGTCTAAACCTGACCTGACTGCTGCTCTGAGAGATATCCGCATGCAGTATGAGGGCATCGCTGCCAAGAACATTGCAGAGGCTGAAGACTGGTACAAGTCTAAGGTAGGGTGGGAGCACACACACGCACACACATGTACACACACACACACACAAACACAAACACACTTGGTTTCCTTTAGCTGTTTCACTGCTAAATCCTCTTACCCTCTCTCCTCAGGTCTCTGATCTGAACCAGGCTGTGAACAAGAACAATGATGCACTGCGTCAGGCCAAACAGGAGAGCATGGAGTACAGGCACCAGATCCAGTCCTACACCTGTGAGATCGACTCACTCAAGGGCACTGTGAGTATTATGTGCTTCATCATATTTCCTCTTGCTGGTTCATACCATGGTAGCATGTAGCCATTTTGTCCCTCTTTCTATTGCTTTCATTCATTTTTAGACATTTAGAAATTTAAACTTCTCACCTGTGTTCCCTTGTAGAATGAGTCTCTGCTCCGCCAGATGAGAGATATGGAGGATCGCATGACTCGTGAGGCTTCTGGTTACCAGGATACCATCACACGGCTGGAGGAAGACATCGCCAAGATGAAGGCA
Organism: Thunnus thynnus; assembly: GCF_963924715.1. Classification (NCBI taxonomy): domain Eukaryota; kingdom Metazoa; phylum Chordata; class Actinopteri; order Scombriformes; family Scombridae; genus Thunnus; species Thunnus thynnus. Next base: position 15,897,460 of record NC_089527.1, read on the forward strand.
ATTACCTTAGATATTTTGCACTGTCTCGTTAGTTGATTAATCCACTGTATACTATAGGATGTAGCATCAAACTGGATTCAGGATCTCATTCTTTTTAGATATGATCAGTGAGTCAAACACACAGATTCCCCATATTTTAGTTTTCCACTTCATCACTGGTTATAATGATTGATCTGGCAACAGCTGTAGACAGTAAACTTTAGTGCAACTGAAACCTGGTATGAGCATACTGTCTGTCACAAATCATAAATATTTAACAGGTTTTCTTCACATTTATTGAAGTTGTTTCAGTTGACTTTATGTTAGGTGAGAAGTTTATTTGAACAGACCAATAACTTTTTTTTGTATTAATTTACAGGACGACATGGCCCGTCACCTGAGGGAGTACCAGGACCTGCTCAATGTTAAGATGGCCCTTGATATTGAAATTGCCACTTACCGCAAGCTGCTGGAGGGAGAGGAGAGCAGGTGTGTGTTTGCTTCTTTTCATTTGGATGTTGGTAAAAGACAGTTAGCAATCACAAACTGTTTGTGTTACAGCTATTATTTTTTTTGAGGTGTGAAATTTGTATTTTGGTGTATATTTCTCTCTTGTTACTTAGTTGTAACATTGCATTATGTGTTTGTATTGCAGGATCACCACCAATGTGCCTGCCCAGTCTGCTTATTCTATTGGATTCAGAGGTAGGAGAAACAGTGCACATTCTTCCCTTCACACAAAAATACTCATAAAATGCATTTTACATTCCAGATGGGTCAGCGAGGGGATAAAAAAAGACTAATTATAGCCCATGACTGTATATGGCAGGCGCTATTTTGAGGCCATGACATGTTGCATAAATGCAGTGACACATTCTGGCCACTGTGTGGGGATATATGACATGTCAAAACTTCTCTGATTCACAGAAGCAATCATCAAGAAGCCACACATCAATAATTACACAATTTACTCCATTCACTTGATGTATTAACAGTCCAACTGTGCATTAATCTCTTTTGTGGCGTCTTAAATGAAAACAATGAGCAGTAATTGAAGATGATGTATTAGGTACAGCCATGATTCATTAGTGCTTTTGATTAAATAAGTTTGAGTAGCATTTCCCAGCTGTTTCATGGCTGCTCCTCAGTATGCAAGGTGTTCAAATTCAATTAACCATCTAAGAGAAATACCAGATTAATATCAACGTCTTTAAACTAAATGAACTTTGTCTAGAAAAACTGAATGTATGGGTTTATGAAATTCTTACAGAGACCAGTCCTGAGTCCCAGCATCAGCGCTCCTCAGAGGTTCACTCCAAGAAGACTGTTCTCATCAAGACCATCGAGACCCGCGATGGAGAGGTTTGAGCGCACACACACGCACACACACACACACACACACACACACACATACACACACACACACACACACACACACTAGACTTTCAGCATGTACCTCACATACAAAGATGCCCATGTACACAAACACTTATCAAGCACGCATTTAGTCTAATATACTGTAACAGAATTTTGGTATTTATAATTTTTCCAATGAATCTTGACTTGTCATATTCTTATGCAGATGAAGTATTCTATGAACCAGGGCGCTAGTGCCCAGTGTGTAAGTCTGGTTCCAAAATCCCATCCACCTTTTTTATCATTTGTTCACAATTGAAGCTTGAAACAAACTACTTTGATTTACTCTCCACCTTTGTATATCCATATCTAAAATAGTCTAAAATTTAGATGTGCCTGCAACAACATTTCTAGTCTCTAACTGATCCCTGAAATCTTATAGTTTGCATCAACCCTGTATAGACACTTGTAAACAAGCTGCAACACCCCACACTGGCTTCTGTAAACAAGCAGTTTTCCTGTCAATGGCTACTGTTCTCCCCCTGCACAGCACCTCACTCCCAACAATGACAGACATCAGGCTTCACTGTTGCACTGTTGATGGAAAATATTATCTGTAACACACACTGTCCTTAACAAATAGACAATAAAGATGGTTTTTTTTTTACTTCCTACAAAGTCATTTACAATATCTCTTTTCTCCTTCTCAGGTTGTCAGTGAGTCTACACAGCACCAGCAAGACATCATGTAAACAGGAGGAGGCGACATGAGACAGTTCATTGAATAAATGAATAAAAAATACTTCTAAAATTGACACTTTCCTACCACTACTACAGTAAAGCGAACTGAGCATATTTTTAGATGCAGAATGCTGACAGTTCCAGCTGATTTAAATGGAAAACATAACATCAAGTGAATGCAATCAGTATACATTTTTACACAATGTATAAATTATAGTACTAAAACATGATAGATGCAGTATGGAGGCACAATGCACTTCCTTTGGCCTGGTTCAAAATAAAGGGCATTCCAGGAATTATCCTCTTTTTGTGTTACTTCTCTCAAAAACATCAGGACTTGTTAGTGATTTCTTGTCTGCAAAAGTACTTCAAAGGCAAGAGAAGAGATTCAAATGAACAACAAGGCTTCAGTGTTGCCATAGTGGTCCAGCATCCACAGGAAAGCTTAACATGTCAATGGGCCTGAAAAACCGTGGTCAAAAGTGATATTATAAAGGGAACCTTGCACATATTCCAAGTTTTGTTTGTGCAAATGTACTTGATAAAGGATGGCTTATATCTGTGTAACTGATTAAAGGAAAGTGGGGAGGGTGGTCATAAAGGTTTGAAAAATGCCAGAAACATCAGCTCTAAAAAATAATGACTAAGTCATGTTTGACCCTATGAGCTCAGTCATGAGCTGATGTTTAATTGTATGTGTATAGGAGGTGACCATGTTATGCTGCTTCACTATGCCTAAAAAGTAAAATAAAGACATTTGTTATCACCATTTATCACCCAAGAGTCCGCCAGATTCTTACTGTTTTTTAATTGAAAGAAAAATATTTTTTCATAGCACATACTCAGCTATGCCTCTTCAGTTGTTCCCTTATGAACTGTTTCTAACCACTGCATTCATCATCTGGTGTGGGCTGTGTTAGCTTTCTACAAATGATACAAGCTTTCCCAATCAAGCATAACTCTTTTCTGTTAACATTTAATTCTCTTTAGAAAATAGCCCTGTTCAAATTATCAGTATAACAGGACTGGTCTTGGTGCAGGGAAAAGTGAACAATGGCTTGTTAATGAGCTGGCCCCACTGGTGCTTTGTTTCCTACAGAAAGCAGATTAGTACGGCAACAAGAATTATAGTCTGTGCGGTTTGTGTCTGAAGTCACTGGACTGAAAATGTCAGCAGAGATAAGAAGTGGGGGAGTGAAGGAGGAGAGAGAAAAGAAAGATATAGTGAAAGCAGACAATAAATGAGACCGAGAGGGTGGTGCAGAGAGAAAACAAAAAAAAAGAGGGAGTACAAATGTAATGAAAAGGTTATTCAGAGATATGGGGAAAAGGAAACAAGAGGATGGTTTGGACAGAGATAATTAGGGAGAATAAAGAAAGAAGAAAAGAGCAAGAGAATGAAAGTTATTTTACTGCTGTTCCAGTAATTAGTGGAGGAACTTTCACTATTTCTTCAGAACAGTTTTCAACTGCAACAGCTTCAATCATTACACGTCAGTAAAAAAGGGTAACATGTTTTCTTTGAATGAAGCCAGCTTATCTCTGAGACCTCTCTTCTATCAGCTGGTGTAAGTACATGTTGACAGCATTCAGGTGTAAATAAAACACCAACTGTTACGTATGGTTACTTTTTCTGTGCTGCTTAAGGCATTTTAAAAAGCGATTTAAAGAAGACACTTATAGCATTTGACAGACTGTATAACAACATATATCATTTGTTGTTACATAACTGCTGCACTGTACAGTAGTTGTGTTGCTAAGCTGTAAAGCAAATACAGCCTGAACCTATTGTCAGACCACATCACAGCATCTGTGAAATATAAGTGGAAGAAAAACTTCATGAACTCATCCAGCCAAGGAGATGCTACAGTTTTTTTATGCATGTTATGCTGTCAAATCCTTACTTGTTCTTTATGATGGCTGACATCCTCAGAGCAATAAGAAGCAATGCATGAATAAGGAATTACTTTGTACCTTATATTACTGGCATAAACATTATAGAGTATCTGCTTTTATTGCGGTATCTAATTGGTTTTAGTATAGCTGACCACTTAAAACACACCTTATTTAAGTCTGTGAACTGTGACAGTCATGTAAAATGTTTGTGTGTGTGTGTGCTTCTGAGAAATGTAGAAACAACAAGACTGTTAGATTGTAGAATCACAATGTTTATCATATTTTAGGTCCATATAAATTCATGCTTAATAATAATAATAATAATAATAATGATAATAATAATAATAATAATAATAATTACCAGGTGATTTGTACAAATTTAAACAGGGTGGTAGGTAGGTGAATCAATGTCTCTTCCGAGAGAGCAGAGCAATTACAGTACTGAATTACTGATGATCGCTGATGATGAGTCGAGGCTCAGTTTGTCTGCTGATTTTCAACATGAAATGAGAATGACACAAGTGCATCCACCACCCAGCCAAATGAAACCAACTGGACATACAGTAGTAACACAATATAAAACGGGTCTACTCCATTAGAAAATAATCAACTGGATAAATTACAGATGCCGTCATGGTGTAAACATGAAAACAGAGTCAAAGATTTGTACATTTAAAAATTATTTACAGGTCAGTATCTACAATAAAAGTGTTTCCCCAACATATATTCAGCAGTGATGGGCAATCAGAGAAAACAAAAATAAAAATCAAACAAGTTAATAAAAAGAACTGACAATTTGACAATAATAATAATTAATTTTGCCCTCAAGTTACAAACAAGAAAGGGGCCAATGTTTAGAAGTAACATTGTCTTCATTTTTTTATTTTTTTTTCGTTAACGAAAAAACAGTATTGATGTTACTACAACTGCACTACAGTAAAACTACAAAAGGGAACGGAAAACAGGACTGAAATGTAAGCAAAACCAAAATAACACTTGAACAGCCACAACTGCAAAGATTACTGGAGTAACACTGATACAGCAGAACAGAAGGTGACTTTGCGTAATACACCACAATAAGGAAGAGGGAAATGATTCAAATGCCTTTTCAAAGCCCTTTTTCCTGGACAGTGTAAACAGAGAGCAGAGCAAAGAAGAGAAGAGAAGAGAAGAGAAGAGAAGAGAAGAGAAGAGTTGAGTCTTTGCTGGTTTCACTTTGGATCTCAGCAAGAGTCAGTTGGACCTACTCACTGTGGCTGAAGGTTACGGTTGGTCCTTAGAAAGATTCACTGACGTTGTACAATAAATGTGTTATTGAAAAAGTGCACTGAGGTCACTGAAAACAATGAGATTATGATACTCCCCTTTCGCAAACTGCTGATATTGAAGCACATCGTACTTCAGATTGGTGTCCTTACTCAACTTTGACTTCATTCAGTCGATATGGAATGTGTTTTGTGAACTCTGGGACGAACTAAGCTGGAAATCGGAGAGATTTACACATGACAACAGTGACACACTGGCACATTGAAAACAGTTACAAAAGGATTCTCATGCATTAAGGAGAAATGACCGGTCCTCCAGTGCCATCACACAAAGAATTGCGAGGCTGAGTCAAGCACCGCTTGAGTATTTAGTAGCACTTTAGTATTTACGTACAGTAGAATCCTGTTTTATCTAATACTCAGCAGCTACAAAAGTGCATAAAGCACAATATCCAAATGGATATACTAGTACTTTGTTGAGAAAATCACTTCTGTATTTCACATTTGTGGCTCTTTACAGTAAAATTCAATCCAAATGGAAACTGTGAAGTGGTTGTGTAGGTGTTCATGGTAAAAAAAAAAAAAAAAAAAAAAAAAAAAAAAGATATCTGTGTCTCAATTCAAAAGAGGTTAACATAAAACAAAAATAAGCCTGCTGTTCTTTGGGTGTTCAGTACAACAATATCCATGTTATGGTCACATTTGAGTTTTCAAAGCAAAGGCATGTACACATCAACATACACACACAGGAAGTCTAGAAAATGTCCAGTAGTAAACATTAGAGGGCGCCATTTGCAAATGCTTTCATCTTCTCCCTCTAGCTCATTATTAATAGAGGATCATCTTAGTCATATTAATCCTCCTTCTTACCGTCATCAAACACTTTAGCCAAACTAAGAGATTTACATTGTTAACCAGACCAATATATTGGCAAAAAAGAGGAAAACAACATTGCATTACCTTTTACATACATTGAAATGAATCCCCCTCACTTTGGCCACTATTTGGTACAATCCATCCACTTGCCATAGGGCTCATGTGTCCACTCACACACACACACAAACACACAGTATATTTATTCATGTAGTGTCCTCTCATAGCTCTCAAGCAGATTTCATGACAGTCACATTCTTGGGTGACCAGTATTAGACAGCAGTTACTTGTCTTTGTGCCTAAAACAGCTGACAAATTTTTTAAAGGTAGGTTGTTTTTAGGATAAGAAGCGAAAAAGAGATATGAGAGCACTTAGAAACAAATGGAATTACATACAGTAGCAAGAAAAATGTTTTAAAAGGAAAGAAGAGGGAAGGTATGGATGTGTTTCTCCCGCTCAGGTCCGTTGGTAAAATAGTTGGCGTTTGAGGACACAAGGAAAATGATGAGATGTAAACATATTCCCCTTGCAAAATGGCAACAATGTAGGCAATGGTGTATTCATAAGTGCAATTAAACAAAAGTGATCTTCAGTGTGGAGAAGAAACTGACGTGAAGAATTTCACACCTACGGTAAGACCAGTCCCCGTTCAGCATTTTGAAGCAGCAGAGGACTGGATTCACAGGCTGTCAGTGAAGATAACGGAGCTGACTTAATGAACACCTCGCTTTACACAGTGACCCTTCAAAGGAGAAAACAATGAAGAATGTTGTTTTCATTTTCCTCTGAGCACTCTTAATAGAATCCTTGAGGCAAACTGTTTCCCCATTTAATTACCTTCAAAGTAAAGAAACTGTTGAAGGTTTATTAACAGTGGTGTTAGCTTGACTCAGTGAAGGCCAAGCGATGCATTTTGGTCTCACATGGTAAAGCCCTATTGTGGAAAAGGGAGTGTTGATTATTTTTTTCCACACTGGAAATGACTTATTATGGCTTAAAGCTACCAAATAATATTTAAATCAAATGTTCAACAGTATTATTTCAATTAACTCTGCAATAGACAGTCCATTTCCAGTGTCCTTCAGATAAGTACAGTAACAGAAGAGGTTTGTACTTGCACCATCCAAAAAAGAGGTTCTGTTCCTGTCTTTGTTTTTAAGTTTTTTCTTGGGGAATTTTTGCCTTTATTGGACAGTTGATAGTGACAGGGAGACAAGAAACAAGGGGAGAGAAAGGGGTATGACATGCAACAAAGGTCCTCAGCCAGAGTCAAATGAGGGAGGTTGTGTCTATGTGTGCTGTAACCATTTGGCTACCAGCACGCTCCAGTTCCAGTGTCTTTACCTTCAAAAACAACAAAACAGGAGCAAACTGGCCAAACAAATATCACCTTTAACAGGTCTGAGAGGGGGAAAACCAGTGTGGGACTTATACCATTAGTCATACCACCTTTGGGACATACTCCTCCTTCCTGTAGGGTTAATAGGCAGTTGATTAGGTTGGCACGCTAAGGTGAGTTTCTCTATCCCTGACTGTGGCAAAGAGGAGGAAGTAGCCTTGTGTGATTGTGTGTGCGGAGGGGTTATGCGTCTGTGCATTTTGCTGTTTCAGATGCGCACTGGGGGTCCGCTGGGGGCCGTGAGGGGCACTTGAGAGCCGCAGTCATAGTCGAGCTCGGCCATCCGGGAGCGGCTCATCATTCGACTGTGGGAGTATGCTCGTCTGTCCGTCTGTCTGTCCCTGAAACTCCTAATGTAGCTCTGTGGACAGACAGACAATACAGTGTTGGAATAGGAATATAGTATACAGACATAATGTAATATATACAACATAATGACAATTAACTGCACTGCAAGACTCCAGGAGGTCACTGCTCCCAACAAAGAAATAGTCCTGGACACAACAACGGTAAAATCCTGGTAGGCAGATTTTGTTACCTTCTGTTTCTAGTCTTTATGCTAAGCTAAGCTAACCCGCTGCATGGGTCAAGCTTTGTATTGAACGTACAGACATGACAGTAGCATTGGCTCTTACCGGTGACAGCACATCTCCATCAAAGCGTCTCTTAGGGTTGGCCTTGCGGTGGTAGCCAGGTTCAGTCTGAGGAGGAGGGACTTTAGGTGGCTGAGAGCTCTGAGCTTGGTGATGAGGGTGGGACATGCCTGGGTGATGGTACTGCTGGTGGTGGTGATGATGGGTGTGGGGCTTCTGCTTGTGGTTGGTCTTCTGGTTCTGTCGTTTTTTCTTCTTCTTGTTCTCCTTCTCCTTTTTCAGCCTTTCTTCCCGCTGCCGGATACGCATGAGCTGGACCCTTCTTTGTTGTCGACTCAAAACCACTGGAGATGGAGAGAACAAAGATATGATAATGTGTTGAGAGACAGAGAGAAAGAGAGAGAATAATAGATAAATAAAGAAAGAAATTACATGAGATACGATACAGTTTTCATAGAGAAAAAAAGTAACTGCTGAAGGCAAGAGGAAAGGACAAATTCAAAATCACTGAGACTTACTCAGTGGAGGATTTCTATTTAAAAAAAATACATTTTAGCTTCGAAATGCTGATGGTGAATTATCCCTATGGGGACGGAAAAGGAAACAAAAAAAAAAAGTCTGATTCCTCATTTTCTTCATTCTATTCAGTCAGTTGGCAGATTTTCCTCGCTTCATGTACTTGTAGCCGCTCCAGCTCCTGACATATTATGAGTGGGTGAGTGTATTTATGTCAGTTTCACACCCTCACCGGCAAAGGATGTCCCAAATCCATCCTGTCTGGCTGTCCATTGATTGCACACATGATTATTTTTGGTGTTTGTAGGGCATTTTGTTTAGGCATATGATTTAGTATTCAGAGATCTGTTTCATGTTCATTATGGTAGGGTCAAAATGTTGCCACAAGTAGAAGGACCCCAATGAATCTCATGAAGACGAGATGTACTGTAGGCGTCACAGTGACTGTGTGTGTGCGTGTGTGGAAGTGTTATGAGGTCTGTTTGTTTCTTTGTGTGGGTGGACAGCTAACGAGGCACCATCTGCCAGGGAAACTGCTTAATGATACCCCCTTTTCTTTTCCTCAGCTCACCCCCTCTCAGGCCCCTCTGGCCAAATGCTACTGTGTGTGTGTGTGTGCTCTTGTACATCTATCTTTGTGAGGACTAATTTGAGCTTAAAGACCTTGAGATTGAGGACATTTTGGCTGGTACCCACTTCTTCAAAAGGTTGTTTGAGTGTTTAGCGTTAGGTTAGGTTGCGGTTAAGAACTGTAATGGGTAAAGTATAGAAGTACAGAAAAAAAAGAGGGAGCGAGAGAGATACAAGCCAGACATGTGCCAGCTAATTCATTCATGCCCTTGTAGTGCATGTTATTCAATCAGCTGACAGACAGATGATTTTCCTCACTGCTCCACTTGGGTGCCCCAGCTTAGTCGTTGTGCCCCAGTTCACATCCCCACATCCCCACACCACCCTGCTGCCCATCCCCCCCAGTACACCTGCTCCCTCTTTTCTCCTCCACATCATTCCCCATCCTCCTTTCTCTGTCAATACAGTGCTTGTCACCATGAAAGGATGCTTTCAGCCGTTAAAGTCTACAGACAAACTCTGACTGGAGTTCAGCTACAAGTAAAGTTTAAAAAAGAGGAACTCAAGAGGACATTATGGATAGGCTTCTTTAAATGAATCCATAAGTAATACAGTGATGACCTGGTTCTTATCACAGAGTAGCAGGAATTGCATTAATAATCTTTTCCTACAGCTTCCCCCTCATTCATCTTCGAAATCACAGGCCACAGGTCATACTGTATCTACAGCAACCAAGTGCAAAAACATTTTCTCTCTGTTTTTTTTTTCATTATTATTCATTACTTCCTTATTATCATTATTATATTATTTTTTTCCTTTCTGATTTATCCCTCCTTGTGCAGGGCCCATTAATTTGCAATATCACTTAAAGAAATTCTCATTATTTTTTACATAGTGTTCATTCATTGCGTGGTAAAACGTATAATGTGGAAATCTGTATTTGTAGAATTCACTTGTTTGTGTGTGATGGTTTAAAACTGAGGAAGACCAGTACAGTTTTTAATCATGTAGCCATGAGAAAGAATAACTTTTTGCACTTTAACGAAGCAGAGTTCCTCGATTTTAAGGAATATATTCCCTTTCTTGAGGACACTTTTTAGCCTAACAGTGCTTTCTTCATGTCTCTATCCCTTTCTAGGTCTATTTTAGCACTAAAAAGCTTAATCTATCTCTTTATCCATACCCTCTGACTGGAAGCCACAGCAGCCTGCTGTTTAATCCCATTATTTGAGGCCATGAGTGACTTCCCTTTCTCTGTTGTTATTGTATGAGTGAGTAAGTGAGAGACTATGCCCTTGTATATTTCTGTCTCTAGCTCTGCCTGTATGTGTGCATGAGCTGTATGTATTGCATTTGTGTATGGCATTTATGGCACATGTTTGGGTGTTTGTGTGCGATCGTGCCATCTGTGTTGTAGTTGCTTTCAGGACAGATTAAAGCTGTTTCCGTCAATAACACATTCTGCATTCTGCAACACTATAATAATAATAATATAATCTTTATTTATGGAGCACTTTTCAAAATACATGTTACAAAGTGCTTCACAAAGGCAGCAAAATGTCATAAAATCATCAGGTTTTAAAAAGAAAACAGATAAAACAAACAATTTTCTGTATGAGAACCAATTCAATGTAGGAAAAAGCAAGAAAAACGAAAACATTTTTAAAATAAATAAAAGATAGTTCAAAGAAAATTAAAATCAGGAAAGGCTCTCCGATAAAAGTATGTTTTAAGAAGAGACCTAAAGAGAACATTGACTCAGCCGACCTGATTTCCTCAGCAGATCGTTCCAGAGTCTCGGAGCCTTGACTGCAAACGCTCTTTCCCTTTTAGTTTCTAGCCGGGCCTCTGGAACAGATAAAAGACCTCTGCCCGAGGATCTCAAAGTACGTACCAGTGCATACAGTACTAAGAGGTCAGAGATATAGCAGGAAGAGAGGCCATGAAGGGCCTTGAAAGTAATCAGTAAGATCTAAAAATCTAAATCTAAAACATAAAAATCTAAAACATATTGGGAGCCAGTCTAAAGAGGCTAAAGCAGGAATGATGTGATCATGTCTCTTGGTTCTGGTTAAAAGCCTGGCGGCTGAGTTCCATACAGTCTGGAGTTGATCAATAGATTTTTGGTTCAGGCAAGTAAAAAGGCTGTTGCAATTATCCAGTCGTGATGAGATAAAGGCATGTAAAATGGTCTCTGTGTCTTTAAAAGTTAAATATATCTGAAATATTTCTAAGATGATAAAAACATGATTGCACAAGCTTTGTGGTGTGCTGCTCAAAACTTAAATTACTATCAAACCACACGCCAAAATTTCTTGCAACAGGCTTGATATGATCCAATCCACTAATGACTGCGCATTCACACACACACACACCGCCCCCATAATGTTCCCTGCCCTCATAATGGTTATAGCAGCAGCTTGTGGTGGCCTCTTTGGAATCGAAAGAAGTCTTATTAAAATTCTGTGTACTAGATGTGGTTAAACTTTAAGTCAAATTCAAAAACAAATAACAGTTTTGCATGGAAGCTGCACATTTATTACATAAATCTGGATTGATTGCATCCTTAATTTGACATTCACACGCACACACACACACACACACACACACACACACACACACAAAGTTCCTTCTGTGTGGGCACTGCAGTAGTCACTGTCATGGGTGATATTTGTGGTACATACTGTGATTGCACTGAGGTTGCACAACGTACAATATGTAGGTTAATCTTCTTCAGTAAACTAAACAACAAATTGTGCATTCTCCTTCCCTGCCTAAATTACAGTAAATTCAGATTTTGGCTCCACCAGTGTTCCCCTTGCCTGAAGCTTGTGATCGTGACCTACATTACAGTAAAGCTAGAGCTACTTTGTGAGGTGAGCACCACCTCTCTGCGATCAGCTGTTTCTGAGCATGTCCACCATGGGTTAACAGGTTCCAGGTTGGGGCAGAAGCTGTATCTGTATATAGCTTTATTTCAGCAGTAACTAACAGCCTGAATTTACATTTGGGTAAACACAATTCATTCTTTATTCATAAGATGTGTATATGTGCATTTTAATGGATTTATTAGCTTTCATGATGTTTGTTATTAAAATCATTCACTCTTTTAGAGACCCAAATATGAGGTACTGTTTTTCTCACTCTGCAGTGATGAAGACACTTCTGTTTCTCTGTTGCTCCCTTTAGTTTCAGACATCCTCAATTCCCTCAGGATATTACAATTTTATGGAATTTTCAAAACCTGTTATTCCCATTGTCCAGTAATTGTCCCCCTGTGTGTTCCCACCTTTCCACATCACCTGACCTCCACACTCACCTACACACCAGCTCCCAATTCCCTAATCAGATCCTCAGTAGCCCTATCTTCCATTGTTCCCTGCTACATTGCCTGTAGCTACCTGCCTGAATCCTGTCTCTGCACATGTCTCTACACAACTGCCTCTGATCTGCTACTGATGTTTGGAATCGGAGCTGCCTTTGCCCCCTGCCAGATTTATTTTGTTGTTTGGGCCAACTTTAAGTTACTACGTAAGCCTGTTTCTGACAATAAATTCTAGTGAAATTTCTCCATCCGAACAACTGTGCCTGCAAGCGTCTGCTTTTGAGCTCTGTTGCCTTAACATGAACTACGGCATGTTTTTACATGATAGCTTATTAGTGCAACTATCAACAGTTGAAAAATTAATTGTCTTTCTTTCTACATTTTCTACACAGGAGAGAATGCAACAAAAGGGAAGAGTTTAGTCTAAGGTCAGGCCTGCTGTTGTTTTGCTACTGTTTTTATAGGTATGGTGTATTTACTGAGTGAGATGTTGTATGTTTCTGGTTGTTAGTTTAATAAACCATAAAAAAATCCTGAAAATTTCAAACTACTAAAAATATCTGGGAGTGTGGTTTAGAATACTGACATTGTGCAAGCAATAAATCTGTCTTAGTAATAGCTACATTTTCAAAAATCACAGCTGGTCCCTCTTGCTGAAAAAATATGGAAAATTACAGTGCTCCAACCACAACAATATGCGTGCCCTGAGCACGTGTTTGTTTCTGTCAAGCAGCATCACTCACCCTCTGTGTGAGAAAATCCCTCTGCAGTGACTTTCCATTGTATCAGCACTCCGAGCAAGGCCAAGACAGGCCACACCCCCATGATGACCCACGTGAACCAGCAGACTGGCTTCTTTGGTGCCACCTGTAATGATGAAAGTTACAATTTCAGTTGAATAATTTCATCCTGATGAAACGCTATCTTCCACAAAACCACCAAATAACTAATTTTCAACTAAACGGTGATACTGAATTTTATTAGTTTCTCAAAAGATCTTTCGAGTTTCCGTCCAAATTCTTGGTATGAAAGTACAACACACAATGAAACATCAGTAAAAATATCAGCTAATCCTTGATTACATTGCTGATGTTTAATGATGATGATGATTGAGATCACTGCTGATGATGGTTTACATGTGATGAATTAATGACATGGCAGCTATAAATAGAAACAGATGTGTACGTAATGGACAGCTGTTGTAGCACTGATGGAGGACCTCGCAGATGTAAACACTGTTTGTTTCATTGACACATGAAAAAATGCACATTTCTGGGTTTGTGCATACACACAGTTTTAGTCATAAATCTACATTACTATGAGTTTTTTCTGGCCCCAGGTGTAGATTGTACCAACGTAGACTGTACCCTACGTAGATAGAGTTGTAAACATAAACTGTGGGTGTTAACGTGGGAACCCCAGCATGCTGACAACAGCAGGCCACAAAGTTTTTATACATTTTACAGCATTGTATAGAAATGTTACTGTCATCAACCTCTCCTTGCACTCACTGCAGATAAGCAGTATCCTTTCTCCTCTGCTGCTGGTGTTATTTCACCATGCTGTTATATATATTAAAAAATAACATTACGATCAATATTTTCTGAATGAGAGGTCGACCCCTGCCACTCTCTCAAACTAGCTGGATACTTTCCAGTGTCCAGCTAGTTGGAGTCACATAGACACACATAGACATACAACGGGACACTAAATCCAGTTTGACTGCACCACCTAATTAAATAGCAATTTGTGTACTTTCTTGGGTGATATAACGATATACATCATGAGATGCTCCCAAGTTGTCTAACTATCACTGGCTTTACCTTTTTTTTTTTTTAAATCTCTGGTGGTAATATACAAGCCTATTGCTGTCAATTCTGCAAATTGGTTTGCAGGACTGCTTTATGATCATATTGGATATGGATTTTGGACAAGATATAGATAAAATTTTAGCATCAATGGGATGATAGATCTTGATTTGTCAGTTATTTAATATACTGGATTAGCCCAAAACAAGCATTCCCATCTGGCTACTCTATCTTTATATTTATATCTATCTATACATGTTTTTCTCTGTTGAATTTCCAGAAAATATACTGTATTCCTAGATACCACTATGATAAAATAACATATACCATAATAGAAGATTTTATCCATAGCCAGCACCCTTACCTCACCCACACACTTATCAAAGACCTCCCTGATCTCATATAAACAGCCAAATCAACTACTGACCCACTTCCTCTCACTTCCATCCTACACTCTAAGCTTCTAGCAGGTTTTGTAGACAGTGCACCAAGGCAAGGTGTTTAAAATCACTGGTATTGACCACTCTATAAAGTGGTCTATATCAAAGATTTTATCTGTCAGTCTGTCTTTCTGTCTGTCTGTCTGTCTCTCTCTCTCTCTCTCTGTCTTACACATGCATGCACACATGCACACACACACAGACACACACACACACATGCACACACACACACAGACACGGACCAAGGCTCAACAGCTCAACAGTGAAACAACAACAGCTCAATAATGAAATCCAGGGACACAGAGATTATGTTTGATGGACACACATGCAGCGAGTGTACACATCACCACCCTCAAACATAAAGAACACACACACACACACACACACATGCAAACACTTCCTTACCTAGAAAAAACATACATCAAGCTCACATCAAATAAACTAATAGCATTTCTTTTTCTCCATCTCTGCCACTAACAATTTACACAGAAGCACACAAACAAACACACAGACCTTGAGTCTCTCATAGACGTAGTGCACCAAAGCAAACAGCTCTATAAAGTAATCCACAGTGACGGTGATGATGGCAGAGCCGAAGGTGGCGGTAGATAGGGTGACAAAGCAGCGCTGCCACTGAAGAGTGAGGACGGCAAACAGGGTCCCAGAACCCAGAAGAATACCCAGAGGAACCCACACTGTTCTGGGGTGGTAAAACTCCTCCATGACCTTGGAGAGAGAGAGACGAAGGGGAGGTTTAGAGGGTAATATTACTTTAATTTTGATAAAATGTCATTTTTATGGTATGTTTCCGCTGGTTTATATGCTTTGCTCTAGCAATGCCACCATTCCTGTGGTGGTTAGGCACATTTACACCGACAGTGAAAGCATCAGCCAGCCAGTTGGGTATTACTTTGGCTTAGGAATATAAAAACATTGATGTACAGTACTGTTTTTGTCCGACCTCTTGCTATGTAATAACTAAACTCAGTCAGCATTACTTGGTGATTGTACATCAACAAACTTGCATCTCCAGGACATATTTCTTGCCAAAATCAGTTAATAAGTAAGATCTTTTACATAAGTTACAGTGTTATAGCACAGATTTACCAGTGAGATGCCACTGCAGTAAAGCAGTTTGTTTACTTCAAGCTGCAACCAGAATTAGTCTAAAGAAACTTTCTAGTGTGACTTGGCCTTTAGAGCAAGGAGGTCTTCCTGTGATAATAGTGAAATGCTTTGCTCATAAATATGCATGAACATATAGAGATTCAGGCATATCTACAGCATTACATGTATAGTTTTATCATTTATCTTAAGGAGCCTGTTGCATGTAGTGTCTTAGAGATGCTGTATACAAATGTAAAAAATCTACAATTTAAATTGCACAATTAAATGTGTCTCCTCACCACCAGTGAAGCCACTCCAACCAGCAGTCCCAGCAGCAGGCCCACCATAAACAGTCCTACACTGCGAACCAACATGGTCACCAGGCCACACAAGGTCCCGATGCCCAGGCCGATGCCGACTGATGCCTCTACGCTCAGCTGAGTGTCCATCACCCTCTCCTTGTAGCACAGCATGAAGATGACCACAGAGCCAAACATGAGGCCTGTGAGGAACAACACGGCCTTGAAGCATCGATAACCTGGAGGAGAGAGAGGAAACAGGTCGTTGTGAGGCACGAGCAAGCACAAGCATACAAACACTGGCGCCACTGTACCTGAGTGAACACATAGAAGCACCTGTTCAATCAAAATCAAATCAAATACAAGTTGAGAACAACATGAAACAACAAACAACGACAAGGTGCTTATAAGAAGGTGCTTGTACAAGACGTGACGTGGTGTTGGCAGCCTGAAAAAATGAGTATGCACACATACACAGCATTAACGTCTTTCTTAAACACTTGAATAATATATTAGGATCAATATCGCTTAAGCAAAGGCCAAGCTGAATCAATCAACATTATCATTAACCATCATTAACCATCATCGAACATACCGACACTAATTTACTGTACAACAACCATAACAAAGCCAACAGAGAGAATACAGAGGAATTTATGTACTTCTAAAGTGTTTATACAACTAACTGTTCAATCATTGTTTATAAAGCATCCCCAATCTGTAATAACCTAAGAAATAAGATTACTTCTTTGCACTTCTTTCTATCTACCTCTTTGAAAGATCTGACCAATGAACACTAAAACAGAACATCTCAAACAAAAAACATTTACTAACTTATCAAATCCATCTACTGGATTGATGGTTATATGACTGTAGCAACTAAAAAAGTTACCAAATTATTAATTACTAATTACTAATACTAATTACTGGTCTAAAAAGAATTAATATCTATTTATTGACCAGTAATACCACCATAAGTTACAATTTATAAACCTTATCATGCTTCCATTCTGCAGTTTTCTCAATTCAAGCTTCTGATTACACATAGATTGCTTTGTGGCTTTGTGTAAAATTATTGAAAATAAAAGGGTGTTATCATATTTAAAAAGAAAAGATCATTATATTATATGGAGGAAGCGTAATGAACGGGCGAAACAATGAACAGCCAGCTTCCTGTGGTGGGTAAGGGAGCAGTTTGTATACACAGACGGATACATTTCCTAATTGGAAGATGATGGAAAGAGCAGATAGACTGTATCTATAAAGCTTTATAAAACTGTTTTATGATATGATAATCACCATATTACAAAAGGTCATTCACATTCATTAGTCAACAGGCTTGCTGAATAGAGTGTCTGCTCTCTGTCTAATTTCCTTTCCACTCCCTTTTACCATCATCTTTTCCCTCCTATCCTTCTTGGCTTTCTCTCTTTTTCTCTCTCATGAAGTATTTCCTTTTTTATTGCCATAAAAACAGAAAGACAGACTCTGAAACATTAAAAGCTCAAATTATAATCAGTTTAAACCACCTTGGCCCTTGCTTCTGTGTTTATTAATGTGTGCATCTCCCTTTATTTTCTCTCTGTATCTCCTTTCTTTGACTGGACTCTGTCTCGAGGGGAACCAACATCAGATTGTTATCTCTGTGTAATCAGGCATTGCACAGCTGAGCCAAACAATATTCTTCCTCTCATCCAAACCGTCATCCCTGCTCCTCCCTCGTGACCATACCTCATTTATTTGATACACTTCTTCTATCTTTTTTTATCCCCTTACACTCAGTGCTGTGTTTTTTATTTGTGTTTTTATCCTTCAGCCACCGCACCCTTAAATAAAAGAGTGGGGTGAAAGCCACTGTATCCTTCACGGCTGCTTGTTCTTTTTATAACAGAATGCGTGAATGAATACAAGTCTGACATGGGATAACCAGAGCATTAAAACTAAGCCACCTTAACATTTGTTTGGTCATGAATTCCCAACATTATTCTTCCATATCATAATCTTCATCAATCAATGAATACATTTTGACTCCTTGACTGCTTCCTAGATTCTGGTTCATCCTTTCCTTACATCTTCTTTGTCCCTGTCTTTCTCCCTTCTCCCTTTCTCAGTCCTTTAACTCCCCCATTGTTCCACCGCTCTCCTCTTCAGCTTATCCCTCCTACTGCCTCTTTTGTTCCTCCTTGCTTCCCTTACTTTCCCCCCCCAGTCATCAAACCCTCCATCCCATCTGTTCACCTCAGCTTGTCCAGCTCTTGTCTCCCCTATTCCCTCCTCTCTTTTTCCTCCTTTTGTCTCATCCATCATGCTCCTGTAACATCACTTATCATTTCTGCTGCAACATTGTATTTCTGGATCAAATACATACTCTACAGTGGCAATAGGCATCTATCAGCAGTGAAAGGTAATTTTCCTGCTAATAACCACTGCAAATGTCTTTCTTTTCATATCATTCAAATGTGACTGCGGGTGTTCTGTGCAACTTCAACAAAATACATTGCCCCTCATTTGCCGAACAGTGATTTTGTTTGGTTACAGAGCAGGATCTGGCACTGAGGGTGAAAATGCTGTCATTGCAGCTGAAATATCAGCTTGTCTAGTTAGGTGAGAAAGGCACCTAAATACAGTATTCCTTTGCAGTCCAACTGCCTTCAATGAAATACTAAAGCGTATGCATACAGGCTCCCTGAGCTCTGCAGGAAGAGAGGAGCACATTTGACAGTTCACACAAACATTTTATACTTTTAGCCTCCAGCAAAACACAACCATCAACACAAGCACCTTGTGTGCAGTCACACTTTTCTGTCTGCAAACACCTGTTTCCTGTAAGATAATCAATAACAATTCCATATATATAGTCATGCCTGTCTTGTACAGCTCACAGTTCTTGCATTTAGTTCCCATTTTCCAACGATCACGTCTTAGAATCGGGGTCACCATGTACCATGCACTTGAGATACAGTTTTCTATTTCTTCTTTTCTAACAGACGAGACGCTCATTTCATCTACACGAACAAGGTGCGAGACATCTCGGCGAGACATCTTACTTCAAACAGAACAATGTGGTTACAGCATATAAGAGGTCATAGATAAGGTCAAGAGTGCATCGTGTTCTTTTAAAGGCAAACTTGATCAGTTGAATACACTGGATTAATGATCATCAAAGCATTAATACAATAATATAGTCATTTCGTCAACAGTACCTCTATGACCTCTAACTTCTAATGTCATTTTTTTCCTACATAATGCACTTCTTTATCTTCTCTCATTCTAGGAGTATGCTGTCAAATACAACAGATGGCAAAGGACTGAGCTGAAGCATTTGAGGTGAAATGATGCCATTCTGTATTTGATATCTTGTTACTGTACATGATGTTTTGCTTTTTATTTTTTGGCAGCAAGTATAAAACAACCTTTTTTGGTGCTTGCCTTTTTTGACATGTGCAGACTTGCAGAGCTGGTGTTGATTGCTGTGCACACGCAGAACATAAAATGCTTACATGATGACATTTATGTTTCTAAATGCATACTGCCAACATAAGCTGAAGCTGATAAGTACATTGTAAGTGAGATACAATGTGATCTTTCCTCTGATGCCACCCTGAGA
Organism: Thunnus thynnus; assembly: GCF_963924715.1. Classification (NCBI taxonomy): domain Eukaryota; kingdom Metazoa; phylum Chordata; class Actinopteri; order Scombriformes; family Scombridae; genus Thunnus; species Thunnus thynnus. The sequence goes on from NC_089527.1 coordinate 15,917,235, forward strand.
CCGAATGTTATATTTTCTGCCCCACTAGTGGTGAGGACCATTGCAAAGAACAGCTATTTTAACGTCTGGTGTCTGCTGTGCACTGCACTCTTGGGGCCACTAGACATTTTGGTCTTGATACATGCTGTGAACTTTGTAAAATAAAGTTGTGGGGTAGCCTGTTTGTAATGCAGGCTGATGCTCTACTGTGACATATAGTGAATATTTAATGCCGTCTGTACACTTCACTGAATCTTTCTGTGTATTTGTATGCTGCACATCTGCAGAGGGAGCTTCAACATACATCAATATTCACTCAACAACAGCAAAGGGGTTTCTGTTTTCCCAAAATTCAGCTTTTATATATTTTGTACACAACACAAGAATGTCTATAACACCATGGTGAGTCTCTCAAGAGATTTCTGGGAGTTTGTTTGTAATTTTGCATATTTTACTAAATAGAACTGTATTGTTTTGTTCATTTTATCTGACCTTATTATAATTGAGCATTGTCTTTTGTCATTTGTGTTACTGGCATTAGGAATTTGCATTCCTGTACAGATCAAGAAAATTTGTATGGGGGCCTGTATATTGTGTAAAACCAAATCTCTAATAGTATTTGTAGCAGCTCAACATTCTTGTTTCCTGCCCCTCCATGCCATTCTCCTGTCCAGTAAAGGACAGGAGGTTTTGTGTACCAGCTGCCCGACAGCTCTTAAGAAACACAAGATGAAAATCTCTGACTTTGCCACTTGAACTGCTACTACTACAAGCTGTAAGTAAAAAATTATACATACCCATGAGCCAACCTAAGGCGATACACAGAAATAAATTGTAATTCTGTACAGAAATGCATGAAAGTTTCTGAATGCAATGTCATAATCGGAGCACTTTTATGCAACTTTGCTACTCCACCTTTCGGTGTAGAATGAATTTTTAATTTATCTTATTCTGTTACAACATTAACAAAAAAAAAGCGTGAAACAATTATGGCAGATCTTTCTAAGTATTTATTGATTACTTTTTCCTGTAATGACTTTATATCCAAACTCATTAGCCCTTAATTGTTATGATGCAATTAAATCCAGTCACTCTCTGGGTACAAAACTAAGGACTTTATATATGTATGGACTCATGCATACAGTTTCATTCCAGGCTCAGAGGAATACAAAAAAAAAAGAAAAAGAAAAAAGAACACGACAGGGGGTCCACTGCCAGCCTGGGCTGGTATTTTTGATTTCGAGTAGAACCATGTGCTTCCCTTTTCTCTGAGCTGTGCTGCTGCAGCATTTAGTTGAAAGAAACAAGCAGCAGAGGATATCATGTTTTTCTTTTTCCTTTAAAAGACAGCGGGCAGTTGATTCTTTGGTATGTCTTATGATGATAGCAATTTGGGGCAGGGTGTAGAGAAATGGAGATTCACTAATTTGACAGGATTTCATTCTAAGAAAACATGTCAAACCCAAACTCCTTCTTCTGTGCAAAAATGTATTTAAAAGTTTATCTGAAGCTAATATGAACCTGATCTGTTGTTTAAAGACAGATTTGATAAAATGTGAAACTATCCCTTAACTCACTATGAAGTAAAGTGAGCGCTGCACAGTATGTTATTGGCTTGCCTGCCAAACACAAGAGAATTAAATTCTGTACTGTTTTAAATCAATAATATAATCACCAACAGAGCAGAATGACAAATGTGCTTTTGTAAAAGAGTTGTTTATGTTGCCTGCTTTTATATGAAAATCCTGTAGTTAAAACATCATAATAGATATTGGGGATGATGTGTATACATTATGACATTATTCTGTTATGTTAAAGGTTTACATACAAAAGCATCATGATTGTTACACAAGAACAGGAATTATTAGTCGCTGTAGGTATTTAAAACAGGACTAGGACAAAAAGACAAGCAGGTCACACTGTGACGCCAGTAGCAGAGCAGCTTCATTACACTTAACTGGTGGTAATTAGCTCTTTCCTGCAGATAATGACAACACTGCACATTGTATTATTAACACATGACCCAGACACCAGATTCTGAAATACACTAGAACACAATCTAAAGCTTTTTGTGAAATCATATTTTCCAGTGATTCCATTTAATGTGTGCAAACTGTTTAGATACATTTGAGTAAGTACCATCTTGTGAGCAAAACTTTGACTACATCATCACTTACCAAAGAAGCAGTAGATGATCCCAAAGAGGCAGCACATGGAGCAAACCACTGAGGGTACAATCTCATACCTCCTTTCAATCTCCTGGTCACACCTCAGCCCCACCTCAGCCAAACCCAGCAGCCGGCTTGTGGAAGCCATGTTGACTGAAGTGAAGGCGGCCAACGTTTAGGGGAAGAGAGGAGGGCTGGGGTGAGAGGTGGAGGGGTTGTGTAGGGATTATTGAATCAGTGGACCTCACCCATTGAGATGTGTCTACCTGCAAATGGACAGAGAAGATACAAAGAGTGATGGAGAGAGAGGGCAGGAGATGGAATGAACGAGAGAAAGAAAAAAGAGAGGAGAGAGTGATTATTGATTGCTCATTTTAAGTACTCAGCTGTGAGTGCTGACAGTGCAGTAAGCATGCTCTATAATTATGATAACAGAAACATCTCAGCACAGCCACTCTCACAACTACCATCACAGATGAAATGACTGCATAACAGAAAAAATTCAATTCAGCCACAATCATTCACATGTATATACAGGAAAGAGGTTGCAACAAATTGTTGCCAACAGTTTGGAAATATTTGACCAGTAGCGGAAAATCTGCAGCACACACATAAAGGTTGCCATGGAAAGACCAAGAGAATTAATTTGCATAAATTTGCATGTTTTGGGAAATTTATAACAAGGCAAGGCTGCTTGTGACCCTTGTATTTGTTCCTCAAAGCTAAGGATTTTTTTTTACGAAGGATAAAGAAAACAAACCCTTAAATGTGTGCATCTCAACTAACTCACTCAGGAAATACTCACTGCTGTTATGTCATAACTTTATATGGTACAAAGTAGTGCTGCAGTATTGACCATGTATAGTGTTTCACTATTGTTTGAACATGCAGGATAAACATTACACACACCCAGGAAAAGAAATAGTAGAGTATTATTGATTGTTCACTCTGCAAATACTGAATGTAGCTTCTGCTGGTGCATTTAGTGCAATGTATGCAGTATATGTGTTTTGGATTAATAAGACTTCACAATCAGATTAACTGCAACATAATAAAGCAAAAACTAAAATGTTAAATGTTAAGGTCTTACAATATGAATAACGATTTTTGGTGAGGATGCCTTGAGAATATAACTGAATATAACTGAGACAAAGGAGTTAACAGTTCTCAAAGATCACAGTGCAGTATAGCATTTACAATGTAAAACAGATACTGCTGACATTTATGCACAAGTGTAAAAGCAAGATAGCGAGTTAAAAACACAAACAACTAAACAACAGCCTATTTTGGCTTTTAGTATTATGGGAAGTCAGGAGGAAAAAATGTTTAGTTCTACAAAGGCAATATGCAGGTGAAATCTTGCACAAGATGTACAGGATATTTCCTCCATTTGGGGTGAAAAGGGCAAAACTTGATAAGACAAGGGCGTCTGCAACAGAGACATCTCACATATTAGGAAGAACAAATCAAAACCTTGACTGCAGTGTGTGAATTTTACACAAAAACAAAGTATTGATCGTCTCAAACACAGTATTCATGTAAAAACACTGCACTAGTAATTTAGTGTGTTTGCCTACTGCTTATAATTAGACTCTATTGATTACATTTAATTGACTTCAATTACTAAAGTTCCCATAGGGTAACTTTGGCTATTAAATTACTGAATTAATTTCTTGTACCCACTGTATAACATGTATAATAACCTTTTATCTAGTGAGACGTGTGGCTGTACTGAGATGTACTGTTCTATATAATGTAACCCAGTAATTCTTAACCTGATCAGGTAATATTAGGAGTGTGGTGTCAACTGGAGGCATGCAGCTCAGGAGATTCCAAACCTTTACTTTTTCTGATGGGTTAATGGTATTTTTTTTTTCTGTCAGGATGAAAATGTGCCTGAGGCTTCCCATTTTGATCCTTTTTTGTTGGATTTCTGCCATCGCCTAATAAAAGTGATCAAAGTCAGCTGTGTTTCACATATTTTGTCTGAAGATAGCTGAGGGCAAATTCCGTCAATCACCCTATCCCACTCTAGATTACACAGGGACTTTGTAAGTAAGTAAAATAAGTAAGTAAAACAGCAAGTAAGTACAACAATCAGCATTAAATTCTAAAAGCTTTTTGAGTAAATTGTGCACGAAAACCCATACAGTTGCAGTGCAATATGTGCGATTCAAGGATCGTAGACTCATGCTGTTCACCATACACCCACACACAGCAACACACTCATTCAGACACTAAATCCCAACAGTTTAATTTCCAGTTGAGACAGGAATTAAGACTTACTAAGCCTATAGACTCATTCCACAGTAAACACCTTTAAATAGAAGCATCCTTTAAGTGGCATAAATGGCAGTTTTTGACTGCATCATGATTATTTAATGACAAATGTAAAAGGTACCACATCTTTTATGCAGCTGTAGTGTTGCTCTCTGTATCCACCATGACATCTCTTTCAAAGACACTTTAATGAATGAAAAGGTGTGACTCCTTTTCCACTGTTTCCATTAGCCATGTAGCTTCTGTCTGGACCTCTTCTCATCTCTTTTCTCCGCACGATCTGTTGGACAAAACCCCCCAACTTCAGAGAGAGAGTTTGTTCCTTCTGGATCAACAGTGGGTTAATCTTAAGAGTGAGGGTTTAACTTGTAATAATTGCAGCCTGTCATGCATATCTTTTGCACTTCTCCCACAGTAGTTTTGTACTGTACAGTAAAAACTAACAGATAAAAAAGGAAAAAAATGGACAAATGATTACTTTCCCGACCTCAGCAATTTTTAACAACAATCAGAGATCAAAACATGACATTTTTCAAACCCTTTTGAGTAGCCTAAGTAGTTGTTGTATGTAGTGATTTTATAACTTCTCCACTGCTGCATCTTTAGCAATAATCTGAATTGACTTTAGAGTATCGAACAATTGTACATTGGACAAAGTATAGTAGTGCTAACCCTGAAGCATATCAACTTCTTCTACAATGCACGCAAACCTACAGTCTCTGTGGGTTACAGATCACATGTTAAATTTGAAGTTTTGTTACTGTGGATCCATTACGGTCATCTTTCGAGAGTCACTGCACTTGTCATATCAGAGTACTGACTGACACGCTCTCTATCTGTCCCCCATTCCACCTCTCCTGTGCTTACTCTTCCACAGACATACACACAAATGTACAAACTGTACACTTGCACCTGCCTGGGAAGGGAAGTAACCTCTTGTTACTCTGTATTGACTTAGTAGGTGCACTGTAGTGCACACACAAACACAAACACACACAATTGTGATTTTTTTTTAGCAATACAGCACCTCTGGAGTCGTGTACGCTCAAACTCAAAAATGGATTTTTTCAGTATGACATGAAAAAAAGAAATTTAAAAAAATAAACTGCAGAGCAGATTTCAATTCGAGCAGCAGCTTTAATGGTAGCAAAAAAGCAAACCATCAGCATTACAACACACTCATCAATATGCTCTAATTTGGAAGAATATCACTAATGATGGACACACAAGATCACTCAAGGTCTAACTGCATTCATTCAGAATGATTCATTGTTTACAATGATAAAAGTTTAGAAAGTGACGAGTCAAGTGAAGTGAAAAAATCTAATGGAAGACAAAGCACAATATGAATGGGTGCTAATATCTAATGGTCCAATGTCTCAATAATTAACTGCTCAAAATTTCGCCTGTAATTAAGGCATCTAAATGTCATACTGTGATTAAGCCATAGTCACACTATCTTTCATTAGATCCATTCCTGTGTCAGCAACACCCACCTGAGTCTTTGCCCCATGGGCTCCCCTGTCACTACTAATATGGAATTAAAAGCATTAGCATAGCTTAACATGAACTATAAGCTAGTATTAAATATTTTAATTATATGGTGTAAGCAATGCTCCCTGTGGGAGACATCGGAGTGTGTGACTCAGAGCTAAAAGGAAGCTGATTAGCATTAATAGAGTATCTAAAGACAGCAGTCTTCAGTGGCAACCATGTTAGCTCTATAACCTGTACTATATGGCCAACAATAATAATAATAATAAAATAATAGCAACTATAGGATGAAGTGATACAACATATCCTGAAGTCAAATCTTCAGAGTTACAGTAGGTACAGTCCAACTACAGCAGAGTAGATACTTATTGACAGGAGAAACTCAGCTGCTTGGTTGTTTAAGCAGCAGCCATACACACCATGTCATCAATGCTGCCCTGCAGACTTGTGATACCATCATAAGTGATTTTCATTTTAAATTGGTGCAGATAAGGTGATACGGTCAAACTTTATCTACACTAAATGGCTACGGTGAGTAAAGTTGAAGGAAAACTTCTGGAAACAACTTCATAACCTGTGTAGGCATCATCAAAAACCCAATAAAACTGCAGTAAAATTAAGGTTATTTTTATACACTAAGTAGAAAATATCAGATCATAGACTATGTACCTCCGCCAAGGCTGCACAAGGCTCTCCTACATTTGTTTATTTCAACTAAAAATGTTTAGAAATGTTCAGTCTGCTTTTGGATCCATATTTATTTACATACAGTGATGTATAGACACTCATGGGATATGTGTGCCAGAATGGTTTAATTTTGGTAAGTGCAGTCGTTCACGAGAAAAGAGCATAAATTATGAAAAATGCTCACTGTTGCAAGTTCAACAAATCTTTTTAAAAATCCTACACCCAGCAGCATCCATCCATCCACTTTTACACAAACCTGCATCCGTTTGCATTCCCTATAGAGAGGTTCAAAAACCTGAAAAGTAACTGGAGGATTTTAAATATATAATTGTCTTGGAAAACAAATTTTGTAGACTGCAGCTAAGTTACACCACAGGCACCCTGACTCAGGGGGAAGATCTATCTGAGAATGCATGACAAGCGAATAACAGGGATAGAAGAAAGAATAAAGAAAAAATGAAAATGTGCTTTAGGACATTCTGAGTCACAACAGCTTTATAAAATTCGGTGCTTCTCAAGGTATTGTGGGGTAGAAAATGGCACAAGACTGACCAGCAACATGTAGGGAAGTTGACGTTTTTCAAAACCTTTACTTTATTTACTTTACTTTGTCACTAAAAAAATTAATTTGTTGACTCTGAAAGTCGGTGTTTAATAGAACTGCCACAGAACAAAAAGGTAAATGATGCCTCTCAAGAACAGCACCAATTATTTCCATCCAGCTTAATCAAATAAACTATAGCAGTCATCCTCTGTTTACGCCACACGACTGTTAAAGCTGAATGTCAATTTAACTTTGTGAGATTTTTGTCAATGTGGTGACTTGACAAGACCTCTGCTAACAATTAGAGATTAAATTATTAGAAAACAGCCACCCATAAGGTCAGAGCAAGGAAAACGAAAAAGCAACGTATTATGCAACAATGTCACGTCCTGTCTGTTGCTATAACAACCAGCAGCGGCACAAGGACCCTGCAAATGGAAAGGGGAGCTCGTCTCCAAGGGAATCTGCACGTTAAAAGCCGATCCGTGATGGTTTCTTTGAGGCCCCTAGCAGCAAACTGTCCTGACCTCTGATCCTACGCAGCTAGGGCCTCTTTATAATTCATGTAAGGGTATCTAGTGAACCAAATCATTCCGCTGCATTGGAGTGAGTCTATTATGACCTAAAACAGTCCCATTCTTGACATTTAAGAATTTTGTAAGTACAACAGTGTGACTGGTGTGGCTTTGAAAAGTTCACAGTGCTTAACAGACACAGACAATGCAAGTACAAACATCCTGTTGTCCTGTTGTTGGCTAAGATTTAACAACATTAACAAGATTTAACGATTTAGTTGTATCCTGTTGGCCTAAACCTTGGAAAAAACAGTTCTAATGGATCTACAGTGAGGTTTTAGGTGTACAAAACAATTATAGCCATATGGAGAGCAAAACATTTACAACCTTATCACAATTAACAGTAATGATTTGCACTTGAGCTCATCAGAACAGGAGACTTAGCCTCAGATGTGCTGTGTGCTCATTTTTGTGTGTGTGACTGATGCCTACTACCCTTTCAAGAGCAGCCAAAATCATCATGGGATTATAGGAGTGTGCTCAAAACATGCGGGGGAAGACGTCACACCATAAATTAATATCAAACGCAGGGAGCAGTTCTGTATCACTGCTTGTTTTTTTCTGTGCGATGAACAGCAATGATGCACCTGCAGGTTACAGTTCGGTGCAGAAACATTATTTCTTCACTGTGGCACTATGTTCCCATAGAAACTGAACTTTTGATCTAACTATTACAGTGCCTTTTCATAAAATGTGTGTTGGTGTTGGCATATGTGATAACATTACTACATGCTTTTACACTGTATTTGTCTAAGGTTAGGTAAGATAATGAAGGAATCATATTGTAGCAACACAGGTCATATTTTTCCACTGCACTGAAAAGCCTGGAAAGACTTCATTTTCTGGAAGTTTTGCTTGAGAGCTTCAGTATGTAAACTCTGCAGTGACACCAACATCCAAAATGCTGTTTTGCAGAATTGCTTTTCCTCCCAGCTGACAAACAAAAGAGCACTGAATCACACCACAGCACCTCTGACACCAATCATAGTTCATATGATGATTAGCTCAGCCATATCGTTGCTTGCACGCCTCTGTCAGCTCGACAGGCCAATAATGGTTACATATCAAAATTGCTGGCAGTGTAATAACCTCTCTGTGAGATGATGTGCTCTCTGTCGGAGTTTTGCTTCTGTTCCTCTCCACTCCACATCAGTAGACAGTCTGAGGTCACAGATCAAATCTGAAAACTGCTAACTCTGTAGTAACGGTTTTATGATTTATTCTGTTGTATGCCAGCTGGCCTTGAAACTGTATTTGCCATTCAGTGTGGTGTTGACTTCACCATCACCTGTACTAGTACAGGTCTTTAAATCTTTGATAAACAATCTATATCTACTTTAAAATACCCTGACCTTACAACTGATATAACTGTTTATATTATGAAAGATGCTCCTCTCTCTGAATTAATATCTCTATGCATAAACATTCGAGCTTGTATTTGCACACTAGATTAACATTCTAATTTCAAACGCAAGCTGAAAAATATTAAGTAAATATAAAATTGACAGAATGAAGTCTTCTCCACCTTAAAGTTTACAGCCTGTCTTCTACAAACCTGCTGCTAGATAAATTGTATTTTCTCTATTCTCTATTGATATTGGCAAACTGACAGTGGGTGAAAAGGGGTTCGAAAGTGTTTGTGTCTGTGTGTGTCTCTAGGTGTGCGTGTGTGTGTGTGTGTGTATGTGTGTTGGCATGAATATTTCAGAGGCTCCACACTGAGCGGTGGCGACAGAGCATCACCAGAACGAGGACACACTGCTCTCCAGGGTGGGGATTGGAAGGGTTGGACGGAGGGAGGGATGGAGACAGAAAGAAAGAGAAAGACTCAATATGCACACACCAAATTTCACATAATTAGAAATTCTCTGCAGGTTATAAGAACGCAACTGTGAACCTCTTTCCTGTCTTCCAAAGTGTGTCTGCAGGGTACAACAAAGTTGAAATGAATGTTTCCCCAAAGACAGTGAGTCTAACATGACAGAAATCAAAAGACAGTATAGATTTTTCCTTCTGGCAACTTGCGGTCAGCTTCCTGTATTTTCAGTGTTTGCGCGGTACAGCATCATCCTCAACAAAGCCAGCCCTCAGGTCAATTCTAGTTCCTGCGCAGAAGAAACATGACAATACGACAGAACTAATGAGAAGTCGGGTACCTGGAGGCTACCGTTCACTCAGTGGAAGGACACATTTTATTATTAGGACTGTATATTGAGCAAGAAGGTCAGTTTGAAAGTGCTTATTTTTATCGGCATTACAAAAGCAACTCGGTAGCACCTAATTTTAAAACCACCTGACTGAAATTCTCATGAAACTCCAACAAAAGAAATCAAAGCTCAGCTTTTGTTTTTGGCATTAAAAAATATTCACATTTTTGCAGCAGTTTGTCTTTCCAGAGAGAATGGCGTCATTACTCTGGATAATAAACAGACCTTCCTGTGCACAGTTTTCCCCGGAATGCCTTTCTGCTGAGATGAAAACTTCTGACAATGTGTTCTGCACATTATCCATTGTAACAGGACACAGTTTATGGAAACTGATATATTCCTGATATATTTCCTGACGTAGTTTTTTAGTCCTGTGGGTATTACAAACAAAAAATCCATTCATCACTATTGTATAAGGGCAGAAGCAGATATCTTGGATATCACAAAACATGGACAGTTAAAACCAAAACTCTCTGCATGGCAACATGACTAGAGGTAAGAAAGTTTTTGGTAATTTGGGTGAACCTTAGAAGTAAAAACTGAATCACTATCACTCGAGGCAGAACGTGTTGATAGCAACCCTTCTATGATGTTTAAATGGACAACTGTCTCCCCTAACACTGGTATGAAGTGGCGATATTGATTTGTATTATTATATTGATTGATATGTACCTAGGTGTACTAAGCACATCCAAACAGACCAAATATCAGATTATGGTAACTAACTTTACAATACTTTTTGTGTACTTTTGACGAACTGCATGAAGATACAATACAGTACAACCAATGGGAGAAGAGGTCAGTTGGTCATAGTTCAGTAGGCCAAAGCAGGATGGAGATTTTGCCAGCTGGTTAACTAAGGTGAAATGTTTTAGAGGTAAACCCTCCTAATACCACTAAAGCTATTACTGAGATATTCAGCCTGTTGAGCTGGTCAGGTTAACAGGATACAACAGACCATCACTAGGTAATACGGAGAGCAACATTTTCTCCTTTGAATTACTATTTCACAACCGCAAAATTATGTTTTAGGGGAAAGACATCTTGATAATTCTTCAGTATGTCAGACTGATATCAGTATGTCAGGCTGGTATTGAATTTGCCAGTATGAGGCAAAGGACATGAACACTTAGATTCCAGTGTTGATGGCAAACACTTACATACCCAACCACCACCCCAACCTCCACACACTTTAGGAACTTCCAACTACTTTCTTCATCAGCAAACCTTCTTTCATACTTTCTTCAAACATTGCTAACGAACATAACATTGCTAGTGCGCAACAGTTGATTAAAATCATTATCTGAATTTCCATGTGGCAGTATTATTTGACTCCCCGTTTGTGTCTCTGTGCAGATATAAATCAGACTTCCTCGCTGTCTGTTTGGCTTTATATTGTGTCTTTTTGACCGTCCGTGGGTTCATTCTTCTGTGTCTATGGAGTCATATACAAAGAAGATTTAGGATTGTGATTGTCCTGTTCAATAAATCAATGATATCTATTGTTAGAAAGGCTAGAATGATGGGACTGAAACAGGACTATGGGAACAGGAAGTTAGGAATTTATCGTAGTAGTTCTTATAGTACCTGGGTAATAATTGTAATATCTGATTCCAATCATTATATGGATATTGAGACAATCATTCATGGTTACTATCTCTCAGCAACTTTGCTCATCTGTTGTTTCCGGTTTAAAGAAAGAGAGAGGGAGAGCATTCATGTGCATGTGACAGTGAGTAACAGTGTTGCTGATGTCATGATTACTAACAGGATGACTGTGTTTCCATGTAGCCCATCTGTCACAGAGGAGACTACTAGTGTGTGTATTTGTGTGTGCGTGTGTGTGTGTGTTGTGAGAGAAGGATATTGTTGTGAAAGCAGAAAGAGACTTAGAGAGGTAGAATCTGCTTAGGAGTTAAGACAAATCTGACAACAAAGAAATATTGCAAAACGGTACAATCTAACATATGTTCTCATGCAATTGTAATACGGAATACAGATTAATTCACAGTGCAAAAACTGCTATTCCGCAGACCACTGACATGTAAAATAGAGTCATCTAGGCTTATAATGTGACAATGTGAATGTACAGTATAGCTCTATAGCTTCCACTGTGAAATAAATCACAGTATAGGAGCTGAAGACACTGCAGCTTCCATTTCACTGTGAAAATAATAGTAAAGGTACACTGGTAACATTTGTTATATACAGGAGAATGTTTCTTAATGGGATAATAAGTATGACAGTGAATGTATGGCATTTGAACCACTTACCACTGGATTTTCTAAAAACACAGGGAAGAGTCTCCTCTTCTGCATCATACATTTTCTGTAGTGGTAACCAACATGTATGCTGTTTTAAATTCTTAAACAAAGTCTTTAAGAATAAAGAATGCTTTTTAATGGAGAAGGCAAAAAGACTCAATCAACAGTCATATGTCATAATGTCCAGTGTGTAAGATTTAGTGCTATCTAGCGGTGAGGTTGCAGATGGCAACCAACTGAATACCCCTCCGCCTCCCCTTCCCCTTCCAGGCATGTAGGTGAACCTATGGTGGAACTCGCAAAAGGCCCTCTCTCGAGCCAGTGTTTGGTTTGTCTGTTCTGGACTACTGTAGAAACATGGCAGTGCAACATGGCGGCCTCCATGGAAGAGGACCAGCTCCCTATGTAGATATAAAGGGCTCATTCTAAGGTAACGAAAACACAACAATTCTTATTTTCATGGGATTATACACTAATTAAAACATACTTAGGAATGTTATATTCCATTTTTGCCAATTCTGTTCCGCTAGATGCCACTAAATATTACACACTGGTCCTTTAACAGTAAGCACAGCAATGCTTTGAGCTAAATGCTAAAGTCAGCATGCTTACTATGCTCACAGTAACAATGCTAACATGCTGATGTTCACCATCTTAGTTTAGAGTGTTAACATGCTAACATTTGCTAATTAGCACTAAAAGCAAAATACAGCTGGAATGTCATTCGTTTTGCAGGTATTTGGTCTGAACCAAAGTACTGGACAAATTACAAATTTTGTCCAGGTGATTGCACTAGAAGCAAAGTCAGGGGGTCAACAAAGTCATCACAATTCATCCTGAAGATAACAGGAATGGCTGTACCAAATTCATGGCAATCCGTCCAGTAGTTGGTGAGATACTTACGTCTGAACAGAAGTAGTGGACCAACTGATCGACACTGCCATTCATGGCACCATGCCACTTTTTTTGTTTGTGAACAGAATCATCCATTCAACGGCAGACAAAACATGTCAAAATAGTGCTAAAACAATTAATCAGTTAGTCAACTGGCAGAACAAAATTCGACAATTTTGATAATCAATAAATCTGATGTTTATCAAGTAAAAACGCTGAACATTCACTGCTTCTAGCTTCCTAAATTTGAGGATTTGCTGTTTTTCTTTGATTTATATCATTGCAAATTTGGGGGTTTTCAACTTGTGATTGGACATAACAAGAAACTGAACTACATACTAAATTATGAATGCATTTATTGAAATATTAATGAAGATAATAATTAGTTGCAGGCCTATTTCTAAACAAGTGAGACTGTACAGTTACATTGAACTAGTTCCCTGGTCACCACAGTTGGCATAGTAACCAGAAAGACACAGACAGCCTTGTCTTATTGGAAATGCCCTCTCTGTAGCATCTTTGATCAATTCTGTAGCAGCTGTATAAAGGCTGCTTGTACAGCAAATACAAGTACTGAACATCAACAGTGTAAATGATTAGTTATTGGTCATTTGTTCAGATACTAGATGTTGACATATACTGTAAGTCTCACATCACTCATCACAGCATCCTGATTTTTATTTTACTTTGCAAACTTGAGAGGTCTTAGTTGAGATTGTCCTTGCCTCTTCTGACTGCCTTTATGGGTCCTTCTTATTGAATTTCATTCATTCCTTGATCACATCCTACACTGTGGTGTTCAATTTTAAATGAATACAAAGTCCAGTGTTTCACAAGCATAGAAAGATGTGGACAATAAGGGAGAAAGGGGGGCAATGTAATAGCACATTTTTAAGTAATGTTCCTTGTCGGGAAAGTGCACATAATACAGCACTTCTGATGAATAAAATATTGCCAATGGTAGATAAACGGGTGCAAGACATTTTGAAAGCACCATTTTCATTTTTCTAAGTACACATGCAATTCAAGGCCATTTCAAAGACAGACTGAGTAAAGTCAGAAAAAGGGGAACCTTAAACAAAAACAAATTTGGTCACAATTTAAACAGTTTAAATGTCTTTCACTGCTTACAGTCTTAAGTTCCTCATTTACTTATCTGCATCCAGATAAGCTCTTTAGGTTATCTGCTCCCTCCATCATGCATCTATTTGATTTGCCTTTGTCGGGCCACCACTTTTGTGCAGACTGAAATATCTCAACAACTACTGGATGGATTGCCATGAAAATTTATACAAAAATTCATGGTGGCGTAGCACAAAAATCTGTGGACTAATACATCCATTAACACCTGTACAAATAACTGAATTGACAAGTTAACACATGCATCTGTAGTGTTTATTAGGGTAATCAGTAATGAAGTGTTTTTAACACATTTAAGAAAGTCTGAACAATTTGAAATCTCAACATATTTAAGCCCTCTTTTCTCAACATACTGTAATTACTGTGTGAAGCTTTCACTATGAAGTTTTAGAAAAATGTAGAACATTATTTCTGTCTGTTTTTTAGGCCTTCATTATACCCTGGGCATAAGACAAAGGTGGCCCCTACAGTGGGGTTACTGGATAACTGTATTTCATTATTAAATGCAGTCCATTTAAAGACAACCACATAAGGCTTCACTGGAATCATGTTTTATTTGCAGAATGAAGGTGAATTAATTTCCAACAAGTGTTTGCCCAGTCTGTTGCAACATAGAAGCAGCATAATAAAATTTAGAAACTTAGAAAAAAGATTCCCTCAGTATTAAAACTGAAAACGCAGGATTAGAACCTGCTATCACTTCCAAACTGATTAACTGGTGTGCAGGGAGTAGTGTTAAATAATAACTCAGTCAGGAAATGATCAAACTTTCCTGATGCCGCTAAAGGTTTATCTCATCTTATTGTTGCTGAAATCTCCTTTCAGTGTAAACTGCTGTAAATGACTGCTTGAGAAGCTCTAATATTGTTTCGGTACAAGAAATAGTCTGTAAAACTATTTATTCTGGCAACATTAATAGTAATAGTTTGCTTATGCTAATAATGTAAAATTTCAAAATTGCAGATAAAAGCAAACAGTTAATTCCCCCTCACTACTACAGCCCTGGATATTTATGGTCCCCAGTCGATGAATCCTAATGACTTTGGTGATCCCCTGACTTATCCGTGAGCGCCACCATGAAATTGGCATGTGGTTTTCAGAGAAATGTCTCAACAATTGTTGGATGTATTGCCATGAAATTTGGTACAGACATCCATGCCCCCCTCAGGATAAATTGTAATCCTTTTGATGATTTCCTGACTTCTTCTCTTGAGCCATCATCAGGTCAAAATTTCAGTTTGTCCAATACTTTGGTTTATGGCCAAGTACCTGCAAAACCAATGACATTTCCATTAGCCTCAGCTGTACTTACATCAGTATGTTTGTCATGGTGAGCATGTTAGCATGCCAATGTTAGAATTTAGCTAAAAGCGACACTGTGCAGCCTCACAGAGCCAATAGTGTGGCTGTGGACTCTTAGTCTTGTTTGTAGCAGTAAACCAGAACTAAACTGGAGGACACTCACATTGAAACAGCCTCGGCTTGGGTCTTTGGTGTGTTCAGGCCATTAAATTTAAATGCAGCAGGGTGATTTGTATGGGAGCTGAGAAACTGTTAACTTTCTCCTCACACTCTTGCTCTCTCCCTTTGAGCCACAGATCTATTGAGATTTCTAAATGACCTATGGACCCCTCACACCCCCGCCTCCCATACACACACATACAAACAGTACACAGAAAGCACATCCAGAGACTATTCTAGGCCTAATGTCCTATCTCTGTCCTATTATTCTCTCACCCATCAACTTTTCATGCATCTATTTAACCATCAAACTACCTAGAAAATGCAACAACAAAGTATGGAGGTGAACAGAAAATGCTGCACTGTCCAATGATGCCAGGTATTTCTTCAGATGTAGCATGTATACCATTGGCGGTCTTGGAGCACTTGTGTATATATGTGTGTGTGTGTGTGTGTCGGTGGCCTTAGCATTGATCCCTCTCTAAGCCTTGGTCATTGCTTGTGGCCTGAAGGTGAGGTGACAGGGGAGTAAAGAGGCTTTCATCAGATTACAGCTCATTCTCTGTCTTTCAACATCTCTCTGTCCAGCCTCATTTATCTCCCAGCTGCTTTCAAATACTTTGCTCTTTCTCTCTCGCAGAACACTAGACCTACTTTAAGACAGAGTGTTAAATTTGTCTTCAATCCCACATGGATCCATTTGATTCTCTCCAAATATTCCTCAAGAGCTGATAGCAGCTGCTCAAAACTGTATGACTGAACATCAAAATGTACTGTACACTCAAAATGCACGAGACGTGTGATGTCTTCTCCCAGGCAATTACATACACACTCCTACTCATTTTTATTGAGGTAACTGAGGTCAATCAATTTGACACACAAGCAAATAGATGTTTTCAACAGCAGACACAGATTTGTTATTTCTTTCAAAACAATTATGCCTCCAATTTTGACTTTCTTCTTTTGCCTTTAGAGAGCAGTGGTAGATAAAAGAAAGTCAGATATTTTATCCTTCCTTCTTTCCTCTCTAAAGGTATGACTGTCTGGTTTTCACATACATTACAGATTTACAGCGGCTGACCAATTAAGTGCAAGTAATACAACAAACGCCAGTAGCCAAAAAAATATTCAAAATTAATACCACAATGAACAAATTAAAGTCCTACATTTAATATTTAGCAATTTATTGGATTATTATTTCTGAGGCATTAATATAAGCAGCATTTTAATGCTGTAGCTGCAAGGTTGTGCTGATTGTAAAAACTTGCTTTACTGTTGGCTAGTTTAAAGACCTGTATAACAACGCATATTTTATATGCTCATTATACTTTCTTAAAATCATAATCTGCAAAATACCAAGTAACTAGTTCTTAAATAAGCAAAAACAATCTTATTTGCCAATGAAACATTAGCATAAAATTGCAACATTCAAGTAAAGTACAAGTCCCTTAGAACTGTACAGGAAGTGAATAAATGTACTTTGTTCCTTTTGAGGATGGGACAAACCAGTATTTCCATACTGTGCGAAAAAGTGATATTTCCAAATGTCACTAGTGTGACATTTCTTCTGAGTATTTGCCTGCACAGGCGAGCACGCAGTCAACTCATAAAGACCATACATTCTGTAAACACAGTGCAAACAGAGATTGTTTACATCTCCTACAAAAATGTCGGCAGTTTCAGCAGGTGTTTCTGCTTAGGCTGTAAGAAAAGGCCCTTCAAGCTATACACCACCATTACATGCAAACATACGCACGCACACACACACAAACACACACATACATACTGCCAGAGGCCACTTATACACTATGAGTCAGATCTGGTCCGCCATTCTCATTACACGGACTGCGTCCAGATCACCATACATTTAGTGTATAGAGTGCTCAAATCATTAAAGAACATCCAGGCAGCATATTATTGAGCTTAACAGCAATTTATCTGACTAGTACTTCGAAGCATGTCTATGTGTGTGTATGTGTGTGTGTGTGTGTGTGTGTGTGTGTGTGTGTGTGTGTGTGTGTGTGTGTGTGTGTGTGTGTGGTGTGTGAATGTGAATATGCCAGTGGGAAGGACAGCACTGGTGTGTATTAATGGGATTAGGATCGACCCTTTCTCTCTCTTCTCTCACACACTTCCTTTCTGTTTCTCCCCTTTTTTCCGAACTCTCCTCCTCTCGCTTTTCCTCCACCATCTTTTTCTCCACCCAAATCATTTTTCTTTCTCATTTTCATTCTTCTATGTCTATGTCTTCTATGTCTGTCTGTCTTCTCATACATATACATATACATACATATAGATAGATAGATAGATAGATAGATAGATGGATAGATGGATAGATAGATAGATAGATAGATAGATAGATAGATAGATGGATAGATGGATAGATAGATAGATAGATAGATGTATTTATGTATATATTTATGTTTGTGTTTTTCTCAGTTCCTGTTTTTCATGTGTCATGACCTTGCTTTCTGCCTTATTTCTCTAATAACTCCCATTTTCAATTACAGTCTCTCTTGTCTCCTTCCTCATCCCCATCCATCTTTCTCTTTAATATATAGCAAAACCATGAGGCCTGTTGCAGATTAGCTCTGTCAGACAGAGAAGCCCCTGTAGAGGTTTTGTGCTCAGTCTTGAGTCTTTTTGGCTTATGTTGACTGCACTCACATAACCTGTCGTCAAAGCATGGCGCAGTGAGAGATTAGAAACACAGGTGATCTACGAATTGTCTCTTCTGAATGAATCTCCCTGGTATCCATCCTCACCTCAACCCTGAATGACATTAAAGCATCTCTAGCCTGGATGGTGAGGCCAATTTTTACAATCATTTCAAACAGTATTTGTGAGGTTGCTTTCCTTTCCCTCTGCAAACCTCTGCTTGTTTCTCTTAAGAGAACTGTTTTCACTCAAGTATTAAATTGTTTTGGAATGATATTTTGAAGAGGTTCGGACTAAGAAGAAATTGTTCTTATGGCTGCACAAATCCTAAGAAACGCTTACCCTCAACAGATTTTTCACGCTTTATTCAGCTACGGAAATGGAAAGTGCCATGAGGAGATAGATTTTTTGACTTCTGGCCAAACTTCTCATCAACTCTGAGTCTGTCACTTTGGCTGAGGCCCAAAGTCGGCAGACCGCTTGGCTCCTGGTTATAGTTATATAACTGGCAGCAAAGCACCATATGGGGGCCTCAGTCAAATAGTTTTTTAATGGACTTTTCAAAGGTGTGAGTTTAAATCCCAGCGCGTGTTATATTCTCACATTTCTATGCAGACACTGTCATCCTGTCTCTCCAATATCTTCTCATTATCTTATCAACACGGGCCCAACCAACTATTACAAGACATTGAAATTTAAATTTAATATCAAGAACTGTCATTATTCAAACATTTAGGAAACACTGAGGGAAAAGTACAGTGCATATAAATTACACCTGTCAAGCAGAGTATCTAGAGTCTTCATACCACTGGGCCTGTTAGAGAAATGAGCTTCTGACTAAAATAATGCTGGCTGAAATAACAGCATCATTTCGACATTATAGGACATAAAAGTGAATGTTAAACACTTTCATTTTGCTAAATATCTTGTTACAGTGGCCTGTTGGGTGACTCCCAACAGCTCCAGAGAAGCAGTACAGTGTCCAGCAGCAGAAGACTTGGTGCACACTGGGTCGAATGTGATTATGTGACTGTAAAAACTGGATGCTGGGGAAAAAAACAACTATGTGTTTATCCACATTTTATCCAATTAATAAGGGATAATATATGATAAAGAGCCTTTATTATTATTTTTATTATTATTGAGCAGATCCACCGAGCTATTTACTTCCACAAGTTCATATCCGGTGAGACCACAGCTCCACAGTCCAGCCCAGGAAACCGAAGGAAGATCTTATTAAAATATTTTACAGCACTACAAAGTAAGAAACCCTATGAAGCCAGTGCTCTGTCCATGCAGTACTGAACAAAAGCACACAGAGAGTAACTAGCTGCACCGCAGTTTCTTCACAGTCCATTTTATTCATGTTTCTTCCCACGGTGTCTTTTCCTGTAGCATCCTCCATTCAAATACACCAAATCCATCATTATATTTCAAGAGATCTGCAGCTCAGGGGTGTAATTTTACTTTTTTTCAGATAGACTGTGCCTGGTCATTTTTCATGCTTGGAGAAGGCCAAAATGCTCCTTATAATCTTTAATCTTAAAGGAGATCCAGAACTCATAATAGGAAAATAACAATATAATCATACTTATTATTTCATATGCTTTTCCTCTCCTGCTCTTGTATTTGACTGTTATATTTCTCTCATGTTCCTTTCATGTATTATCCAAGCAGGTATGTTCTAGAGCTAAAACGGATTTGTCCATTAATCGATTAGTCGATTGATAGAAAATTAATCAAATAATCGTTTTAGTAATTCTTTACTCCAAATCAGTTGGTTTTGGGTTCTCAAATTTGATAATTTAATGCTTTTTTGTCGTACATGATGTTACTGTAAACTGAATATCTTTGGGTTTTGGACTGTTAGTTAGAAAAAAGAAAATATTTGATTCAACACATTTTCACTGTTTTTTTTGTAAAATAAGCGTTAGCTTAGTTTGTACAGTATGTAAATGTAAATTTGTATCTATGTAAATTTTTGTTTGTTTTGTCTCTACTGCTTCCCATAGATACACACACATCATTAGTACCAAAAAATATGGAGCATGAAGCACATAACTATACAGGTCAGTGATGTACATTACCAGAGACTGCTCAATCTCTTTTCATGTTGATTGCTTCATTTTTATGCATTTCTGATCTTAATATGCAGAATTGAGAGAAAGAACACACAGGTTCAAGCTTTGCCATTCTCAGAATAGCACCAGTGTGTGGTACAAAGACAACATTTGCATGTTTAACAAAAGAAACAAAAACATGCCTGCACACTTAGCTCAGCAGGCGCTGCCTAAAATTACTCCTTTCCTCTGGCAAACTACTAATTATGAAGATGTTTCATGTGTTATTGCTGTACCCAGAAGAAGAGAGAAAGGAAAAATCCAGTGAGAGACAAAACATTTTCCCTTCCTCCTGTTTATGATAGATAGATAGATAGATAGATAGATAGATAGATAGATAGATAGAAATCAATTTGGCTCCCTGTGTTTACACGCTGTCCAACCCAATTATACACAAGGGTATCAAATTCAGAGTTTAGTCCTTTAAATTATTCATTCCCGCACATCATGAAGGATTCATCTGGCTGTCACTGATATGCGACCGTCGAGACGTCTGGAAGTGCTCATGTCTTGTGTTAAAGCACCAAATGTTCCGTTCAGCATCGGTTTGAAAACAATAGAAGGAAAACAATAGCAGAGCTGAGATAGGCTACTCGTCCCCGTGTCTAATTTTCAAAGGCAATTACAGTGCCGGGCATTCGGCTCTGAGGAACATAATTGGCTTTCGGAAACCATTTTTACATCGTGAAATGCGGATGGTTTACTTCAACGTTCAGGCTGTTGGACGCAGATAACGTTACACTTTATAGTCTTTGTTATTTGTGGCACACGTAAGACTCAGTTCAAAAAGCTTAGCCCACAGTATGTGTCACAACTGTCGTTGGAGGGTGAACAAAGAACACTCACTCACCTCAAAAATGCAACATATTAGCGTGGTTCCCCCTTTGTCATCCCCGAGTCCAAAAAGAGGAAAAAAAAATAAGGAAAAAAAAATCTCCACTTATCGGCTTGTTCAGCTTGAGAAACCCAACATCATGACCTCAGTGGATCGGGTTCGGTCCAAAACCAGCGAACAACTCCAGAAAACCCCGAAGCGAGGATGAAACAATGTTCAACTCCTCTTCCCTCTCATCCACTCTTGGCTTCAATATCTCTCTTAGTGTGTGTCTATCTGTGTCCAGACAGACGCGGTGTTGTTAGTCACCACCTCATGAAGTACTGAAAGCCAATAATGGACCAGTGTGCGACGGGAAATGGAAATGCTGCCTTGCGGTTTTTATTCCATGTTTACATCATGCGCCCATTGTATCCCTCCTAAACGAGTTTTGCGCTTTCTTTGTGCTCTCTGTCTCTCTCGCTGTGGGTAACGGGTTAAACCATTCCCGCAGCACGAGAGGGGGGTGGAGAGGTGCTATTCACGGCATTATATGGGAACGAATGGGCTTGGTGACTCGTGGCCAAATGTTGTTATTGTCGGGGATAAAGAGACGGGGGGGGGGGGGGAGGAAGAAGGAAGAGAGGAGGGAAAAGGGGAAAGAGGAGACAGAGTGGGGAGGGTGGTAATAGCGGGGGAGAGGGAGAAAGTGAGTGAGGGGCAGAGGACAAGAAGAGAAGCCAAGAGAGGCTCATAAACATGAGGAGGGAAAGCAAATGAGGTGTATTTATAGTGTCAGTGGGCTATTGCGTCCTCGGAGTCTATTGCAAACAGGAGAATTTATAAAAAATGATATTGGCAAGTGGTGTTTACAATAGTCTCAAAAACAGCATCCTTTTTTAAAATGAACACACTGCTCACTGCATGCTCGCCCCTTCTGAAGCACACACTCGCATTATGCAACAGAAATATGATATATACACCCAGTAGTAATGGTAAAGCAAATCATAAGAAACAGCTGCCACTACTTTAAGAGCCTTTTGTTCTGCTGCCTGTCAGCACCAACAGAGTGTGAGTTCAGGACCCTGGAGAGCTCCCAGCCAGCACCAGCCACCTGTGACAACGCACTGATGAAAGAGAGCTGCAGTTTATGAGACGTTTTTTTTTTCTATCATGAAGCATCAAATAAAAAATTGTACGAGCTGATAGACACCAGGTACAGGAGATTTAACAAATATAGCCAACCTGTAGGCTAGTTAACATCAGATCCCTGGTATGAATTGACTTGCTCACAGGCCTGTAGATACTGTATGTTCGAAAATATGAGCAGTGAGCTTACAGCGCCATCTTCAGGAGAGCAAATTAACTCTTTGTCGACACATTTTTACTGCCTATAGGTGGCCTATAGTGCTATATAGTGGATCCTGAAGGCTGTTGACCACATAGCAAAAGACACAATATCAGGACGTCATAAGCAGAGCTTTACAAGTCGCCTGATCCATCATAGAAACATTTTTAATCATTGGTGGCTTCTTTTTATGGTTAACAACCAGATGTTGATTTGACTTTTGCTGGAAATTTGTTTAAAGATGCATTACTCGCAAATCCACAGGAGAAATTCCATGAAACTGCAATTTAAATAGCAACTGAATCGTGCAGCATTTTTGACCTTATTGTATTTTCAACCCAAGGCACACTGCAGAAATATTATTATTATTACATTTCATCTTGGTGTGGGACCTCACGGGGACGTCTATGTTGTGTCTTACTTTGTTAAGCAATACGTGTTACGTAACAATTATTTTATTCAGTCAGACTGGCTTTTGAAGCGTTAATACAGTTTATGCTTTGAAGTAGGTCCAACTGTTTCTTACCATTGTTTGCTATGAGCCTTTTGATCTGTTATGAATATAAATCAGATATTTATTCACTATGAATTTGAGACAGTGATAAGTTTAAGAATTGGCTTCAAAATCATAGTTTGTGAAGCCAATTTTGACGTAAAATTTGAGATTACAAAGTCACCACTGCGCATTTTAGAGTGGAATATTTACTTCAAAGCATTCAACCATGCTTAGTATATACTGTATATAGTATATTCTCCCATTACCAGTTAATCTATGGTTGCCTACATGGTACATTTTTCACGTGTGGACGCGCAGCAGCATCTGTGCCTTTAAGAGCATCTCTTGACAGCATCCTCCTCTGTCACGGACGCGCACACAGCAGCTCAGCATTAGAGAAATACAACCTAGCATTCTGCATAACATCTTCCTACAGATACACCACAGCATCACAGAATACATACATACATACATTCATCACCATTATTTCTCAACTGGATATTGATGAATTTGCCTAAACGGTCGCCGTAGCGGTCCAACCGATCGTTATTGCTTTTTATTTCCTTCATCCCCGCATCCAAAGACTGATCTGCGCTGTAAGATGGCTGAGTTAAATTTGGGGAAGGGGCTGACTGCAGGGAAAGTGGCCAGCAACGTACAGAAAAAGCTCACCAGAGCCCAAGAAAAGGTAAGAGCCGCTCACTGACATGTTAATGTATGGGAATTGAGAATCTAGGCCCGCAAGCCGCGAGGCAGCAGTGCCGCATCCCCCACCGAGGCGCAGTGTCGCATCACGACATCTGAATAGTTAAGAGATGGGATGCTGCGTTTGAGGATGTAGATGTCCACTTAAATACATTATTTCTTTAGCCAATGTCATTCAGCGGACACCTTCATATTGAAGTTAGATATATTGTAGGCCTACTCATCATTTAGCTTATGACTGTGACTGTTGTGGTAGTGGCACTTAAAAAAATCTTTGGCTATATCTGAATATCTTGATGAGGTGCTTGTAACACAGATGGTGGTTTTTCTAGCTATATGAATGTAATAATCATCCATGCTGCAACATGTATAGGTGGTAGATATGAGGCCTACTATATGCGTTTATGCACCTGCATGTTATGAGCTCAATAAACAGCAGGGAGCGCTGTTAGTCAATCATAATCCATCATATAATGTAGGAGTCAAAATTGACAAAACAGATGGTTGTACTGAGTGGATGTGACTTTAACTCATAATATGTAGGGTATATGGGTTCATATGTACATGATAATACATTAATGCATACATGCACAACAGCAACGATTAGTCGATTAATCAATTAGTTGATCAACAGAAAATTAATTATTTCTTCTGAGATTTTATTGACAATGTACAAGAAACAATTAATCAATTAATCAAGAAATTTTTTAAAAAAAGAATAAGCAGTAATGAAAATAATGATTAGTTGCAGCCCTGCATATATGTATTTATGTTTGACACTGGCAATTTGACTTTCCTGCTATTTGCACTCATAACCAGAATCAACATTTGTTTCAAGTATGTTCCCATTTCTTTGTGACTTTTTAATGTATACAGTGTGTTGTATCACTTTTGCAAATAATTTATTTCATCTATGAATGCAAAGAAATCTAATTGAGCTTAAACTTGAGAGAGAGCACAGACACACAGATTATCTCATGCTTAATGTGTATTAATGTTTTGTTTGTTTGACAGGTTCTTCAGAAGCTTGGCAAAGCAGATGAGACCAAAGACGTTGCCTTCGAGGAGGGAGTTATCAACTTCAACAAACAATATGTGAGCGTACAATCCAGTGAATGGCCTTCTGTTGCATGGCAGAGCCCTGTTTCTAATTTGCCCAGAAATCAATTTTACTGTTGACCAATTACATAACAAAATTGCCTTAAGGGAGTTGTAGCTTGCTAAATGTTTTAGTCATATCTGGACTCTCACTGTACACCAACTGAAGTTCCTCAAACTCACTTTAATGTTTCATCTCCAGACTGAAGGCAGCAAACTGCAGAGGGACCTAAGGGCATACCTGGAGGCCGTGAAAGGTGACACAAACGCCCAGAAAGACTCATGTTGTTGTATACACACATCACATGTATTCAAGACACATATATAGATGCAATAATGTATGTACAAATGCACTTTCACCTCCAAATATCTACTGAAGTTCCACTAATGTAAAGTATGTGTGTTTGTGTGTGTGTGTTTGTCTTCAGCCATGCACGAGTCCTCCAAAAACGTGCAGGCGTGTCTGGCTGACATGTATGAGCCAGAGTGGTATGGCAAGAACGAAGTGGATTCCATTGTGGAGGTCAGAAACATTTTTTATTAACGTGTTTTAAATACAGAGATTGCTTGCGTGCGTAAGAGTGCGAGGACAAGGTGGTTTCCATATAGAGGTCTAAAAACCACTTTATCATACTGTGCATTAGCTGATTGTGTGTGCGGATTCTCATTAGCTTATGTGTCCCAACAGCTTCCTGGGGTACGCACAGCCATGTGTGTCTTTGTGTGAAGGACGACAGTCTGAAAAATTATTGTGTTTCTTAGATTTTTGTTTCCCCCTTGGCAGCAAAATGATTATGTAATCATAAGTAAAATTATAATTGAAAGTAGGTAGGCATGAGAGATGTTCAGCCCTTAAAATTCCCATCTGACTTCATTAAGTTTACTCTTGAAATTGCTTTTGGATTAATGGATCTTGTCGCAAGAAAATACTGCAATTAGTTAAAAGGGTTTCAGTTTATTCTGAATCTAGGATTTAGAAGCAAAGCAAGACATAGCAACAGAGCTACTGTTGCAACAAAGCATAATAAAGCATTTAACCCTATTTTTTTTATTTAATCTGTGATATTGTGTATTTTTGTGCATCATACTGTACTGTATGTTTATCCATGCTGCAGGACTGTGATGTCCTGTGGACTGACTACCACCAGAAGTTGGTAGATCATGCTCTCATCTCCATGGATACCTACTTGGGCCAGTTCCCTGATATCAAGGTAATCTGTCTGGTCACAAAGACCTTTTACTACCATGATGAAAAATAATTCAATCAAACTATCTGAATACAAACCAATAAAATTTGGCTGTTCATATTAGCTATCACTGGTATCTGTGGTCACAAGCTAATAATATAATAAAGCTAATAAAAAGAAAACTTGTTTTTGAATGAAAACTGAACATTTCAGTGCAGATAGAGAAGCTGAATAACACAAATGTTCACGGTTTTCCTATTTTTTTCTTTTCTTCAGGCTCGTATAGCTAAGAGAGACAGAAAGCTGGTCGATTACGACAGTGCCAGGCACAACTATGCCACTACGCACAAGACCAAGAAAAAGGATGGGGGCATTAAAATCACCAAGGTAACGCAAGTGCACAGCAGTTTGATACAAGTGATGATGTGAATTCTGTATAGATGTGACTGTGATAATGTTTATATTCACATCAATATAAAATTTTGTTTTATTTGTTGTATTAATATTTTTTTTTTTTTATACATAATTTAATATATGAATTGTTTCTTTCTCTTTCAGCCCTCCTCTTTGTTGGAGAGGGCAACCCCAGGCTGGGCTCAGGGTATCCTGTCTGCACACAATGTTGCCCAGAGCAGCTTGTCCAGGAGCCAGGTACACAATTATGTTTTTGTCCATCCATCAAGTGTGTTGTCATAAGGGGTGTCCTGCTGCTGCAGCACTTTAAGACACTTGTGTAGTACAGTATATATACAGTATATATACAGTATATAATACAGTATATAATGAAAGGACATATAGCCTGCAAATGTCATAAGATGTTACATTCACATACACACATGGAGCACATAATTTTTCAACAGCAAATCAAACACATGCCAACACATTATGTGTGTGTGTGTGGTTTTTTTTCAGGCCGAGGAGGAGTTGGAGAGAGCCCAGAAGGTGTTTGAAGAGATTAATATTGACTTACAAGAAGAATTACCTTCACTCTGGAACAGGTGTGTGTTTGTGATTTACTTACAAAATATTGAACTGTATGTCAAGCCAGTAATGGAATGAATATTATTATAAAATAAAAAATTCTCTCTCTCTCTCTCTCTCTCCACCCCCTCTAGTCGTGTTGGGTTTTATGTCAGCACCTTTCAGAGTTTGGCCGGTTTTGAGGAGAAGTTTCACAAGGAAATGGGTCGGGTGAGAGTCATCTACAAACATCCAGTAGTGCTGGATTTAGATAAAGCCCAGAGCAAACAAGTTTCAAATAACGATTCATAGAAAATGTTGACAGTGTCAGTTTTGACTACATCAGCTGGGGCTGCGATAAAATCTAAAATATTTAAATGTTTTGCTGTCCCGTTTTTGAAATCAGATGCTGTTTTAGTTCATTTCTTATTTTTATGATTAAAACAAAAGTAGGATGTGGGATTTTCACTGAATGCAGTGAGATTATCCCCCTGCATTACTGCCTTAGCTTAAGAGTTATAAATACTCTCTCTGAATTTGGACGTGATGATGCAAACTAGCTGTAGCAGACAAATACACTTATCAGCGCACGCATAACCAGGAGGAGGACAAGGTAGAGGTCATAGAAGGTGCATAGAAAGTGCTAGAAGAATGTAATGGTGCTGGGTTTAAAATCTAATACCTCCTCTTACCCCCTCTTCCCGCCTCTTTCTGCAGTTGGATCAGGATTTGTATGATGTCTTGGTGACACTGGAGAGAACAGAGACAAGCAGGTTAGTGAGCAATGCAACCGTAAAATTACGATCCATCATTTAAATTCAATCATAGCAGGACTGTCTACTGTTGAGTGTCATATACTATCATATATCTGTTTCATGAGGTTAAATGTAAAAAGACATTGCATTAAGGCATACAAAGGATTGAAGGTTAATTTAAGCAACAAAAATAAACACCATAAATGTTTTCTCAACAGTGATGGTGTTCAGACTCAGAAGTACGTTTTTTGGTATTTCTTTTTTGTTAATATTCCACTCAGGTAAAAACCCAGTAACCCCAGGTTTCTACCATTTAAAAAAATCCACAAGTCTACCCAAAAACAGCTGTTTGTGTGAAATCCCTATAATCATGTTGAATCAATGCTGAGCCTCATCAATCAGTCACTGTGGTTGATCGTCTTAGCCAGCAAAGAAAATATTCAGGCTCCTTGTAGACTTGGGCAAAATAAATCTTTACAAAAATATTTGCAGATATTTGAAAGAGCACATCGTTTACTGTGTTTGATGAATGTAGCGGGCTGCATCAGAAGTTAAAATGGCTGTGGGGCTAAGCGATGGGGCTATTTATTTTTCCTTTTTTAATTTTGAACACAAAAGCAGCATATTTTACTGCAAGCACAAAATGCAACAAAGAAGAAGTCCATTCAGTGGTCTACTTATTCAGTTTTCAGAAGGCTCACAGAAAAAGCTCTAGAAATACTTTTTTGGTACAATACAATGAAATGTTCTGTTTTTAACAGCTGAATACATTTCTGTGGCATCGGAAGTACGAGTGGAAGATAAGTGGAAGTGGAAATACACATGAAAGAGTTTTGTGATCCTAAAACACCCAAACCAATTATTTTACTGATTTAAGTTAAAGATTGATCTCTCAATTTCTTTTTCTAATCAGAAAATAGGGCATTCATGGGTTAAAACACTACTTTTCACAAACATTTTAAGATATAGGAATAGACAAACTAAACAACTTGCATTAACCTGGAGCCACCCCTGAACCCTCCCCCCCTTGCAGAAAGACAGGTAACAGCGGCGCCTCAGCATCAGGAGCAAATAGGAGGTAACATGCAGCAACTGTGGTAACCATGGTGACACAACTGTTGTCTGTCTGTCCAACTGTCTTTATGTCAGTCAGTCTGCAGGTTTGAGAGATTTCAGGGAGAACTAGTGCTTGGTTGTGCAACTGAACACAGACACACTGTCTGATCAGAGCATTGTGCACTCAGAGCTGCAGATATACAAGAGTTGAACAAACCTATGTCTTTAAGGCTGCACCAGGCAAGACTGTTACATAATAATACAACCCCATTCATAAGGTACAAAGCATCTCATCTCCCTCTACAGAGACTCATTGAAGTGATAAATCAAAGTGGAGTCCTACAATAAGCCACTTTTCACCTTTAGGCAAGAAGTACTAGGAAAGTACTGGTCACGATAGTTATATATTTTGACACTCTTTGTGCCTTTAGTATCCACTAGTAAACACACAGTCTGTGTGCTGTGTTAGATATTTGGCTTCACTACATTCATTACCTACAAGTGGGCCTGAGGCAAAAAAGCGTCGCTGGGCCTGTTTTAATTTGACTTAACACATGAAATTAGGAATATGCAACATGGAAGCACAAAACTGAAACAATAAAGGTCTTATAATTATCTTAAGACAAGGTCTCAAAATCAAGTAATAAAGCAGGACTCACCTAATGTCCCTTATCATGAGAGCTGAAATTCCCAAACAAAGATACAATTATATTAGCATAAATCATTGACACGTAATTATCCAGGCGCTTTTAGGGGCCCCTGGGTAGTTTACCACTATGCCTGGCTGGTAATCCTGTCTCTCTGCTTGAGTTTAATACCGCTTGCTGCCGTTTGACGCCACCAATGTACAAAATTGCCTGGTCCAGCTGTAAGTTGCAGGTATATGCCAAGCTCTTGAAATATCTACAGATCTGGGGCTGCTTTGTCAGCTGCACACATTCCCTATGACAGCGAATGCCTCTATCACTGCTCGCTTGTGAGGATTTACTGGAGGACAGACAAAGCCTGCTTGCATGGGATGGAGGAAGGAAAAAAGGGAGGGACAGGAGGTTCACTTTTCTTGCATGACAGCTCTTGCAACGACATCCTCCGCATGCCTTGTAGCTTCTCTCTAGCTGTGTTAGCTCTTAGCTGCTCTCTTCAAACCTTTGCTGCATCCTTCTCTCAGATTGTTTGCCATCCTTGTTTCTTTCTCTGTAATCTGGCTGTGTCCTCTTTTTGCCCTCTATCTCTTATTACCTCAGTGGCAAAGAAGCATCTAACCACACTCTCAGGCCAGGAGGACCACCCCCAATCCCTAAATCTCCATCCAAGGTACACACACACACTCACACGCAAACTCAGACACAGTGACGTTATGTCTTCATTCAGAGACAAGTTGTGCCACTGAAATATGTCTCCACACAGGTGTGACTAATAACACTAATGGTGGCTACATTTCACTGAGGAGCAATTATTAATGTAATTAGTTACACCTGTGCTGCTATGACAATGCAAACTGTCTGAGAAAAGGGGGGGGGGGATTGGGCTGGGGGGGAATTTAATCTTGAAAAACCTGACTTTCAAATAAACAAATTCAGTTTCCAAAATGCTGATTGAAAGCATAAGCATCATATTAATTACTCTCACAGAAGTTAAAAACACAATACAAAGAATTTAGACCATTGAATTCATATTCATTTGGCTATAGCAGCACAATTCCATCCCCATATTGAGTTATTTTTTTTCTTTCTTTGTCCTAGCTAAAGCCAGCAGTGCCTCCTCCACCCAAGGTTACCCCGTCTAAGGATCTGAAAACAGAGAACATCATCAACCTGTTTGATGCTGCGGCTACTCCTGATATCAGCGTCACCTCCCCTACAGAGGTTAGTGAGTAGCTGCTGTCGACAAGCTGTGGAATAGCCCTTTAACTTTCCAGTCTCTCATGCAGGTCAGAAGCATTAAGTCTTCCCTCCTCTGGCCTGCCCTTCTATTCTATTCTATTCTATTCTATTCTATTCTATTCTATTCTATTCTATTCTATTCTCCTTTGCTTTCTTTTCTGTCCTGCTCCTTACCCGTTCTATTGCGTCCAGTTAGCCAGTGAGCCCTCCTATTCCTGTTCTTATCAGTTTGACAGTCCTGCAGTGAGCAGCCTATTGGACATGGACCTGGACTCTTTCAGTGCAGCAACCAAAGCCTCCACGGTCACACAGGTGGATGATTCATGGCATGAACATATAGACTGTACAGACCTGACACTGAAAGAGATGCCAAGCTTCACAAGAAATGTTTTTATTTTAATCTGGAAAGTCCAAATAAACATTGTCATCAATACGTAATGCTGGGGAACGAGTCTCCTTGCATAATGACTGCTCCGGTTAAACAAATTGGACGGATGATAAAGTACCAAGTTTTTTTCAGCCAACACTTACACCTAAAATATGTTGATGTAAACTTGATAAGTCTGGAAATAAAATGAAATTACTTGGCAAGCTTGGTATATTTTGAGGTGTTATCTGCTCTGCTTCTTTCCAATTTACCAAATGAAAGGTGGACAGTGGCATGATGATCTTTAGAAACCTGCATCTAGTGACCACTTCTTCCTGCTTCAGCACTATCCACCACATCCCTCGTGGCATGAACTTTAGATTACAGCCCTGCTCTGCTCTTACTTTTTTCTCTTCAGAACTGGACAAAAGTGCAGCAGAATCGAGTTTTAAATACTGGAATGACATGAGTTGTACTTGGTTTATTTTAGCATACTGTTGAGTATCCTAAAAGTTACTTACATTACTGAGATAGATTAAGTGCACCTCATGTTATTTCACATTCAAAATATATTCAGCTGCTGTTTGATCCAGGTCTGCTTCTCAGCCTCAGTGTAGCATTTTAGTACCTGACAGATGGATGGCATGTAGCCTACTGTATACCTTGACCTAATGGGTATCAAAGCCAGAGATTATAGTATGGCAAACTGGCCCAATAACGGCACAAAAAGGGAGAGGTTATTTACATCTGTTTGTAATTTTTCTCTCTTAAAGTGAATTTCTTGTGGCTACCAGACACACTACAGCATTACAACACTAAACTCTGTAATGAGTGTGATTTCAGAACTCCACAATGAAGTTTAATCCATAGACTGACTGCATGATCACACAGCAGATCAGAATTACAATACTGTCAGTAATGGTGTCCAAATTGTGTCAAGTATCTACAGTATAAGTTCTTGAAATTCAGAAATGTAAAAAACTTCTTGTTTCTTTCATAAATTCTGATTTGTGTTCATTGTGTGTTGTAAATATCCACTTCATTGAGCATATTTTTAAAACTGGATTAACAAATAATCAAATTAAAAAAGGGTGCTTGCAGTGACAAACTAGCCTTTATATTTACTGTATGTTTCAATCACAAAGTTCCTCCAGTAGGACTCAGCTGTGTTTTAGCAAAAAAATCTCAGGGAGCTGCACTCTACACAACTTGCCCATGGGAGACAAAGTTAATTACTAACTGGTGAAAAGGTCAAACATATAGCAGCGAAAAACTCAGATCTTTTGATATTTCTCTCAGGAGCTGGTGGAGACCAAAACAGAGATAAAAACAGAGTGAATATTGGACTGGCCAGAAACAGGTGCTAAAGATCGGTGTCATCGGAATTTCACAGCCTCCACAGTTTTTAGAGTAACGTTAGTTCTCAATTAAAAAAAAAAAAAAAAAAAGTAATTCAGTACAATCCTGTCACATCTTTTGCAAAATGTATTTCATTTATTCAAAGTCTTGCTTTGTTCCACTCCTTCATACTTTGAATCATGTAATCCTTCAAACTTTATTGAGAATTGCCTCTACTCTTGTTCTGCTGGAGATCTTCCTGCTATGGGCTTGTAGGTTTGGAGCATGGACCTGCATTGGAAACTTCTTATTGAATGCAACGGGTTAAGCAAAAGCTTTGTAAACAATTTTCTCTGTCTTCTCATTCTGTTACTTTGTTTGTTTTCACAGCCTGCAAACTGGGACTCATGGGTAAGCGTATCATCCTCATCTTAATCGTTTTTTAAAATATTGAGAAAAAAGTATCATTATGATCATCATCTTTACTGTCATATTCTTGTGTTCATAGTAACCATAATTTCATTTGACTACACATTAAGTGCTGATGCAGCCATTATAAAAGCCCCACTCATTATGCTTGCTGCTACACACACAGAGAATATGCTGGGAAAGTCCTGCATTACAAATGCAGGATGTCTTAGGTAGGGACTTCTATAATGGCTGTTTTGTTTATATAAACAAGCTTCTCCATAAATGGATCTCTTTCATTTGTCTGTCCCAAATCTGTTTGTGCATTGTCCTTGTGTCTGCAGTGCTTGATGTAATAACACTAAACACTGAAGAGATTGTTGTGCAGCACAAATAGAAGTTGGGAAAGAGCTTGAGCCAATTCAGTTTCAAATTGAATTTTACACTGTTATATATTGTAGAATTAATGTGCAATACTGTCTCTCCCTCTTTCTACAATATATACTGTATATATTCGACAGCAAAATGTAGATCTGAAGCCTAGAAATGATTGATTATAAGACAGAACTGACATCCATAAAAGATAATAAATATACAAACTATTGTAGCACAAATTTAACCATAAATGTAAATTTAAAATCTTTTCTTAGTGAAATGATTTGTGACTGAATTGACCTCTTGTCTTTCTGTTTCTCCTTGTATCCCTGTATGTGCACATGTTATGCTGACAGAACATGTACCCTTTACATGTTAGCAACAGTACAGTACATCCTCCATGTGACACACAGGGAACACTGAAAGTTGAGTGAAGTTGCTCATGTTCACGGTGGATTGTTTTATAGAAATGAGAGTTAGTGGGCAACTTCACAAAGCCTTGCTTGCATTTCGGCATTCTGACCATCATCTAACCCTTCCGTTCATCCCGATCACTGTAAGAGAGATGTGTCTCTAAAACCATAAGGTTCTGCTGTATTAGTGCTTGAGGCAAAGCAGTGATACTTCATAAAGGAACGACACTTCTGCTCTTACAAAGCTCCCTTCCTCTTTCTCCATCTGAACATAGCCGTGTAAATATAAACCATGCTTGCCAACTACACACAGAAGAACCAACATCTATCTTCTGATGGGAAAAGGCTGAAAATTTTTGCGTTTCTGCCTTCTATTGCCACCCTTCTTTATCCTCATCTGTCTTTTGATTTAATCGTAACCTTCTCTGTAAAGGTTTATCGTTCTACGCAATCTTCTTGAGTCTTAAGATGATGATGATGATGATGATGATGGTGTAACATCTGCTCCTGAACTCCTCAAATTGGTGCCCATGGCATCTTTCATGGCCCTGTTTCTGTTCATATGTTGCAAAACTGCTCCATTTCCCCCTTATATACGGCTCCTATATTTTATCTAAATAATGTTTGATGCCATAAAACCTCATCCATGTTCAAATCCCTTGAAAGACCATCCTCATGGTTTTGCAGGTGTTAGCCTTTTTATTAACTAGGCATTCATGATGATGATTTATAGGTAATGTAACAGT
This sequence comes from Thunnus thynnus, assembly GCF_963924715.1. Taxonomy (NCBI): domain Eukaryota; kingdom Metazoa; phylum Chordata; class Actinopteri; order Scombriformes; family Scombridae; genus Thunnus; species Thunnus thynnus. The sequence goes on from NC_089527.1 coordinate 15,951,655, forward strand.
AAGGGCTGCCATCTTTTTAATGTGTTAGCACAAACTGCAGTTCAGGCTGATGGGAAGTATTTAGTCAGAAGCCAAAGTGAAATTTTGACCTGATGGTGGCGCTAGAGGAAAAGTCAGACAATCATCAAACAATTCATCCTGTAGGGAAGATGAACGTCTGTACCAAATGTGATGACAATCCATCAAATATTTGTCCAGACATTTCAATCAAAAATAAAAAGCCAGAGGATCATTAGGTCATTAAAATATATTCTTTGGACATATTGTCTGGGAACCAAATGCTAATCTATTTAGTAAATGTTAAGACATTTCACTTGGTAATTGAAAACTACTAGTAAAATGTTAGATGAAAAGTCAGGGAATGACAAATATCTGAACTAAATTTCATGGCAATCTATCCGATATTTATTGAGATGACCTCAAAAGTCATGACAAAAATACAATATGGTGGAAAATGGTCAGCATAATATATAGCATAAACAATTTTTATTTAATGGGCTAAGACATGCAAAATCACTGGTCCTTTATGTTTGAATTTCTTATTCGCTATTCTAAAAATACAACCTCTCCGATCTCCATAGAAGCTACCCCTTTATTACTCCTATCAGTTCCCTAATCCCTTGTTCATCTAAAATGTTTTACTTGGTTCCTTAGCCAACTGTTTTGTTCAGTGCATACACCACCTCTATATACCCTGGAAATATTCCTTACTCTCCCAGTACTGACAATCCTAGATCTTTTTTTCCCATTAAAATGCTTGACAGTTGAATCTGCCATTAAATATACCTCACTTCCTTGTCCCTTCAAATTTCCTCAACCATTTGATTTATAAACCCATTATAATAGCCATAAGGTAAAGTTTCTCTTATGACCTCTGACTCCTCCTTGAAACCTGACCCCTGCCCCTCAGCATGAGGACAATGGTGCCCAGGAAGAGGACACCAAGCAGCACTATGACCCTGTGGCTGCTTCTTCAGAGGCCTGGGGGGATGATGGTTCGCAGCCTGTCCGCTATGACCCCATAGCAGCTGCCCAAGAGGGCTGGGGGGATGACGGAACCCAGCCAGTTCGCTATGACCCTGTGGCTGCGGCTCAGGAGGAATGGGGGGATGATGGGAGCCAGCCAGCTCATTATGACCCTGTGGCTGAGGCCCAGGAGGGCTGGGGCGATGACGGGAGCCAGCCGGTCACAGAGGTGCCTGCAGCAGAGGTGCCTGCAGCAGAGGTGCCCGCCGCAGAGGATGAAACACCTGCAGCTGAGGCTCCAGCTGACGCCACTGAGGAAGAAGCTCCCCTAGCTGCTGCTGCTGCTGCTGCTGCGGCGTTGGATAATGAAGAGGGTCAGGTAACCAAGGAGAGAAAAAAAATGGAGAGATGCATTTGGATGAAAAGGGTGGATGCATCGACTCTTGAGGAGGAGGTTTGAGCATGGGGTGCAGGACAGAAACAGATGATACAGAAATAAATTGTGAATGAAAGGTGGAAAGATGGAGAAAATCTTGAGATGGAAAGATTTAGGATGCATCTGGACCAGCAGGATGGATGCATCAACTGTAACGCAGAGAGGGCAAGCTGGAAATTACTTGATAGGGGAAGAGAGTAGACATCTGCTTCTTAATGCACACAATTAATCCAATCACTGCTAATCACAAATCCACGCACATAGTATGCTGTGCAAATGCTTTATCTATATGGCTGATATGCATTAGTGTCTAATCTTACTGTCTATATAACACACCTGTATTTACCATGACTTGGCTGTGTAGGCTGCCATAGCGCTGCTTGTCTTTTTGTCTGTCTTTGTCTTGTACAGTATTTCTTCTGTCTGTCATTCTTTCTCTTTCATTATCCAGATCCTTCATCACCCTCACTCTCTAACCTCTCTGTTATTCCTCCATGTCTCTCTGGTCCCAGGGTGAGTCTGCAGCAGCTCCTGCAGAAACAGAGGAGGTTGAAGCAGTGACAGTGAGTGAGGAAGTGAGTGCAAGCAGTACTACTTTAACATATAACAGCATGAAATAACTGTTAAATATATTTTCATTGCAAAATTCACTAAAATAAGGATGTAATATTGTGAAACAGTAAAACCAGAATAACCTGACATATAAGATTGTTAATATATTATACTCATTTATATTTTAAGAGCTTACACTACCCTTAAATGTTGCATGATTATGTTTCAAAGTCACTACAGCACATATGGCATCTTTTAAAGATTCTGTAATAGCCATCATGCCTCTTCTCATTTACCACGAAAAATCCAATCAGGATCTTTTAGGAAAAAAAACATGTCTCTCTAAAAGACGCCAAGCTTCTTTCTTTTCTGTCTAGACACCTGCAGTAGTGGCGGAATCAACAGAAGTAGCACCGGAGCCTGCAGAAATGCCCCCAGGCTTCCTGTTCAAGGTAAAACAGAATACAGGATGAAAATATCTCAATAGTGCTGAACAAATCCTTAACCCAAATATGTCTTGTGTATATTGAGATAATTCATATAAGTATTCATGTGATAAAGGTCCAGGTGATGCATGATTACGCTGCTAATGACACAGACGAGCTGGATATGAAGGCTTCGGACGTGGTGCTAGTAATCACCTTTGACAACCCTGATGAACAGGTACACACACACACACACTCAGGTATGTACTGTAGAATCGCAATTACAACGAGTTGATAATGTCTTCATTTGTGTGTCTGTGTGTTTAGGATGAGGGCTGGCTGATGGGAATAAAGCAGGATGACTGGCTGCAGAACAAAGAAAATGCCACTAAAGGGGTATTCCCCGAAAACTTCACCCAGAGGCTGTAAAAGAGGAGGACAGGACATCATTCCAGCTTCCTTCTTTATGTCGCTCTTCCGTATGCCTCTATCCTTCCTCCCCTTTCTTGCCCTGTATCTTTACTAGGACTTTGGCCATAGAAGCAGAGCTGTCACAGCCCTGGCTGAAATCATGCATTTCTAAGGTCTGCTACACTGTGCTAAAAGTGGATCTTGGCATTTCTATGGATTTCTGCCAAAAATTTAAAAATTACAGATGTAGCCCTTTCACAGGTCCCATTTTTTTTAATTGTCTAATTGTTGTGCTACATCTGCATTGTTGCTGCTCCACTGATCCTGGTCATACAGGATAGACGCAGGTATGGGTACCTCTGCAATGGCTATCACTGTAATTGCATTATAATGTTTTAATATTTGTCATGTCTCATTATAAACTCTCCAAGACATGTTCCACCACCATAACAGAGAAAATGTAAACTGAGACATGCTTTTGTTCATCAGACAGTGAGAGATTGAGAACAATGCCAAGTGTAGCAGAGTATCCCTTCCACACACACATGCCCTAAAATTTTATTTTATGAGGGATGGGGGGGTGTAATCATTAGAACCAGGCTGAGATGAAGGTAAACACAAACTGAGTAGAGATTAGAAACATTCAGCCAGCAGAGAAACACACTGAAAAACCAGAACTAACTCCCAGCTTGCACATTCACCCCAGTCAAAATGCAAAACTCTCAAAGTGGCATGTTTGAAAACACAATATGTAAGAGGACTGTAGCTAAACAGCACATTAACAGTGAGAAATTTAGATTTTTTTAAACAACAGTCTAATCAACACCTGGGTTTGAATCTAGCCACACTTGTTGAGGCAGATCTTTGTTTTCTAAAACTAAAAAAGATCTGGAAAAAACTCAAAAAGTCTGGAATTCCAGAGGAATGCGTTTGATTTGCTGTGAGTTAGAAAATGCTCACATAGACATATCTGAATAAGGTGTTCAATAGCATGCAGTGCACTGTTGTCTGACTAAAATGTATCTGATAATAAGGTTTAACATGGCCACTGTGAGAATGGGCTCTTTCTATTGGTGAATCCAAAAACATTTACTGATTATATACAATATAACTTTTGAAACAAATCTCTGTTTTGGCAATTTTGGTCACATGTGTAGCTATAAAGTGTCATTTCTCTTGGTGGAGGGTGAGGCATAGCGGGGGGTGTAAACATTGCAGTTCTGGTGTCAGGGTTTCCAGTATTTGTATTTCCTATTAACTAATCTACAATCACTCAAATGAATAGTCCTGGACTTCTGCTGCTGACACAATTCTAGCTGAACACATCCAGTCCATCCTTTAATTCCTACTTTAAATATTTACGTGTTAAACATGGGCCCTTGGTTGTTGTATTAGTTTAGCGTCAATGGTGGTATAAGTAGTACAAACCTGTTAAAATCCAAATAAATTTACATGCGGTTAACTTTTCATCGGACAACAATCCAATGTAAAAAAAATGGTTTCAGAGTCTTGTAGGATTTTTTTATCTCCTCAATGTTGAAATTAAAGTTGTCTGGAGTTATGTCATGTGGGTATGAAAGACACCTTCTTAATTATTTATTTTTTTGATGTGGGTTTCCAAATATGCATTAGCCAGGCTCGCTAAAACAGCAAGCCGACAAACTACACCGATGAGAAGCTGCTAATGTTAGTACAATAGTTAGGCACATATGATTACAACATAATGCTAATCAAATATATAATAACTGAGCCAGCCTCGTTCATTTTTAAGAAATGTGCCGAAAACAATTCCTTCTGTTTGCATAGAGATGACTTAACTCAAATGCAGAAGATTCAGAATATGCACCAGAGCAACTCATTTTATTTTTGTATGCTGCCAAGCAACAATTACATATAGCCTAATGTAACTTTATCAACATAATTGCCAACTGAGGATGTGATGGAGTGTTTTGTACGTCTGTCAGGTTTACTAGCTGCGTTCATAGGTAGTTAAACCTATATCACATTCAGTCATTCATTTTAATCACTGACTCAAAAGAGATTCATATTTCTCATGATGTTATTAACATGTAATAAGTGAGAGAAAATGTATGTGTGTACGATTGTGGGTATGTGTGTGTGTGTCAATGGGTTGTTGGGAAACATAAATTATTCATCAATAGGCTAATGTTATTGGACGATGTCACCACCGCCTGACAGGGGAGGAGATTGTTCGTTTTACAGGAAGCTTTTCTCACCAGACAAAGGCAACTCAAAACGTATTTGGGTCTTTTTCCACTGGCTGGTATTATGGTTCCAGGTGTTATTGTGCATTTGTTGTGTATAAGTGTAATTTTGCCAAGCAGTGATGACAGTTACATATTCTATAAAGACATTCATATCTGTATGTGAGTTACTGTGTGCATGCTGACTTCCCATGTATTGTTGTGTGAACACCCTTAATTTAAGACAATGATACTTGGGTTACATTTGAGGCAGTTGAAACAGGCAAAGTTTTTTTATTTTTTATTATCCATTTGATTAATCTTAGTAAGGGGGATGGTCGGTGGTTACATACTGTATGGTTTTCCACCATTCCTCCTTCAATTGCTGGTTGTCCATCAGCCTTGCCTCAAAATGTTACCAGTGTATCGTGGTCCAAACAGAAATAAACATGACTATATGGAGACAGGACACATAGAGAGGAAATCCAAACCACCAGACTCAGGTGGACAAATTTTCTAATTGTTTTCAGTATTTTAACCACTTGAGATGTGCATGATTTTTTCATGTGTATTTAAAAAGCCTCACATGTGAGATCATCACCTGCACATTTGGGTAAAACCGATCACTTTTCATATTTATTTTTTCAAATTTTATGTACTATATAACTTGATGAGTGTTTTACCTGGGTCTGGTTCTCTATCTGTCTTAATGGATCAGTCTCCTATGAAGAGCTATGGGATAAGACAAAAAGGTTTTTCCTGTACCTAACTGACCAATATTAATAAAGATGACTTAGAATCTCCTTTTTCTTACTGATCTTTTGTGGCTCTCATTTGAAGTCAGCTTTGATTTTAGGGGGAGTCATGAAATAGGATACTGCTACAGTTGTCAATAAGTCACAGTTTCACTACTAATCTTTTTTCTCGATTATTCATCATGTGACCACACTGACAAAGTGTCCTGTCAGTCATGGTTTTTACTCTTCCAGATGGAAAAACAAACATTAGTAAGGAGTAGTAAGGAGTTATTATTTTCATTACTGATTAAGCTGCAGATTATTTTCTCAATTAATTGATTCATTGTTTCAACTATAAAATGTCAGAAAAATGCCTGTTATAATTTCTTGGAGCTCACGGTGACGTCTTCAAACATCTTTCTTTGTCTAATCAACAGTCAAGAATCCAAATATATTCAGTTGACTATAATGTATTAGACAGAAAAACTTCATATCCTTATATTTGAGAAGCTACAAACAGCAAATATATGGCTTTTTTTCTTTAAAAATAACTAAAATAACTTGCTTATCAAAAGAGTTGTCGATTAATTTTCTGTCAATCGACTAATGGATTAATCAACTTATTGTTGCAGCTTTAGTAAGAAGAAAGCAGAAGAAAGAACACATGTCCTGCTCTCGCTCTTGAATTCTTTTAATGTCTGGATTTTGGTCTCAGGACGTCTTCTTTGCAAATACTGAAGCACCCAGCAGGGTGTGCTGTGTTCAAATAGTAGCTGTACATCATGGAAAAAGAAAAAAAATATCAGGCATCAAGTGGAAGAAAGAGGAGTGTTGCTGAGTGCTGCTGTCCGTGGTACTGAAACCAACCAGCAGCCCACCCTGTAACCACAGCTGATGTGATGCATTATCACTAACAGTGACCACTGTCCAATGGCTGTTTATGTATCAACATGTAACATACGAACCCATGCCAGCCCCCCAGTAGTGCTGCTGAAAAATGCAAAGGCATTTCTAGGAGAACAAGCATGATAAAAATAAAAATTGATTTTATTAGATAAACAGCATTTTTTACTCATTAGTAATATATGACTCATGAGCTTTGAATTTGTTGCTATCAAAAAAAATCACAACAAGTTTTGGTTTACAAACAAAAACTTTATGTTTAACATACAAACTGTATGCACAGAGTTGCCAAAAATAATAATACATTTACATTATTTTTTAAAAATAGATCTTTAAATAGTTTCTCCGACAATATCTTAATATACATATTTGACAAGTCTTTGCCTTGGATTTCCTAGATAATTGAAATGTTTGGGTCTTCACAAAGCATACTCAACAAGTGTCTCCTGAAAGGTCACATGGGTAAAATGAACTATATGTTTATCCACATTCAACCAAAGATTAGATCCGCTTCCCATAGTTTTAAAAATCAGATTTGCTGTACCTCTGCCAATTGAAGTCTATGGACAAAATACAAAAAACATCATGCAAAGAAGAGCCATCAAATAAACTCTTACTATTTAAGGTAAAAGATAACTGTTACTTACATGTTGCATAGCTGTTGCTTAATTAATACAGTAGTTGAATACAGCCTGAGTGTTGTATGTCTTAACTAGATACCACTGACCTGAAAGTTATAAACCTGAAACAATGAAAAACATGTCACAAAATAAAACCATTTAAATAAAATACCTGATAACAATATGAAGATGTTTAAATGAACAGACTGACAGTGTGGCCATTGAAGTACCATGCATTTATCTTGCATCAGTACTTCACAAATGTAAATTAGAGCTATATGTGAACATACTGCTACATAAATAACATGTCCATCAAACAACAGAATGCCAGATCATTCCCTGCCATTCAATAATTTTCTAATAAAGCCCTTTTCAGATGTGAAGCTTCAATGCAACACCCGCACATTGCTACACTGCATTCAGTAAATACACAGAACTTCATCATCCACATTGTAACGAGCTTTGTAAATGGTCCAGTTAAATATGATTTTGTTTAACATACATTTATACAATACAGACTCTACAGAGAAGAGTGAAGAATCAGTGGATTTAGTGCGATAAGAGTAAACAGAGCAAAGTTCATTCGTCATTTTCTTCCTTTACTTCATAACATTATTTAACTGTATAAATAACATGTAGATGTGCATGTAGAGCTTCAAATCACACCTTGATCAGTCACTAGTTTTCTCCATGTTGGTTTGTCTTTTCTTCCTCCTCCTCAAATGTTTCCTTCATGTCATTTCACCTTAACCTCTCTGACACCTGAAGATCTCAAGAATTGTCATCAAAGGTATCCTCATGTGTTTTTCAGTATCAGTATGCCTCAGCTTGATCTAAAGATGCTTAAGTGTTGATGAATCAAATACAGTACAAAAGAATGATGAAACCTGATTGTTTAACTCCCCTAATTACTGATTTGTTCTTATAAAAGCAATCATTTTAAATCACAGTCCTTGTTTCTGATCTCTGAGGAGCACTGAGGTGAAGTAAAACTTATAGTTTCAACGTTAAACTCGAACTCGAGACACTTATGTCAGTGTTTCTGTTGGTGTCCAAGTTAAATTTACCAAGTACTTACAAAACTGTCTTTGATTTTCTGTCACACCTCAGTCGCTCTGCTGGCATCAATGAATCTGAAAATGCCAGTATGAAACAAATCTTAATCAAATCTCTTGCACATTTTTACATGTGCTACAAAAACGAGTTTGTTGAAGTACAGCAAATACAGGCAAGTAGAGTTAGTAAAAAAAAAACACATTTGCACTATAACATCAATTGTCTTTAGTCACTCATTTCTATAGAGAAAGAACGCTCTGTTCTGTGCTTTGGTGCTCCTGAATACAGGCAAGTGGATGAAGTCATCAGTGTGAAACATGTCTCTGTGGCTTCTATCTATGTCCTTGCTCGATCCCCCAGGGGTGGAAGTGTCCAGCATCCAGCAGCATTTCCCCCAGCTTCTGTAGAAGCCAAGGGTACCAGTGCAGTCCATCAGTCTGCGGTTCTGAAGGTCCCATGAAGCTGTAGAAGAATTGCAGTGGGGCCAGAACCCAGTGGGCCAAATGGTGATTGTCCACAGCAGCATAGCAGGATGCCAGTATGCCGTTCACCACTATAGAACCGTGCTGGGTTAGTGGGGCATATAACCCAGTGATTTTCTTCTCCTCTACAAAGGTCACGACTGAAAGTTTTGCCCCTTTCTCTTGCGACGTTAGCACGCATTGTCCGGGCTGGACCTCGCTGGCAAAAACTGTCCTGAGACCTGCCTCCTCGCTAGGCCTGGCCCCACGTATAGAGCCCAGAAATGGCCCTTCAGCTGTCTCTTCGCACGCTGGCTCACTCAGCCCACCAGTACAGTCTGTGACAAAGATCAGGTGTGCCGCTGTGAGTGTAATATTAAGTCCTGCGTCGGTGCCAATGACGTAGAAGATCTTTGTGATGTTGGGCTGGCGATCCAAAAAGGATAATATTGGGCTGTAGAGAAGCGGGCCATGGCCATCTGTCGTTGAAGAAGCCAAAACACGTTCACCAGGGTGAAGATCGCGCATCTGTTTAGTAGCTCCACCCTCGAGGATAACCTGAGCATCACCAGGGAAACAACCTCCAGTTTTGGCTGCCACAGAATGTTCTGGGGAAATTAAGAAAAGAGGAAGATTATTATATTCTTCTTAATTTAGTCCTGTTTCAATTTTCATCACATAATTCTTTGTTGATGATGTGGGAGACAAAACAGAAAGAGAGTAAAATACAGTTGGAACGGTGTAGCAGAACTTGGATTTCTGCATCTGCAGGTTATTCTAGGTCACTCAGTGATCTATAAATCAGGTCAGACTTTGACACCGACTCAAGGACAACTTTATCTTGGTGGATCAGTGGTAGATTGTTAACATATGTATATAATGTGACTCATGTTCCAACTTTGTCTTTTCTCTCTGCGTCTGGCTCTCTTCTCATTCTCAAACCTTATATACACACACACATGCACACACATACACACAGAGAGAGAAACACACTTAAGAAAAACATGTCTTAACAACACAGCTCAAACCTCATTTAATTTTGCACTATTGAAAATAAACCAGAGATGCTTGAAAAACTCTTTTAAAGATTTAATCTCACGTCTGAGTGACCCTCTAAACACTCGGTAATGCTAAGGCCTACGAATTTGAGTTGAAATCCATTATACATAGTTTCCAAAATTAATAGTGTTTCTTCTGAGGTTTGTCAAATTCTTCACTGGAATGTGTTTTAAAGACAATAGGCAAATTGGCAAATAGGCATGCCTCTATTTCTAAGATAATGTTGTCAAAGGGGACAGTTTGCCCCTCTACTTTGCTTTGGCACGCATATCTAGTCTACTTCTAGTCTACTCAATTTGTCAAAACTAAGACAAGTAATACACCATTATGGCAGCTGTCTGCCTGATTTGTTGTTCTGTAGTCATTCATTTAGGCTGTCAAGGATGCCAAAAAAGCATGCATTTGATCTTGTTTGGGTATTTCTGAATAAGGCGGCCCTTTAAGACGCAGTGAGACGAGGTGGCAAGAAGAGGTAGTCAGCAAGAGCTAATGGATAACCAGCTGATTGTATCACCACAGTCAGAGCACGGCCTGGGGTCAGAGACAGGAAAGAACACAGACTCATTTGGAACAGAGCTAGTGGAAGGTACGAAAAGGTAACAGGGCAAAAAAAAAAAAAAAAAATACAGCAGAATAGAATATTTTGCAAGGACTATTGTGGAGCAAAATCTGTTTGAAATAAGAACTTCATTACCATCAATCAGTGTAAGTGTGTGTGTATGAGCGTGTGTGTGTATGTGTGTGTGTGTGTGTGTGTGTGTGTGTGTGTGTGGGAGGGTTGTCTTAAGGCAGTCTTAAGGCAGCCAAATATTTGTCCAAGGTGTGTGTGTCTGTAAGCCTGAAGGCTGCAGAAAAGGAGGTCTGTAACCAGGAGGTGATAAGACTTAGATAAGAGATCTGAGAAAAACCTACTGAAGGAAAAGCAACAGCAAAACAAAGAGAGAGTTAATCATCTCACAGCCTACTAACCTCAGCGGACTGTAGTTTGGTATCAAATAACTGGTGGTACCAGACATGGGTTTCTAAAATGTCTCAAAAGTTAGAATAGCTTGAGGTTGAATGTGGTCAACTATTGTTTGCTTTAAGGTCTGTCCCTGATTTATGTTTCATAAAGAGAGACACTTTAAATATACAGTTATGTTTATATGTATGTTTTTATTAACTGATTCAATCATCTTAATTTTATCCAGTGGATATCACCCCACTAGTTATTGGCCTATTGCATATATTAGCCATTGCACTACCCCACCACTAAACAATACATCCATATCAAAAATGGCAGTTTAAGACTGTATAGGAGTAAATATTTTATGATCACAAAGACTGATCATTTTATGAGCAGATCTGACCAAGAAGAGAGACTGACTACAGCAAAGAGCACAGGTGCACATCCTGCTTTGATTGGCTCCCAATAGGCCATACACTCAAACACACACACACTCAAACACACACACACAAACACACACACACAGACTGATGATATAGGCACTGAAAGGCAAGCTAAACCATTAGTGAATCGCCAACAATGGGTCTAGCAACAACAACCTCATTAGTGTTAATGACAGCTGGCCTCAAACAAAATAACATACAAACACACACACTGTAGCTCATATCCATCTCTTACCTGATTTGACGCTACAGTGAATGTGGGCCTTGGACTCGTAGTAGACCCAGTCAAATCCTGCTTCTACTGCCAGCCGGGCCAACATGGCATATTTGTTTCTGTCCCTATGAGGAAGGAATAAAAAGATATTCTCAATTCCAAATGTCATAAATCAAAGCTTAACTATCACAGTAAACTTCACCAAAGATCTACCTTTAATTTGAGACTGACATTCAGTATTTATATAGATAATATAATTCACTACATGAAATGATCAATTCCAGGTGGAATTTGATCACACACTCACATTTTAATTTATTATCTGCAAAAAATTGTCTGAAACTGGTTGATCCTTTACATCACTTATAAATTGATTGACTGAGTTGTTGTCTGAGAGACTCTTAAATGTTCGAATATGCATGTAGCTTTCTAATTCTGCATGTTTCTTATCTTATTTATACACTCATATTTATACATCTGCTCTATTGTGTGCCTACTGTACCTGTCAGAGGTGGTGATGTCAACAGCACGTCCCTCATAGTGCAGTGAGTCCTCTGAATGATGGCCGTCCTCATCCCAGCCCTCTGTCACTCTCAGCTTCACACCCGGCCACATGTTCATCACAGAGATGGCCAGGGAGTTTAACTTGTCTTTACAACGCTAAAAGCGATCCAGGACAGGGGAGAGAGTAGGCAGGTTGTTAGAAACAACCGATTCAAGTACAAAATTAACATGAACTAATAAAGCTGAGAGAGTAGCCTGAAGTAGAAAAAGATCAGCTGGTTTGAGAAAAGTTTGTTGTGATAAAGCCATGTGATGAACAGATACCCAAGTTCAGACTTAGGAGAAAGCCACATACACATGTGGACTGTGTGTGTGTGTGTGTGTGAGTGTGTGTGTGTGTGTGTGTGTGTGTGTGTGTGTGTGTGTGTGTGTGTAAGTGTGTGTGTGTGTGTGTTGTGTGTGTGTGGCGCGCCAAATAGCCAGATAAAATCAGATTCACTACATTGATGGGCAAGGTGGAATGTGTAAAAAAAAGAGAAAGAGACAGATAGAACAGGAAGAGAGCTGAGAGACAGATAGACAGAAGGAGAGCACGAGAGTCTGAAACGCTGAGACATGCCCCTCAGGTACTCAGACAACTGTGACATTAGATAACTCCCAACTAACACACACTCAAAACAAAAAGGGGCACACATGCAAAGAAATGCATACCATTGAGTCAGGTTATTTGGTCAACGCACACAAAACTATTCACGTGTGCTTGGGGTGATTTAGTAGTTTTCCCGGAGATCTATTTGCTCAATTTGAATGTGGTTTGTAATAAATTGTTAATGTTAATTTCCATCAATAACTTCATCCAATTCATGCACAAAGGCTGGGCAGAGATTAGGCGCACTGAGCGTAAGGGAGTCACTGCTCCATTTGCTACAGTACAGTTACATGGGAGAGAAGTGTCTTACTTGAAGGCCAAAAAATAAAAAATAAAAAATTTAAAAAAAGGTTAAAAAAAATTAAACTGAAATGCCTCAAAGATTAAGATTACTTAGTCGGTTCAATGTGTCATACATTGACTTAGGTTAACAGTCTCATTCAATCACCCTACAATGAATTGTTTTACGCACTCCCATGTGTGTTGTCAAATAGAAAATGGCACGGATTGACGACGGTTGAGAAAAAAACTGTTAAACAATATGAAACTCAGTTTAAGAAGGCAATACTTCAAGGCACCAAAAAAACACAGCTGCCAGGTATGTCAGGTAGCAAGATCCAGAGGTGAAAGAAGGGCCAAGAGTCAATAGAATCAATCATTTTGGTTTAAACATTTAACTGACAGCAAACATTCAGCAGACAATTGGATGCAACAGCGTGGCTAGTCCAGTCTGAAGTGATTCAGTTCTTTCGTCTACATGGAAAAAGTCTGCTGTAGTCAGCTGTCAGCTCGGAATTAACAAAATAAGATGGTCTACATTGAATTGATCACTATAGCTAATGGACAATACGATGTGATAGCAGCACTCAGAAACAATGGTCCATCTTTGCGCATCTGTGCAAAATGTTTTGCATCCATGCCTTGTACCAATTCATCTCCCCTCCTCACCTGGGTCATGAGCCTGTCGGCGCCCGTGTCCTCCTCATCTTTGAAGATAATATCTGTATTGTAATTCGGCGTTAGTTCTTTAAAGCGCTCGGAGTTGCGCGTTATTTTGCCCTCGGGCCGCCCGCTGGCTCCCAAGGTCTTCTCGGCTACGTTGGGGCTGAACTGCTTGTAGGCTAGCGGGATGAGCTTCTTTGGAAGCCGCCTCTTACCGTACCCCCTCCCCGGCCCGCAGCCCTCCGAGGCAGGTGCGAAGAGGAGGACCAAGGCACACAGAGAGGCGGTGAGAAGAAGGAAGGAGATCCGCATCGCCCCGGGGGGAGGGAGGACTCTCCCGGGGGAGAGAGATGTCTTCAGTACCTCCCCGGTTCAGTTCCGGACTCCATGGTCGGTGACAGCCGCAACGTCTCGTCCGAAAATCTCGGATAAGAGAAGCTCATTTACTGCGTCGGGCACCTCGGCGGCACCGGGCACCATGAGGACACCAAAAAGTTTATAGCGGCTCCAAAATTGACCCAAATTGAGAAACTTCGCTCCCTCCGCCTTACAGAATCAACAGTAAGTCTGCAGGCTGTAAAGTCCGTGTATTTAAACAAACAGGTTCAAAGTCGATTTGGTGGGTGAGAGAGTAAAAGAGAGAGAGAGAGAGAGAGAGAGAGAGAGAGAGAGAGAGAGAGAGAGAGAGAGAGAGAGAGAGAGAGAGAGAGAGCGGTTTCTGATATCCAAGTTGCAGTGTTGTGGTTTCTCTCCCTCTTTCTTTTGCTCTGGGAAACTGTCACAACATCAGCCACTTTCGCCTGCTGTTTGGTTGGTGCCCTCTCTGGATTGAAAGCTTTTCCTCTCCATATGCGGCCGGCGTGCAACAAGCTGCAGCTTTCCAGTTGAATTGAAGGGATTTGAGTGATCCAAAACGATCTGTTGCCACTTCAGACCGCACCCTGCCAGTCCTGCCCTCCTCTCTCCTCTCTTTCTCTCCCTCTGTCCCTACTCTGCCACCCACCCCGCCCCTCCTGGGCACAGGGCGCACTGGAGAGTCCTGTCCACACTGTGCTGGCAGGCGAGCAAGCAGCAAACAGAAGCTTTGCCCTTTAATGCTGCCACTTCACATTTCCAGTTGTTGTCTTTGTGTCTCTGTGCCCTTGACAGCTCTGTATGCTAACCCCCACCTCCCACCCAAAAAAAAAAAAAAGGGGGGGGGGGGGGGTTGTTTTAAACTGTAAACAACAGGCAGCTACAATCAATTAAACCAATCAATTTCCTGGAGTATGCAGAACCCAGATTTTTTTTTTCCCTCCCGGCTGCGCTCCAAAATCAAATAAGATCAAGGGTCATTGGTTGACTGGCTGACTAGTGTTTGGTTGATTGACTGGGTAATGGGATGATTTACTAGCTGTGTGACAGACTGCCTGGATGTTTGGCAGGTGGACTAGCTGAAGGATTGCTTGGCTGAACAACTGACTCACTGACTGACTGACGGTCAAAAAAATTATTTGACTTGCTGACTGGCTGACTAACTAAATCTATGATTGGCGGGATGCCTGAATGACTGCTGGCTGACAACAGTGCCAATTAGTCTAGACAATCGTCCTAATTAATCAACTAGATTAATTTCTTTATGCCGATTTCCTAAAATGGACAAATTACATTAATTACCTTTGCTGTCTGGCTCCCTGGCTGCTGGCTGTGTGTGGTTGACATACATGCGTGCACACACACAAACACACACACACACACACTGTTTAACACCAGCAAACCCAGCCCCTCCAAATTAGCTCTTCAAATATTTGCCAGCAGAAAATCAGTGG